>NC_080187.1:164048075-164363575 GCF_030028045.1 Hippopotamus amphibius kiboko | reverse complement strand
AGGAAACAGCTGGCTTGCCCATTAGATTGTCAGCGGGCTGAGGGCAAGGGGCCGTGTCCTTTTTCCTCCGCCACGCAGGAATCTGGGTAGTAGAGAGAATAGGAACTGGAGGAAGGGTGGGAGCAGGAGGTCTCCTGACACCGGGATGAGGATGTAGAGGCAATGAATGTGGACCGTTCTTTGGGGGAAAAGCTGAGGAGGAAAAGGAAAGTGTGAGAAAGAAGGTGGCGCGTGTTGAGAGAAATTAACTGATGTGGAGAAATGAAGTCATCTGGACCCGTTTAGGTCCGTCCTCTCTAGGGCTCCTCCAGACGTTGATACTGAGAGGCCCTCCTTGTAAGCTCCCCCTGCCCCCCTTGCCTCTTAGCACAGCCAGGCCCCTGCAAAATCTGATTGGCTTGTGGGCTGTGGATGCTGCCCGCTGGGCAGGGCAAGAGTGGCACACCCCATGTTGAAGGGCAGGTCGGGGCGGGGAGGGGGGGGGGAGTGGGAGGGAGTGGGATTATCCAAGTAAATAAGTAACTGCTTGTCCCCTTGGCTAAGGTAAATAGCTGTAATTTCTTTTGATCTTTCACGCTGGTGGTATTTTCAACCTTTTATTCATTTGGACCATGTCTCTGCCCCTCCCCTCCCCCCCCCCCCGCCCCGGCCCCATTCCAGTACTTCCCATTTCCTAACTCACCCCCACATCCCAATGAAGTGTAGAAATTTCAAGGGAAAAGAGATAAGATTTTCACTTCAAAGAAAAAGTGAAAAGGGGGCTTTTTGAATCATTTCCCTCAATTTATATTTCAGAAGTCCCAATTGGGAAAATGACTTTTCTAGATGATAATTAATGACACAAACAACAAATTTTGAGAGCCATATTGGTGTCCCAGATTGTTTTATTTGTTGCCAAGTGGTAGATTTAGGTTGCCAGAGATGCTTGGACTCTGGCATCAGGTGTTTAATTTATAAATAGAATTAATGATAGAATTATAAAGAATAAGAGAGTCGGAATAGCTTAGAAATCATCTAGATTCTAGGACAAACTCCTTACTTCACAGATGCAGACACTCAAAGAGTCCAAGCCAGGCACTCACATTATCGCAGGAACCCAGCTAGGCTCGCCCCAAGTCCCGGGCCTGACTCCCTGCCCGCCTGGCACGTGGCTCTGCTGCAGGTGACTGGACACAGTGCCGCATTCCCACTCCCTGACTGCTTCTGGATGCTCTGATCTCTCCCTTGATTGCGGAAGCTGCAGGGTGGTAGTACCTTTGTCAAATGAGTCATCTCAGGACAGTACAGTTGCTTATCTAATGATGAAGTCATGGGGCAGTAGGGAGAGAGATTATCTAGGTGGGAGTCTTCTGCAGCTCAGTAGGCATTTCCACACTGCTGCTTCATCCTGGGACCTATTCTCTCCGTTTTGTAGAGCACTCACACGAATACTGCCATCAAGAGTGTCTCATGTCTCACCAGGACTTACTGATGACCCCAAGACCTGTTGAGACGTCTTTTGAAACCAGCCATATAATGTGTACCTTGACTACTGAATCCTTTCCCATGTCCTCTGAACAGCTTCCTCCAGCTGCCCTGGCCCTCAGGGACTCTACTCTCTTCTGTGGACTCCCATGGGGGCTGCTCCTGGGGCACCTGTGCCCAGGCCGACTGTCAGGAGGGCCTCTGGGCCATCAATAGTCCTCCTGGTCAGCCTTTCCCCTGTCTTCTCAGAACTAGGCCAGACTTTTGCCTCATGCCCTCCCCCCCCACCAAGAAAGAGTTGGTCATAGGGTGAGAACTCCTCAGCTTCCATACCCAGGCTTACCTGCCGCTATTTGCACTCACCATTTCCTCCTTCCTCGGGGGAGAGGTGTCCCTGCGCTGTCTGCAGCTAGTCTACCAGTCCCCACTTCCTGGGGCCATTACCCACTGATCATCCCCGCTCTATTTCCTCTATCTTCAAACCTCTCTTTATCTGTTGACTCTTCCCCTTCGGATAAAAATACCCTCAGAATCTCTCCCATTAAAATAAACAGACATGAGCAAACCACACACATCAAACAACAGTCCGTTGATCCTGGCCTCCCCCTGCCAGCCCTTCCTTGGTTTCCCCCTCCATGAAGAGCTACCTCTGCTCAGTCCTTATGCCATCGCCCCCCACCCCACTCCTGCCCATTTGCGGTGGCCTGACCCTCATCACCAGACTTCCTGATTTTATTTGCTAACAAGTCTTTCTTCACTTAGAACACAGCGCTCGAACAAGTTTAGATGCCAGGGATTCCCCAGGAGTTAGTTCTTTGTGGGGCAGTCCCTTCTGGGGTCAGAGTCCTCTCTGGATGGGTTGTCGGACTGTGGGCTGGTAGTCCGTCTCCAACACCACCCAGTGGCCGGTTGTGCCTGTGGGTGGAGTAGGGGATGGCTGTGATCCTTGGCAGATACTCTCTGACTTCCGTCCAAGGTCTTTAGAAAACCATTGTGAGAGCAAGACAATCTGTCCTGAGAACCAAGCTCTTTGATTTTTAGAATGTTGACTTTAGCTGGCATTGCATATTTTATCTCTTGCTGTGTTTCTTTTCTAACTAGAGGGTGATATCTTTTTCTCATTACATTTGGATTAGAAAAAGGTGTGTGTGTGTCGGGGGGGTGTGCTGGGGAGTAGTGGTAGCAAGCATTTTTATTTATGTTTAGTCTGCTTAGTCAAAAGGTTAGTTATGAAATTGAGGTGTTTAACTATCAAATTTGTCTCCTAGGAAAAAGAAAGTCTTGTGTGAGGTTATAGCGCAGCTCAGAGGAGGCTGGGGAAAGAAGTTCCAAGACACACAACAGGGTGCTTTACAAACCAGCCTGACCTCCCTGAGCTCTGGAATAGGTCCTTGAAATGGGCCTGTGTGGTAGCCAAACATAAGGGCGTTCTAAAATTCCCTGTAGTGGGCTGCTCCAACTCAAACCACGAATAATTCAGAAGGGTTTTTGGAAGCCCTCCTGGGAACAGTAGTCCCACTCCCCTGGGACAGGCTCTTTTGAATGAGAGAGGCCTAGCCACTTCTTCAGACTTGCAGCTGGGAATTTCTTTGCTGTCCCACTAAGTCTACAGATCAACAGGACGTCCAAAACAGAGATCAGTGTCATCAGTGTGTCACTTGGAGTCTTATCTCAGAGTCTGATAAGACATCCATGTTTACACAAGCCACTTGAAGGTTGGGTTAAGGATGTGAAGTGGTCAAAAGTATTATATGTTCATGGAATTAAGTGGTTGAAAACTCCCATCTCCTTGCTTGTTTGCATTGAAATTGTTAATTGCTTAGGAGCTAAGATTATGAACACGTGTTATTATATATTATTTATTATGAAAAAGATCAGATCTTTCACTTCACCTTGAACTAAAATAAAGATTTTTCTTTTTCTTTGTGTTTATTAAAAGTTGACTGATTCCAATATCTTCTTGTATATTTTTATTATATTTTTAAACAGGAATAGATTACCATCAACCACATTTTTATGATTTTAATTTTCTCCTCAATGACTGTACTACCTCTAGTATCCTGCTAGTTAAACCTTGCTCCTTATCCTACTTGATCAAGCCTAATTTTCTTCACAGATGTGTAGAGTGGCGACAGGGATGAATTCCCAGCCAGCTCAGTGAGGTTTGCCTAGAAGTCTTTAGGGGACTTCCCTTCTAATCTGACCAAGCTGCTTTAACTACTTCAATCTCTACTATTTTTTTCTTTGCTACTTATGACTAAAAATAATCTAGTCCAACCTTACATCCCCACCAAGTCGCAGTTTGCCTATCAAGAATGCCTCACAGACAACATGTTTATTTTTAGATAGCTTTGACTGTTAAAAAGGCCCAAACCTGTTGTCCTCTAATTTTTTCCGTTGATCCTAGCAGGACTGTACAAAACATGTTTTATCTTTCTTCTAGAAATGTGAAGGCAGTTCTCATTTCTTTGTTTCCTCTCTCTCTCTTTTCTAGGCTGAACTGTCTCAGTTTCTGTGTTGCAGCCTGTTAACCCTCCTGATTGCTTTCCTCTGGGCAGGCAGGGGCTATGTTCATATTAACACATGGTATGCAGGACTGAATATCATCCGTGGCAGAGTGAGGCAGGACTGTCATTCCGTTTTATCTTTATACTGTACCGTTAAGATCACGTTAGCTGATTTTCATTAATTCAGCAGTAATTTTGGGACTTCCCTGGCAGTCTAGTGGTTAAGACTCTGCACTTCCACTGGGGTGGGGGGAGGGGGAGGGGGAACTAAGATCCCACATGCCGTGTGGCATGGCCAAAAACCAACCAAACAAACAAAGAAAGCACAGTAGTTTATCAGTTGCCTCCCATGTGGTAGACGTTGTAGTAGGTGCCTGAGTGCTGGGAGTATGTTTAAGTGCTATCAGGGAGCAAACAGACTAGGAAAGAAAGAGAGAGGGAGAGAGCAGGCAAAAATAGTTACCTGGAAAGTATGATGATTGTTAGGCTAGGAGAAGTACAGAATGGTTTGGGCATACATAGTTGGGGGACATTTCCTAACTAGAGGGTCAGGGAAGGCCTCCCAGAGGAAGGACTTTAAAGCAGGACTCTAAAGGGATTGGGCAGGAATTTAGGGGAAAGAGAGAGGTAGAGTTGGAGGAAGGAGGGGAATGTGCCAGGCAGAAGGAAGAACATATGCAAAGGCCTAGAGGTGAGGAGGAACTGAATGTAGTACAATCTGACTGAAGATTAGACTATAAAGAAGAGAAGGCAGAGATGAAGCAGGAGATACAGGTAGTATCCTCACTGTGGGTCCCTTAAAAGCTAATCATTCAGCACATGTTTGAGCACATACTATGTGCCAGGCACTCTTATGAGCCCAGTTAAGAAAACAGACCAAAAAAACAAAAAAAACAAAAACCCCTTCCCTCATGATATATAGAGTTTAGTGATATTAAGAAGTTAAAAAGCCTTATCAAAGAAGTTTGGGCTTTAAGGACAGGGGGAAGTCACTGAAAGGATTAAGGTGGGGAGTGATGTGGTTAGAATTATGCTGTTTTAAAATTAGGCATATGATTTCACCCACTGGGGGGCACTTTTGAGAATGAGAGTAATTATTAATAATTATGATAGAACAATAGGTGTAAACTAGGCAAAGCAAGAAAGATGGGAACCTTTTTAAAATATGGGCAAAAGACCAGAGACAAGCAGGACTGAAGGCAGAGATTGGTCATTGCAGGGACCCAGGTAAAAGATAGCCAGGACTGGTACCAAGATGTACAGTGAGGTAGAAGGAAGTGGATGGGCAAGAAGTACTTAGAGGGAGAGACCTGTTGTCCAAAACAGGCCAGGGACCGGAAATACAGGGTGGCACCAAAAATCTTCTTCTAGACTGATAAAGACTCAGAAACCAGTAACCGTTAGATAAGGTCATTAGATCTGTTACTGATATCCTGTTGTCTTGTTATCTTGTCTACATCTTGACCAACTGAGTCGAAATTCTTGATGGAATCTGTATAGGTATGTACATCTATTATGTTTTTCTGAACTGTTTGTCCAGTAAAACTGTTTAAAAACAAATAATTAAGGGTTAGTTAGCCTCATAGGACTTGTTCATAGGGAATGGCCTCTTGATCCTGAGGTCATTGCTTCCTTTCAAGTGTTGGCTTATAGTCAGTGCACTAAGTTAATCAGCGTTCTCCAGAGAAACAGAACTGATAGGAGGTATATATATATACATATATATGTATATAGATATAGCTATATCTTATAGGAATTGGCTCACACAGTTACAGAAGCAGAGAAGTCCCACAATCTGCTGTCTACAGGCAGGAGAAATAGGAAAGCTGGTAGTGTGACTCAGTCCAGGTCCCAAGGCTTGAGAATCGGGGAGTCAGTGGTGTAAGTGGAAGTCGGAGTCCAAATGTCCTTAAAACAGAAGCACTTCTGAGGACAGGAGAAGGTGAATGTCCCAGCTCAAGCAGAGAGAGCAGATTCACCCTCTCTCTACCTCTTTGTTCTGTTCATTCCTTCAACAGATTGGATGATGTCCACCCATATTGGTAAGGACAATCTGTTTCACTTAGTCTACTGATTCAAATGCTAATATCTTCCGGATACACCCTCACAGATACCTGGAAATCATGTTTTACTAGCTATCTGGGCATTCCTTAGTCCAGTCAAGTTGACACATAAGATTAACCATCACATGCACAATATGTGTAAAACATTAAATTAAAGAATCTTTTCCTTGACGGGTGAGGAAGAGAACAATCCATTTTAGTTGTTCTCAGTCCTCTTTTTCGTTTTCTTTAAGTGTGTAAGTTCCCTTTAAATTGTAACTCTCTAGAGCAGCTTAGTATGAAGCTATTACATGACCATTTTTTCTAAGCCAGTGTGTTTTGTTCCACTTTGGTCACAGAGCATGTCTGTGTGGCATTTTCAGGATAGCGTCCGAAGTTCTGAAATGTTTGCTATCCCTCAAGAGAGGACCTAGTACAAGACTGAAGGACTGTGCACAGATCAGCACAAACCAGAAACTGCTGTTAGAGAAGCAAAGTGGCACTTGCCCTTGGGGGGTTAGGGGGAGCATCACTTTCACACAGAAAGGAGGACTTTCTTGGTCCCTGGCCACCATAGCTTTGTGACGTATAGAGATGTTGCTATTGATCTGGTGGTGGTGTTCTAGGTTCTTATGAGGAATACTTATAAAAATTGTTGCTGAACATGCTAGATATGCAGAATGCTATTTAAATGCTTAGTTACCAGAAGTGAACCCAAATAGTGACTGAGTTTGATTCCCTACAGACTAGAACTGCTGTTCCTGGTACATGACCATTAGCAGAGTTCTGCACTGTTTCTGATTGCACAATCCTGAGGCTTAGCCATGAATAACTTATTGATTGATCAGGGAGGAAACCAGAGGCCCTATTAGTGCTGGTGAAATGGAAGGCCTAACTTGCGTAAAAGAGATCTTTTACTTTACTGTTAAATGATGGAGGGAAAGGAGGATAGTCCCTTAAAACTACTGCTTTTATGTATTTATAACATATTACTCTTATAACGGCTCTCAAAATATAAACAAACCAGGAAGTAGTTAAAGATCTGTTTGGGGTTTGTATTTTCTAGGTTTACTGGCATGCAGAGCCTGGGGCAGGTTTTAGTACTGGAGGGACCTTCTTCATCCTTTGTGTATTCCATTCCATGATTACATCCCCTTTCCTTGTGCAAGAGGAAGAGGAGTGACTCATGATGACTCCTGGTTTTAGTTTCAGTGAATTCCTAAAGGTGCAAAACTGAGTCAACGAATCGTCTCATTTAACTTCGCCCTGACTTATTTCTTTTGAGGGGAGATACTTGCTAGTTTAAATAGTAATAGTCAGAAGTAGATTAGATATTAAACTATGGCAAGAGAACCCCAGAAACATGAAAACTAAGTCCTAGAAATAAGCTATGTTTTCTATGACCTAAAAGATGTCATAAGCAAGACACATGAGCCGTAATCCCTGCCTCTCCTTCCTTCCTGTCGACACAGTGTTTACTGAGCACCACTGACTTTATTCCTGGCACTATACTAGGTCCTGGGGATATAGAATGCCCACCCCCCAACCCCACCCCTTGCTGTTGCCTCTCATTGAAGAGGAGACCAACAAACAAATTGTCATACAGGAGGATGCATGTGGTCCTAAGGAGGCCAGCATGCTGAGGGGGAGTGGCTAACAGGCTGGGAGACAGGGAAGGCTTATCATGCAAATCGAAATTGTAAGCATTTTGTAAATGCTGTTTATTAACGTAACATTTTTCTTTTACTTTGTGGATTTCTATGACTGTAGAGGAGTTTGGAGTCACTGTTGAAGATTTCTGTAAAGAAATACACCATTGCCAGGCAGAGGAGGGGGTTTTTAATTCAGTGAACCTTGGAGCAATGCAAATTTCTTGGATCAGATGTAGTGTTTGTAATGGGTAAGAAGTACTAGTCATTCAAATCAAATGACATCACAATGAACCCAGAAACAGTCACATTTTTTTCACTAGAGTAAAACTTCCTTATAATAAATGTATTTATTGAAAATCACATTTTTGGTTTTGGGACACTAGAAACAAAGTAGAGGGAATGGCAAGACTCAGATTTTTGGAATCAAGCATTTACTTGTTAAATTGACAAGAATTTTTCTGAACACAGCAGAAGCAGGGGTTAGGAATGCCCCAAACAAGATTTTGTGTAGTTTAGAGGCTGTTTCTTATGAGAGCACAAAATGATTAGCGGGAAGTGAATTGAGAGGTTGAAGTGTTATTGCTAATTGTTGCCTGTTAAGTTTTAGGGAAAGATAAGAATGTTAGATGTAAACTCTGGTAAAAATTCTGAGGGACTTTTCAATGTTTCAGTGTCTGATGGCTTTAGTTCTTTATAAAAGAAAAATTTCACTTTAAAACTTAAGTTTTTTTGTTGCTGTTGTTAGCACTTCTAGAAGCAGACCAAGCATCAGCTAGTCGTAAGTGAGCTTCTCCTCTCTTGCATGTTGATGTAAAAACCTTTATAGTAAGAAAAAACCCTTACTCCTTAATTATAGAAAATAGACTTGAAATGTGTGCAGCCCATTTGGATTAAGATAGAATCCTCTGTCCTGTAATCCTCTACATCCTGGTATCATACTTATTCCTGGTTAAAGATGAGGGGTGATGAGAACAGCTGTTATATGGAACAGAGGACAGAGAGATTGCTATTGAGTATGGTGAAAGACCAAGAGATAGAAACTTATAACTTTGTATAAGAAATAGCACACTTCTTAGTTTGGTGCTCAGTTTCACTCTGTTTTGAGGGCCTAGAATGTGTTGGGACCATGCTGGGTATTGTGTATACAAAGATTGAGAGACATAGCCCATCAAGAAGCTCCTAGTACAGGTAGGAAAAGCACCAGTCACAGCTCAACAGTAACTTATTGATATAACAATCAGTTAATGTTGTCCACGAAGTCATCTGAGAGGAGATGTTGCTGCTAAGAACAATTAGACATTTGCTAGATAGAGAAATAATGGAAGGGTCTTCCAGACAAAGCGAAAAGGATGATAAAACTTTGGCCACGAAAGAGTCTGTAAGGCATTAGGGCATTTGGCTTATTTGGCTAGAAGATAGGCTACAAATCAGGGGGAAGAATGGGAGGCTGGAGTGGTAGATAGGAGCCAAACTGTGATGGGCCCACCTGAGATGTTCGGTTGCTTTCCCCTAGACGACAGGGAGCCTTTGTGATCCTCTGCCCACCAACATTTTATTAGGAACAGTTTTAAGACATATAGCAAAGTTGAAAGAATTCTAAAATGAGCACTTGTATAACTGTCATTCAGACTGTACTATAAACATTTTACTATACTAGTTTAATCA
Source organism: Hippopotamus amphibius kiboko (assembly GCF_030028045.1). Taxonomy (NCBI): domain Eukaryota; kingdom Metazoa; phylum Chordata; class Mammalia; order Artiodactyla; family Hippopotamidae; genus Hippopotamus; species Hippopotamus amphibius. Next base: position 164,354,245 of record NC_080187.1, on the reverse strand, counting down.
CCTGTCTATCCAACCATCCATTCCTTTGTAATCCATCAATCCATTTTATTTTTTTGCATTTCAAAACAAATTACAGATTTCAGTACATTTCTCTCTAAATGTTTCAGCATGAATATCACTAACTAGAATTTACTGTTTAAGGCATTTAATGTAAAATTGTAATTTTATAGGTTTAAAAGTATGAGAATAAGATCATCGATTTTGTATTTATGAAATATAATGTGAAGAATCAATTGGAAAAGGGAAACAAATTGGAAACCTGCTTCAAAAATCTAAATGAGAGATGCTAAGAATGTGATGAAAGCCTGTAGTAGAAATGGAGAGGTACCAGTTAACTCAAGAGTGAGTCCAGAGGTGGAGTCAATGGATCAGTGGACCAGCTGAATGTAGGGAGGGGAAGAGTGGAGGGCAAAGGCGGGGTTGGGGGAGTATAAAAAGTGAAAGATGGATCCACGGTTTTCTGGTCTGGATAACTGGGTGTTTGATGACGGGATATGTAATACAGAGGGGAAAAGAGGTTTGGAAGTATTGATAGAACAAAAGATAAGTTGAGGCCATCTCTCAAGAAAAGCATTCAGAATAAGTAGAAAAGAGGGGCTAAGGGAACCACTCTGGGGAAAGCCAGTGTTTAAGGAACAAGAGAAAAATGCTGAGCCAATATGGAAGGCAGAGAGGAACAGTCAGAAGGCTAGAAAGGGAATCAAGCTTCAGATAGACAGACAGACAAAGGTTTATTATGTGTTTACTACGTTTCAGGGTTCCTAAGTGGTTTATATGCATGGACTCATTGAGTCCTCATAACAGCCCTATTTTATAGATGAGGAAATAAGGAAACTCAGGGACGGAAATGTCAAGTAATTTGCTGAAGGTTTTGCAGTTAGTAAGTGGCAGAGTCTTTTGAACCAAAACCATTCAGATTTGTCTTATCGTGGCGGCCAGGGAAAGAGGGAATTTCCAGGAGAGTGTAATCAGAGAGTCACAGTCCTGCATGATCTGAACCCTAATCTGAATTTCCAACTTTGTCATCTAATTACTCGTCACTTACTTGAGACTGGTCAATTTGAAATGCTCCATGCCTTCTACACAAGCTCAAACTCTTCCAGAGCTTCCCAAAGTGGTTTGTAGGCCACTATTTTCATGAGATACTCTGAAAAAAAGTTTCTTGTGGTCAAATAAGTTTGAGAAATGCTGCCAACTTTATTCTCTCGGAAATTTGTGAGTTATGTTAGTCTATCATAGGTATTGGGAAGTTCTGCAGTAAAGAACCTATTCTAACTTTGTCTATCAAGTTTCTCCCAAACGTATTTGAACTTATTTGAGCTCGGGACCCATCCCTCTTTTCCTCATAGACAATCTGTAAACTCCCCTCAGAACTAGAATTCTAAAACCCTCCTGGTGAAACATGACTTGACTTTTCCTTAGGTGGTTTTAAGTGAGATACACGACATAACTTTATCTGCCTCTCACTCTTGATGACCAGGGAACACATTCTCCCCTGAAACATCATTATTTGTGCCCTGCACTCCTTCCAGTGCCACAGGAGAATGGAGTCCAAGTCTGTTTCATCTTAGGATCTTACACAGAACCTAGCACAGTGCCTTTCATATAGTCATCGTTTCGTCAGAGTCTATTTGTAGATAAATAAAATGCACAAAACACAGAGGAAATTAGTACTTTTTCTCTTAAAAGTTCTCTTTTAAAAGGTTTTCTGGTTTAAAACATGGATGCAAATGTAGACTCAAACCATTTTCTCTGAGAATAAGAAGAACGTATGTTTCTAGTTTTAGTTTTCATTTGAACTATTTGCTGTTGGGTTCAGTTGAAGAATAAACTGACGAAAGTAACATTTTGGTCATTTCTGTCCTAACTGCATAATGGGATATACCACGAGGTCTTGGAAACATGACTTTTCTTGAGTTTTATCTGGTCTTGTTATATAATTTAAAGTCAGACTTGGATTTCTTAGCTAAATCAGTGTGTACCCATACCTTTGAACTTCCTTGCTGGTTTGATGTAATTATTTCTCTTGCTCACTCTGACTTACTGTTGGCAGTAGTCCCATTGGTTTAATTATTTCATTTGTGAGTCCTTATATGGAACTTAATCAAATGTGATGTTGTGTCTGATCTTCCTCTCCTTTGAATTGTGTAACACATTCAGCCATGCCCTCCTCTGTTTTCCCTGTGGGGACAGAAGAAAGACTTCTCTGACTCCTTCCCACTCTCTTCTCTGCATCATACAGCTCACAGCTCCCACATGTGGTTAAGTCATATAGAAGTGTGTGTGTGTGTGTATGTGTGTGAGAGAGAGAGAACACGCGCGAGAGCGAGAGCAAGAGAGAATGTGTGTGTATATGCCAGGGGAGTCGTGTGGAGGGAGACAGACCAGTCACGGGAGCACGGAGATCCCTAGGAAAGGCCTGAGCATTAGGGTAAATTGGCTGCTTTCCTCCTACACATCCCCCATACCTGCATGCAGGTTTTGCTTGTTTATTCCTTAGCTGGATGTCTTACCTCTGGAGCAGGACACCAGAATCCTGGTGAGTTTAGAGGGTTCTGTAGGAGTTTTATTAGCTCACATGCTTGTTTAAGAGCCCCTGATTAATCATAATTATTGTTTTAGAATGAGTCTGAGGTGTTTTTTTTTTTATGGACAAGACAAACCCTACTTGTAGTATATTTTTATTTTCAGAGTCTCTTTAATGCCACAAAGAGTAAGTGTTCTTGAATTTGCATATGTTAATGTGGGGATGTACATTGATAATCATCATTCAGAGAAACAACAGGCCTGGTGGCCACTTTTACAGAAAGTTCTGAATTTATTACAGTAAATGATTTGAAATTTAGGAGAGGACAAGATACCCAAGAATCAGATCTGGCTATGTATAATAAAAGAACATTGTGCTGTCAAGAATAATTCTCATCATTTTCCATAGTGACATTATGGTATGCAATTAAAATGGCAATATTTTACATGTTGTGACAAAATTGTTTTGTTATGGCCACCATATCCTAGAGGGAGAAAACTAACATTTAGCATCACTGTAATAATAATGAAATATTTAGAGCAAGCATTAGAATTTAAAAAAAAAAAAGAACAATTATTATGATGTCATCAAAATGGAAAGTGTTGCAAAGGGAAGAAAACATACTTTTGGCAGAACGCACAGGGAATGCTAATGGTATTCATTAAGCATGAAATAATAAGAGGAACAAAATTCCCATCTCCACCCCTCCCCTCTGAAATATCTTCTGTGTTTTCAGTGCTTCCTTTGAAGTCAATATATGATCTTTGCTTTAATCCATTTTTAAAGCTTCCTTTGAAGTCAGTGGGAGCTGGTCCCTGGAAGAGAGGAAAGTGGCTGAGGATTGGATGCCTGCTGGGGAAGAGGGACCAGCCTAATCATCACCGGAAAAGAATATTGATTGATTGCCCTCATGTGCATGTCCATTAGGTGCCACACTAAAGTGACCTTCAAACTGGTCTGATTCATTTCTAGTATTATAAAACTGTTAAGATGACCCAAACCAGTTACTTCTTTTTAGGGCAGAGTTTTTATTTCAAATGATTGGAGAAAAATGAATATTTTAAGTGGAAATTATTCTTTTATCTTGATGCTCTCACTGTTTCACCTAAGTGAATTTTCCAGATAACTGAACCTAATTATCTAATAGAATAATTGCTTCAAGGACAATTGAAGAGTGTAGGATTATTTTCTCCTGTATGAAATTACTACAGGCTACTTAGCTTTAAAAAAGAAATTCTCATTAAACATTTTGGAGCAAGGTAAAAGTAACTTATTTCTCATTCTTCCTGCCTCTTCCTTTACTGCCGCCACTTGTCCTCTCTAATACAGGTTGTGTATTCTTTGTTTCTCTTCTGCTCTCTTACTTTACATGCAGCTGCCTGAAGAAGGGCCCAGAGGCCTGAGGTAGCTCTATACCTTTCCTGCGGGGTGAAATATACAGATGGTGCCTTCTCTCATTTCCTTTTTCTCTCCCCTTGTCTTATCCTGTTCTTCATTTGCTACCCCTCCTCTCCTTGGACCACCTGCCTCTTTTCCTTTCCCTTGTGGTCCACCCCCACGATTTCACTCTTATGAGCACAGGGGGCCTCCATCAATGTCTGGCCAGTGGAACTTTGGTTGCAGGCTTGAGCTCTGCATCTCTGATTGGATCTTGACCTGGATGCCTCTCGGGGCCTCAAACTCAATACTAAAGCTGAGCTCAGCAACTCCTGGCAAGATCTTCACCTTCAGTCTCTGTGAGTGGTATCATCTTCCAGCTAGCCTCCCTCTAGCCTGAAAATCTGTGAATTGCCCTTGACAATGTCTCCTCCCTATCACTCCACTTCTAATCATTTAGCAAATCCTGTCATGTCCACCTTGGAAATCAAGGATCTGCTCCTCTCCACTCCTCCCTGCCACTGTCTCATCTAGTCTCTCATCACATCTCACCAATGATCACAACTGTCTCCTCTCTGGTCACTTCCATATACAAACTTGTCTTCACATGGTTGCAACTTTTCTTCCTAAAATTTGATGCTGGCAATGTCATTCTCAAACTTAAGAACCGCACCCCAGCCCCCAACTCTCCCGCCGCCCCCCTCCCCCACCCACTTTGCCTCAGCTGAGCATCTAAAGTCTTTTGTAATCTGACCTGACTCTCCAGTTCCTTTTCTATATAGTTAAGCCCATTGCTCCTGCCACTGAAAATGCTCTTTGATTCACTTGGCAAATGTCTGCACATCCTTTAAGACTAGGTGGAGTATATTTTTTATGAAGCCTTCCCCAATGTGTTCAGGCAGTCTCCTGCCCCTTCTTTGGAAGGAAACTGCCTGCTTCCACCCTTTCTTCTTTGGAGGTGACCTGAGATGATCTGTTTTTCTGTGTCTCTGTACCAGAGTGAAAGTTCCTGGAGAGTGCAGTTTATAATTTGTTTCTCTCTCAATCCTCGTTCCACTGCCTACCTCAGATCAGGTACAAATCAGTGAATGTTTGGTGAGCGACGATTTTGAGAGGTCTTTTTCACTTACATTTGGGCTTGAAGTTGTTTTGTGTTATTGAAGATGCTGGTTCAGACATTAAAATAATAAAACATTTTAACAGATACTCCCTTCAAGAGGCATATGTTAGAAAATATACAAATTTTTTATTTCTTAGAAGGGAAAACAATGCCTATACACTGTGGAGGGTCCAGCAGAAGGACAGAAAATTCCGGTCCATAGGGATGTCCTTAAACCCTTGCACCATCTCCAGAATCATCTGTTGCTGGAGTCCTTGTCACATTAGAAAAGTAAGTCCCTATCATTAAAACCACTTTTAGTCAGGTGCAGAGAGCAGTCATCGGCTTCAGAGCATCCGCTGTCAAGATTTCTGAGAAGGTTTCAGCTAAGAGCCTCTGATGAGAGATTTTTTTTTTTGGTCTTTTCAGCAAGACCTATAAATCAAACACACAAATCCTCAAAGTCTTATTTTAAAAAATGATAATACAGTGGGAGAAACATCCAGCCAAAGTACCTAACTTATGGTAAAAATGAGAAACTCTTTTTTTCTTTTAAAGAAATGTAGAAAATATAAATAAGGTCCCCTTACTTGGGGAAACTCGGTTTTAATTTCAGTGATGTTTCTCAGCAACGGTAGAGATAGAAAGGTGTCTAATTTAAAAACTGAGTGAGAGCATTTGACTTTATTCAGTAAATATGTAAAGTAAAAGTCTGTTTCAGTTTCATTGTTTGGGCAATTAAAGGAGAGGGGAAAAAAGGGAAAAAAGAGCAATCTGAAGGTAGAGCGCAGCCTGCATTAGAGGAAAGGCTGGGAAGGCGGAGCAAACCTGAGAGAAAAGGAGGTTGTTCCCTTAGTTCCCCCCACAACCTTCTCTTTGAGGCCTGTGCTTCGTCGTCCCTCCCTCCTTTCTAACTGACCTCATCTGGCCCAAACCATCCTCCAACAGCATGTCTACGTGTCATGTTCTTCTCTCACTTTCTAATCATTCTCTCTCCCCAGCCTCTGCCTCCAGACCCCCACCTGCCCAGGGTCCAGGGTCCTACTCACAGGGGGGGTCTCGTCTCCTCCCTCTCTTTTGCTAGATGGATGCAATTTCTACTTGCTCATCAGCTGAGGAGAGGTGGTAGCAGCCAGGCAGAGGTGGCAGCCAGGCAAAGGGTGCTGCTGCCATCACCTGAACGGTTTTGGTATTTCCACTGGGCTCACCCTCCCACCACCAGCTCAGAAGTTACCAGAGCTCTACAAGTCCTGCTTATAAAAATAGATTACCTTAGAAAGATCAAACACCATTCCGAGATAGAATTTTGAGATTCTACCCAGGAGGGCAGGATTCAGACTTTTTTCCCAGTGAAGAGTAGAGAGAGAAGCTGAAGATGAAACTACTTTCAAGGATCAGCAACCTATTTAGGTGTACAGAAACAAAATTGTCTTAAAGCAACTAAAAAAAATCTGTTATTTAACTGTTTTTCAAAAATAATATTGTATCACATTCTGGCCACAGGAAGGCAGGCCTCTGTGCTTGTGAGTGTGTGTGTATGTATAAACATACTATGTCCTTTCCTATTCTAGTCTGAAAAAAGCAGATGAATTATCTTTCAAGGGCCTGTATTATTTTCTAGAATCACTATAGTATCTGAAACCTGTAATTTATCAAATATTCTGAGGCTGAGACAGAATATCTGAATTTGGCCAGTTCCAGAAAACCCAGCATACTTGCCTGGTGACAGTATAGTGGAGTTTCACATCATGTGACATTTAACATATATAAATTTAACCAGGGACATTTGGAAAGAAAGTTAAATATTGTGACTCATTCTACATGCTGATTTACTCAATAAGCCCAGGCTTGTCCGGAAAGCTCCCTTGGAATGGGAGACTTACTGTTGCTTTTCCTCAGCTGATCTCGGCTCCCCTGGGCTGAGATCAGGGTGAGCATCTTCCTGAGCTGAGGGTGATTCTGGGTTAAACATGGCCCCTAAGTACAAGCCAACTTTTTCATCTCTCGCTTAACCCAAGTCCTGGTGAGATGCAGCTCCTCATTCCGCCACCAGCTGCCTCTCTTACCTGCCTTTCCACACTCCCTTCCCCAGCTCATATGCTCTGCCTTGGCCATTGCACACGCAAGCGACCAGGGTGGCCTGTGGAAAGGCTGGTTCCTGACCAGCAGGTGGCCACCGGGAATTCCGTGCGCAGTGCTGGAATCAGGAGCACCTGGCTGGGATGAGCACCCTGCACACTGCAGGCTTAGGTTTGGGGAAACACTGTGAAGGAGCAAAATCCTTTAACTCATGACTCCAGGCTCTAGCCCAAGAGGGATCTGGTCCTTGTGTCCCGCCTTGCTAGAATAATGTGAGGAGGGCTTTCTTTTCAGACTAGGTTAATGCTCACAATGCCAAGGTAATAGGTAGAGTCTCTAGGGTACAGATGCTGTGTCTTGCGTTGACCTAATCTGCAGAGTATTCAGGTTATTTTTAATACCACTGGATAAATTCTCATGGGGGAGTGGGAGGAAAAACCCAGGGAAATTCTGAGGTTGTCACCTCAAGTTTTGTTACTGTTGCTTAGTGATACAGACAGGAGAGAAGCAAGGGATAGCTGAAGCAATGGCTACCTGTGAGAAATCACAGACAATTCTGGTAGTGGAGGGAAGCTGAGCCCTACTTCTTGAGTTTTAGAGAGGTGAAATGATTTGTTTAAGGTCAAAATACTGGCAGGGCTAGGACTAGAACCTCAGTTTCCTGGCCCCAGGCTGGTGTTCCTTATTCTGCTACAGTGTCTCTGATGAACTGGTTTAATAGGAACTGGTTTCACCTGTTTTGTGATCGTACAGCCTCACCTTTTAATGAGCTTCCTGAAAGGGGGAGAACTAGGTCCACATTATTCACATTTGCTTTGGTTAGGGGGCGTGACTGTCACTGGCAAAGTGCCACGTGTGCCTAAACTTTGAAAACATTTTGTGCTTGTCTGTGCAGAGAGTGGGGAGGGATTAGAATGAGGTGGGTTATGATTGGGGGAAGGGAACGGATGATGCTAACAATGGAGGCCGCAAATGCACATGTTGATTCCACTTATGGTAATGGGTACTTAATGGAATTAATGGGGTTTTATGAATGTTTTTCATGCTTTGATCTGTTTGGCATTAGGTAAATCTACAAGGAGTAAACTTAGAATGAGAAATAGCTCCAGACTACTTTCTTGGTACTTTACCTTTATAGAAGGAAAGGAATTCTTCCCCTTTATCTTTTGATGGCATTGGTTTGAATGGAAATTTTATTTTACTAAGATTGCTATTATTTTTTTACTTGCTGTTGGTGGCCTCTGCTTTTTAAATGTTGCATCTGCTACAATGTGGCGTGTGCCGCACCCAACAGGAAATTAATCTTGTTTAGGTACCAGTGTATAAAGGGCCGCTTCCCTATCCCCTGGGTACAGGATCTACAGATGTTACCTGGGACCAGCTCTGCATAGAGATCTCTCTTCAGCGACACATGACCAGATTCTTTACTATGAACTTTGTTGAAGCAGCTAAGGGGTTGAGTGTGAAGGACCTCAGATTGCTAAATGGTAATTTAAAGCAAATGGCAAGTACTATACAGCCTCAGTCTCACGTTTGATCACCAGTGCCTCCTGATTTGGAAGTTGGCAAAACTCCTTGATGGAAGTATCTCTGCTCTTGTCGTATTCAGATCATCTTCTCTGATAATGTCTTGCTCTTGGGTCTACAGCTTTTCCTTCTCTGCATTTCCTACATGTTTCTATAGAAATATGTGAAAATGCAGCATCTTAAGAAGGTTGTTTTCCTCCAAAGCATCTTTTTTGGAACCAACTTCTCCCTGACCTTTAGGCAGTTGAGATAGCAGCTGTATGGTCCACCTGGACTCTGGGAAGAAAGCAACTTCTCCATGGATTCTGACCTAAAGCCTCCTCACTACACAGAACTCACCACCTCTATGGGCTACAACCAGCAAGTGTCCACATTTTGCTGATGGGAGTCACCTGATGGGGGTGGAGGTTACTCTTAACCCATTTCTGGGTGAGCTTAATCAGCATAAATTAGTATTCATGCATGAAAGACTTCATCATGAATCTTATGCGCAAATATAGCTCAGCAAGTTTACTAGCTTTCTGATTGTCAGCTGTGTTGCTCTGCTCATGCCATCTGTGAGTGCAAAAGAGAGGGAGAGAGAAGGAAGGAGAGGTGGAAAGGAGAGGCATGGGGGTAGGCAGGATGAGGGCAGGGGGGTGGGGCCGGGGGAGAGATTGAGAAAGAGAATATTTATTTGAAGGTTTTACCTTCTGCTGGATTACATTAATATATAATTTGGAAATTGGCTCCATAATTCAACAGTGTCCCTGAAAATGAAGATGATACATTTCAACTGCATTTTTTAAAGACAGAAATATATATGCTAGACTTTCAGATATACCATGGGAAAGATTTGGCTGTATTCCAGAATGTCATTAAAGAGCGGAAAATATTTCTAGAATTCTACCATCAGAGCTGGAAAGGATCTCAATTTAGCTTTTCATTTCCCAGAATCAGAAACTGAAGTATAATGATGCTAAGTGACTTTGCCAGAGCTCACCAGCTGATCAGAGGCAGAGCAGGGACTAGACACAATCTCCTGACTTGTATTCTGAGGGCTTTCTGCTGCGCTCCGGACATGTGTGCATACATCAGATGCCAGAAAACTAACAATACCTGAGAGACTATAGGGAAAAAACAAGGATTGGTTAGCATTGAGTTGGAAGTGAAGGCAGGAGAGGCTGACCTGTTTTGCAGTAGGAACAAGACTGCGGTAAAGATTTTGAGGGTGGGGGCTCCCTCAGGCAGCCTGTGATGCAGCAGGATAGAGTCTTTTTTTTTTTTTTTTGGTTCTTTATTGGAATATAATTGCTTTACACTCTTGTACCAGTTTTTGAAGTACACCAAAAGTCAATCAGCTGTGTTTGTACACATAGCCCCATATTCCCTCCCTCCCGCAACTCCCCCCAACCCTTCCCATCCTGGCCCTCTAAGGCATCATGCATCATCGAGATGATCTCCCTTTGTTATACAGCAACTTCCCACTGGCTATCTATTTTACAGTTGGTAGTATATATATGTCTATGCTACTCTCTCACTTCATCCCAGCTTCCCCTTCGCCCCCCGCCCCCCCAACCTCGTGTCCTCCAGTCCATTCTCTGCATCTGCATCCTTATTCTTGTCTTGTCACTGGGTTCATCAGTACCATGTTTTTTTTTTTTTTTAGATTCCATATGTATGAGTTAGCGTATAATATTTGTTTTTCTCTTTCTGGCTTCCTTCACTCTGTATGACAGACTCTAGGTCTATCCACCTCAGTACAATCCAGTAGTCCCACTACTGGGCATATACCCAGAGAAAACCATAATCCAAAAAGAAACATGTACCGTAATGTTTATTGCAGCACTATTTACAATAGCCAGGACATGGAATCAACCTAAATGCCCATCAACAAATGAATGAATAAAGAAGATGTGGCATATATATACAATGGAATATTACTCAGCTGTAAAAAGGAATGAAATAGAGCTATATGTAATGAGGGTAGAGTCTTAGTCCTAGCAGAGGAATCTGGTGAGAAGAGATATTGGATTGGCCAAAAAGGTCGTGTGGGTTTTTCTGTACCATCTTATGGAAAAACCTGAAGAAACTTTTTGGCCAACCCAATACTATCTTCTGCAGAGAATAGACCTGTGTGGTGACCAAAGAAATGATAAGTGTACATGACTTATACCCTTCATATCTTGACTCACCTGGCTAATTGGAGAGAGAGAGCTGGAGAGCACCAGGCATCCTGATGAGGGTGGTTGAAGGAAATGCAGAGAAAGGAAATACTGGGGGTGCCTCAGTCATTTTGACTCTCCAGTCTTACCTAGTGTTGGTCCTTTGCTTGCCAGCTATAAGTAGATGTTTAGGGCAATTATATTTGTAGGGTAGCAGCTGCCACAGAGACTTTAATGGGAATGTTGTCACTGATTGACACCAAAAAAAGCATGATTCACAAAGTAAAATGCACCTATGTTTCAGACCTGAGAACAACCAATGTAAATATTTGGGGAACGTTCTTCCTGGCACCTGTCTTTACGTATTTACATGTACAAATACGCACATTTATTTTTATACAAATGTGATCATACTGTACATCTTGTTTTGTATGTTTTGTTTTTAATGTTTTAAATCACTTTTATTGAATCTGAGGATTGAAGAGGCAGGTGTCAATCCTTCCAACTTAAACTTTACTTTTATTTTTTTTTAAATCAACTTTATTGAAGCATAATTTATATAAATAAAACACTTTTACTTAAAATGTACAGTTCAATGAGTTTTGATAAATATAAGGTACTCTTCCAATTCAATAATAAGGGAACAAACAACCCAATAAAAATGGGCAAAGAAAGGGTACTTTATTAAAGAAGATATTTCTCCATTTGTTCTATCAATTTTTGCTTCTCATAATTTGAAATGCTGTTAGGAGTTTGAAATTGTACAGGATGCTTATATCATCTTCATGAACTGACTCCTTTTTCATTATCATAGTCCCTTTGTTCCTTGGCATCATTCCTTGTACTGAAATCCACTTTGTTTAATATTGCAATAGATTCTAAATTTCTTATGGTATATATCTTTTCTGTTCCTTTGATTTTAGGCTGTTTTTATATTGAAAGTGAGTTTTTTTGGTAGATAGCATGTAGTTGAGTCATGATTTTAAATCTTTGCTTTTTAATTGGAATGTTAGCCAATTTATATTTACTGTAATTATTGATGTGGTTGTATTTAAGGTAACTACCTTCATATTTGTTTTCTTTTTGTTCCAACTATTCTTTTTTTAATTGAAATATAGTTGACATACAGTATTGTGTTTGTTTCAGGTGTACTAGCTAGTGATTTGACATTTGCATGCATTTTGAAATGATCACCGTGATGAGTCTATGTTCTGTCTGTTCTTACCTTTTCCCTATTTTCCTGCTTTCTTTTGGGTATTTTTTAGTTTAGTATTATTATTTAGTGTTATTTACTAGTAAGTATTTATTATTTTACCTCCTCTATTTATCTCCTCTGTATTTGCTACATTGCTTTATTGCTCTAAAATTTACAATATGCATCTTTAACTTATCACAGTTTATCTTCAAATAATATTGTAGTACTTCATGTGTAATGTAAGAATGTAACAACCTTCAGTTTCTCCCCTCTGGCCTTTATGCTGTTGTTCTCATACATGTTGCTTCTGTATATGTTGTAAATCCCCAAATACATTGTTATTATTTTTCTTTAAACAGTCAATTATTTTTTAAAGACATTTTTACATGGGAAAAATATCTTCTATATATATATATGTGTGTGTGTATATATATTTATACACACATGTATTTGCCATTTTTAATACTCTTTGTTTCTTTGTATAGATCCACATTTCTATTGTATTATTTACCTTTTGCCTAAAGAACTTCCTTCACATTCCTTATAGTACGAGATTGCTGGTGATAAATTTTCTCAGCTTTATTTGTCTAAAAATTTTTTATTTTTGAAAGATATTTTCACTGGTTGTAGAATTCTAGGTTGACAGAGTTCTTCTTTTACACACTAAAAATGTGATTTAGTTATCTTCTGCCTTGTAAATTTTCTTACAAGAAACCTATGATCATTTTTTATTTGTTTCTTGTTACATAAAGTATCTTTCTTTCCTCTGATTGGCTTTGAGATTATTGTTTAACATAGATTTTCAGTGGTTTGATTATGATGTGCTTTTGTGTGATTTTCTTTGTGTTTATCCTGCTTGGAGTTCATTGAGCATTTGGGATTTGTGGGTATATATTTTCTGTAAGAGACAGAAAACTTTCATGATGTCGCTGTTTTTGATTGGGTGCCAGTTATTATGAATTTTATATTGTGTGTGCTGGATTTTTGGTATTCTTTAAAGAGTGTTGAACTTTTTCTAGAAGTTAGAGGATTTGCAAATCATTTCAACATTTTAGAGTTTTATTCATAAGTTATTTTAATATTGGTCTGGAACAGCCTTTACTATATGAGTAGTTTAGTTCAATTACCAGAGTATGACTCTTCTGGAATCTCCTGAACGCCCTGTGTATTTAAGAAAGTTTCTCTGCTCTGGCTAGTGGAAGGTACAGTAATTTCCAATTCTGTGTGAGCTTTGGGAATTGTTCAGCTTACATCTCTCTTTAATTGCTATTTCCTAGGAAGTTGACTGACTTTGTGGAGTTTCATCCTATGCATACACAGATTGCATTTAACCAAACACTCAGGGAGTTCCTACTCATATTTCTGGAGCTCTTTCTCCCTGTAGCTTCCTCTTCTTTTGTGTTCTGCCCTGCTAATTTAAGCTGCCATGCCCTCTCCAGACTCCTGGTTCTATTTCCTCAATTCAGTGAGACTACCAGCTCTCTTTGAGTTCCCTCTCCCTGCAATATGGTCTGGAATTTGCCCCCAGACAGAAATCTGGGCTTAATTTTAGGGCTGATATCATTTATTTTCCTTTTTCCAAGAGTCACAGTCATGTTGATGCCAGCAGTCCAGTGGCTAAAAACCAGAGCTGAGAATAGGTTGAGGACAGGCACCAAGGGTACAAAATTTAAGAAGGTACTTACTCTCAGGACCATGAAAGTGCCTCCTTAAATTTTGAACCCTAAGCATCTTTCCTGCCTCACTCTAGTCCCAGCCCTGATGGAAAATAGTTGTCTTATGTATTTTATCCAGTTTTCTTGTTGTGTATACTAGGAAAGTAATTCTGAGCTCTGCCAATCCCTCATTGCCCAAAGTGCAAGTCTCCTGTCATCTGCATATTTAACACAACAATGTGTCATGGACATCATTTTACATTAGAGAATTTAGATATTCACCACCCTTTAAAATGATTGCCTTATATTTCATTGTGTGGATAGATTTGAGAAATTATGGAAATTAAAACTCATTTCTTAAAAAGTCTTCTCATATCAGATGTGACATTAATGTATTGCTGAAAATGAAATATGTGTGTATACATAAAGTTTTTTTCATTTAGAAATATGCTTTGTATTGAGTGTGTTAACTAAGAAGCAAGAATAGCAGATGGTTTTTCTGTATGCGTCTTGATTCATTACCTGGATGTATTGTTATTTCACAGTAGTGGCCTGGAAGTAAAACTTGTCAGTGTGGCGGTGTTCAGCATTACATTCTGGAGTATGGGGTAACCTTAATGATGAATCAAAACCACAGTTTTAAGAGATTGACAAGACATAAAAATTACTATCTTTAGGATGTCACTCAGCTGTTTCTCTTTCTCATTAAAAAAAATTCAACAGAGATAAGGGTGAAATAAACACACCAAGGTCTATCTAGTATTTAAAACAAATATAAATGAAGAATAGACTGTTTGATTATATTTCAGATTAACAACAAACTAGATATCCAAAAATCATAGTTTGTTCTAACAACTATAAAAGAAATATAGTTTTCTTTTAACTGTTATTTGTAGCTTTCATGGTGCCTTTTAATTTTTGAACCAGATATAGAAATTTTATCATTATTATTTTTAATAATTATTAGAAATTATGGAAAACCAATAAAAAATACCAGAAGGCTATACAGGAAAATGGTAAAACATCGATTTGTTCAAATGGTGGGATTTGGGATGGTATTTCTTTTCTATTATATTCATTGTTTTTAATGTAGTTTTCACATTTTTAGAGTAGAAAAGTACATTTCTATATCAAAATTCAATGGAATAACAAAATAGTAGCAAATTGAATCCAACAATGTGTAAGAAGAATTATATTCCATGACCAAATTGGATTTATCTCAGTTATGCATAGCTGGTTCAACATTTGAAAATCAATTAATGTAATCCATCACACTAACAGGCTAAAGAAGGAAAATCATATGATCATATTAATAGATGCAGAAAAAGTATTTGACAAAATGCAACACTCATTTATGATATTAAAAACTCTCAGCAAACTAGGAATAGAGTGGAACTTTCTTAATTTGATGAAGAACGTCTACAAAAAAACCTACACCCACATCATAATGGTGATGGACTAGAAGCTTTCCTGCTAACATCAGGAACACGGCAAGGATGTCTCCTCTCATCACTCCTTTTCAACATTGTAGTAGAAGTTCTAGCTAATGCAGTAACACAAGAAAAGGATATAAGAGGCATGCTGAATGGGAAGTAAGAAATAAAATTGTCTTTATTTGTGGATGATTTGATTGTCTATGTATAAAATCTGAAATGGTTTCTTGGAGCTAATAAGTGATTATAGCAAGGTTGCAAAAGGCAAGATTAATATACAGATGTCCATAAATTTCCTATATACCAGCTATGAACAAGTGGAATTTGAAAATAAAAATACAATATTATTTATATTAAGAACCCCCAAAATGAAATACTTACATGTTAACTATAACAAAATATGTACAAAATCTATATGAGAACAAAGAAGAACTAAATAAATGGAGAGGTTCCATGTACATGGATAGGAAGACTCAATTTTGTCAAGATGTCATTTCTTCCCAACTTAATCTGTATATGCAGTGCCATCCCACTCAGAATCCCAGCAAGTTATTTTGTGGATATTAATAAACTGTTTCTAAAGTTTATATGGGGAGACAAAAGACCCAGAATAGCCAAAACAATATTGAAGGAGAAGAACAAAAGAGAACTGACGCTACCTGACTTCAGTTTCAGGACTTACTAAAAAGACCTACTGTAATCAGAACAGTGTAGTATTGGTGAAAGAACAGACAAATGGATCAATAGAACAGAGTAAAGAGTCCAGAAATAGACCCACACAAATATAGTCAACTGACCTTTGACAAAGGAGCAAAGGCAATACAATGGAGCAGAGATATTCTTTTCAACAAATGGTGCTGAAATGACTGGACATCCACATGCAAAAAGAAAAAGAAAGAAAAAAAAAAAGGAATCTAAACACAGACCTTACACTCTTCACAAAGATTAAGTAAAAATGGATCATAGACCTGAGAGGTGGCTTCTGGTGCAACTCAGAATAAACTTGGCATAGAGCTAAAAAAAAAAAAGAAAAAAAAAAAAAAAAAGGAGTCATAGACCTAAAAGTTAAATGTGAAACTATAAACTCCTAGAAGATAACATGGAAGAAAACCTAAATGAACTTGGGTATGATGATGATTTTTTAGATACAACACTAAAGCTACAGTTCATAAAAGAAAGAATTGATAAGCTGGATTTTATTATAATTAAAAACTTATGCTGTACAAAGAGAATGAGAAGATAAACTACAGTCTGGGAGAAATAATTGTAAAAGATATTTCTGATAAAAGACTGTTATCTAAAGTATACAAAGAACTCTTAAAATTCAACAATAAGAAATGAATAACCTGATTTAAAAATGGACAAAAGACTTGAATAGACATGTCAGAAAAGAAAATATACAGATGGCAAATAAGCATATGAAAAGATGCCCAACATCATATGTAACCAGGGAACTGCAAATTAAAACAATAGTGAGATACCACAACTTACCTGTTAGAATGGCCAAAATCCAGAGTGCTGACAACACTGAATACCAATGAAGATGTGGAGCAGCAGGAACTCTCATGTACTGCTGGTGGGAATGCAAAACGATACAGCCACTTTGGAAAACAGTTTGGCAGGTCGTTAGAAAACTAAACTTACTCTTACCATATGATCTAGCAATTGGCTCCTTGATACTTACCCAAGAGTTGACAACTTATATCCACACAAAAACTGGCATATGGATGTATATAGAAGCTTTATTAATAAGTGCCAAAACTTGGAAGCAACCAAGATGTCCTTTAGTGGATGAATGGGTAAATAAATTGTAATACATACAGACAGTGGATTATTCAGTGCTAAAAAGAAATGAGCTATCAAGCCATGAAAAAATATGAAGAACCTTAAATGCATATTACTAAGTGAAATAAGCAAATCCTAAAAGGCTACATCCTGTATAATTCCGACTATATAACATTCTAGAAAAGGCAAAACTGAAAGGATCAGTGGTTGCAAAGGGTTAGTGGGGAAGGAGGTATGCATAGGTGGATTAGGCAGTGAAACTATACTGTCTGATAGTATAATGATGGATACATGTAATTATACATTTGTCAAGCCTGTAGAATGTACATCACCAAGAGTAAAGCCTAGTGTAAACTATAGACTTTGGGTGTTAAAGATGTGACAATGTAGCTTCATTGGTCGTAACAAATATATCACTCTGGTGCAAGATTTTGGTAGTTGGGGAGATTGTATATATGTGGGAAATCTCTACCTTTAGCTCACTTTTCCTGTGAACCTAAAACTAAAATAAAGTCTATTTAAAAGTTCAGTGTAACACTGCATAAAATTACTGAGTATTATAAGGCTAAATATGAGTCTTTGCTTAGTTTCTCTAGGAAACAAGAGCCTAAAACAAGAATTTAAGTTCTCTGTGTGAAGGTGCAAACCCAGGTGATGAGGATTGAGAATAAAAGGGAAATGAAACAAGGAAAAATGCCAAGTAAAGCATTATTGTACTGACTAGCACTTAACAGTGAGGAGCAGGTCACCCAGCAGGCGGGTATCCTTAAAGACTCCTCCAGAAGAGATGTTAGAAAGAGCTGCCCCTTCAGGTATTCCATCAAATCAGAAAGTGTCAGCTTCCCCTGAGAGGAAGCGAGAGAGTAGCACGGACATATATATACTACCAACTGTAAAATAGATAGCCAGTGGGAAGTTGTTGTATAACAAAGGGAGTTCAACTCGAGGTTGGAAGATGCCTTAGAGGACTGGGACGGGGAGGTTGGGGGGGGACTCGAGGGAGGGTGAGGGGGGGAGTTGAGGGAGGGAGGGAATACGGGGATATGTGTATAAAAACAGATGATTGAACTTGGTGTATCCCCCCAAAATAATAAATTAATTAATTAAATTAAAAAAAAAAAAAAAAGAAAGTGAAGGAGCAACCTAGTGCCATTTCTCACTGCTGTGGAGTCTTCTTAATGCATAAGATCTATTTTCATTTATTCCTAATTTATACCTGAATTATAGTTTAGTTTTTATTTTCAGTGGTCAGCTATTCGCTTTCTTATGCTTTTTCTCTTATTTGTTGCTCAGTAGTTTGACACTCATTTGGTTCTCAAGTCTTTTCATTTTCATTTTGGAGGTGGAAGAATTTTGTATACAGGAAAACGGCATCATGCAGAATCCTAGACCCTACATTTCTCAATAGAGGTGCTATCACACCCCCATCCCAGGGGGCAAAACTTGGTTGTTGTCGGGTTAAAAAAAGGTCCTAATTTTTTGATATTTAAAGCACAGGTATACATATAGTACATGTAGAGTATATCTGTGGTGGTAAAATTTTATGAGGGGTGATTTCAAAAATATGTCTAAAACCACACCTGAGGGGTGTTGATAATGAAAAACAGTTGAGAAACACTGATCTAGAGCCAGGAAAGATAATTTTTAAGAGATAAAACTGTGGTATGAACTGAGGGATTCAGAACAACTGCCTCTGTTAACACTTTATCTATGTTAATGACCATGGAAAAAAGCTGACTGTGTGAAAGTTTGGTTATTATTTACATCTTTCCTTTTGCTTTCTAGGCTGTTAATGTTTCTTTTGTTTGTTTTCTTCCTAGCCTGTTAGCTCTTGTGGCTATTATTCGTTGTTTTCCAGTGATGATTAAATTATATAAAAAGATCAGAGTCGGGATCCATTGAGTTGTTGGGTAGAGTCTGGAGTTGAGAATCGTCTGTTATGTTACGTTCCAACACAGATCAGTGCTTTCTCCTTTTTACTTATTTCTCAGGCCCTTTAAACTAATACTTCATTAGTTTAAAAAAAAAGCTAGAAACATTGGTAACCATCTGTTGTGTTTTTAACCATTCTTTTAAATAGGACTCTCTCATTCTGAATTTCCAGGGCACCTTTTACACCACTTTACTGTCCTATGGTCTTGCTTTATAAAGCCTTTTCCTTACTTCTATATTACTGTACTTCTTACCCTCCTAGCTGCAGTGTCTTAAGTCCATAGTAACTGGCATTTGGAAGATGCTCTGCAAATATTCAATAATACTTCATTAATTTACCAGATAGTGAAAATATAACACAGAGAGATACTAGAAATGATGACTAGTTTAACATTTATGTGAAATATTTTTCTAGGTGAGATGCTTTGCTATAGCTGAGTGAGAAGCAGTTTTGTGCAGTAAAACTGTTTTCTTCTCAACCTGTTTTTCATTATCAACACCCCTCAGGTGCTGTTTTTTTTTGTAATCAGCCCTCATAAAATTTTACCACCACAGATATACTCTGCATGTACTTATATGTATATCTGTGCTTTAAATATCTGTGCAGTAAAAGGAGAAATCCTGCCAGGTTTAGGTATGCTTATCTGTGCAACTGGGTATTTTTAGAAACATTTTCCTCTACGAAATATTAATTCAAGTATTCCAGAATTTGAACAAGCTGTCGTATAATTTTCCTCCATCCTTCTGAAGAAAATTTCTTCCCCCAAAGAAAAGACTTAAACCGTAATTTCTATGAGCTGATATAGAATGGTTTCCTTGGTATAATAAGTGACAAAAACAAAGTGTAAATGACTATCTATACTATGGTGCCTTTCATGTAAGAAAGACAGGCAAAAAAGAAAATATTCATTTGTGAAAAAAGAAATACAGGATGGATAAAACAGAAACAAATGAGACTGGTTATATAGAGAGGGAGAGGGGGAAAAAGTGTGTGCGTGTGTTGGGGGGTACAAAGAGAATGGAAATGGAATAGATGAAGGGGGGAGTGACTTCTCTGAATATACCTTTCTCTATAGTTCTGACTTTTAGAACCATGTTAATGTTTTATTGACTCAAAAAATCATCTAGGATGTGGGGAAACTCACAATAGAATATAAAAAAAAAACTTAACAATTACACATGAATAACATAACCACAGTGAATGGGATAGAGAAGGAAAGAATTAATCTAAGCACCTCTGGAAAACCAGTTTTAACTATATATTGTAAGGTGACAGACTAAAAGGACTGCGTGCATATAATGTTCTCGGTTAACAGCTTGTTTGTTCACAGGGGTGCGGGTTAGCAATTTTAAATTGATAATGGATGCTAAAACTAGTAGACGGAAGTATTTGCATAATCTCAAATTATCTCTCCACGAAACATTATTAATTTCAAAGAGAAAAATAGTATCTTTATAGTGGAGAAACCTAGCAGACATCCCTTAACTAAATGATCAAAGTTAACATCATCAATAATTATTGACTTATTGACATCATGTGTCTCTGCTATCATACGCTGAAAAAGGTACAATATCAAATCTATGGTATTCTTGCCAAAAATGCATAACCTGAATTTAATAACGAACAAACATAAAAAAAAAAAAAACAAATTGAGGGGCATTCTACAGAATAACAGGCCAATACTCTTCAAAATTGTCATGGTCGTAAAAGAAAAAGACTTAAGAACTGCTCTAGGTTGGAGGAGACTAAGGAGACATGACAGATAAGTACCTTGTATGATCTTGAACTGGACCCAGACTGGAAAAAGGACATCAGTGGGACAAGTGGCAAAATTTGAATCATGTTTGTAGATTAGTTAATAAAATTTTATCAATGTTTATTTTCTGATTTTGACAGTTGTACTGTGGTTATGTAAGATAACATTTGGGGAAACAAAGGGAAGCGTTTACTGGAATTCCTTGTACTATGTTGCAACTCTTTTGTAAATTAAAATGAAAAGTTAAAGTTAAAATTTTAAAAAATTTAAATTTAAAAAACTAAAAAGAAAAATTGCAGCAGGAAGAGATTTAAGGAGAAATATGGGTTCTAGTCCTCTTATTGGCTATTATTATTTCTCGGTGTGACTAAATGATAAAAAGGGAGAATGCTCTTTAAGAAAAAGGTACATTCATAAAGACTTGAGATTTGTCATGTGTTTAAAATTCTAACTGGCAGAGTTAAATATATGAGTAAATAATAGAATGAGGTGTGGAAATTAAGTGGAAAGGAAATTTTTTAAAAAGAAATCATGTAGAAAATATCTACCTTCAGCCAGGTTCCTAGGTTTCAATTACTGCATATTTAAAATCAATGATAACCACCAAGCACTCTCATCTACAGAGTCATGTTAAATGATTATACGTAACACAGGTGCACGAATTCTGCTTACTCAAGTATGAAACTGACAGCTGGTAGTGTAACATTTATTAAAGTGATCTTTGAGCAGTAGGTGGAATTGAAAGCCATTTGTTAGTGGTATTTCAGAAGTTTCTGATGCTGTTCTTCCAAGATCATTTTCTAATGTTATCATCAAGGAAGTTTACTGAGCTTTTATGATGTGTTGCGTACCACCCACAAGGGATACACTGTGCTTCCTTGAGAAAATATTCTAAATTTCCAAAGATTTTGGAGTCCAAAGGAGTCTGGCAAATATATCATAACATTAGGGAGATAAAGGTCCAAAACTGGGGCCACGGGGTGGTCTTATAGTTCTACAGAGTGAGATGAAACATCAGAGTCAGAGTTTCAAAAAGAATAGAATAAATGTAGGGTCACTGATGCATGATAGCAAACAGACTAGAGAGCAGTCAAGGTGACCTAGCTTGGAGAAATTTATATTTACATCACACAGTAGTTCTTTTTCTCTTCTCTACACCTGAATGCAAACACCTACATACACACGCAGATACCCCTGAACTTGACTGCACCATATTTATTTGTTGCATGTGTTTCGTTTTGCTGGGGTGACCTTTGGTTCTAGTCAACTGAAACATGTAGTTTTCTTAATTTGGATTCTGTTGTTTAGTTGGAGAAGCAGTTCCTGTAGGTATGGCTTTATTTTTATATAAAATCTCTATATTATTCTCATTCTTAGAAACTGAAGGAAAAGGACGAGAAAGATCCCTGTCTCTGAAAAATTGTGGGGCAAAACAAATTGTTCATGTGAAGAATCATCATTCAGTGGACCCTGGTATAAGCTAGAGCCACCTTCGTTTCCTTTCTAGGGTCTTGGTTACCACAAGTTAGGAGTTGATTTCAGGAATTAAGTAGTGATGACATTAATCTAGAGCTGCTCTCACCTTTTCCAACCAGGCACTCAGAACAGATCCTGTTCATACCTACTATATACAATCATGGGAAACCTAGGCATGTGTTCTGTCCCCATTAGGCTAAATATAACTCTGTTCCCTTTCTTCTACACCTCTGAAAGCACATGAGAAATGATAGTAACAGGCTTATAGTGATAACCTTGAACTTGCTCTCATTTATTAAGTGGTGAGTTATTTGCATATTCTATTTTATTATTAGTAGCAAGTTACTTTCAAAATACCTCAAAACAGTTGTGTTTTGAGCCCCCAGACTGAACTGGAGCATTCTGCCGTGGGCAAGTGTGCTGCTTTGTTATACAGATGAAATGCTATGTTATCTATGTTGGCGTCTAAGGATTGGCCTGAAACACATTTTCTCCTTATTTACCTTTCAGAACCTTTCTGGAGTATCACCTGCATCCTTCATCTCTCAGGTGGGTTCATTGCTTTGGTGTGTCCAGTCAGTGTGGGCATGTGTCTGTCATTGCCCATCGCACCCTGCGTCGTGTGCTTTGGTTCTCACGTCTGTCTCTCCACTTCACTGTGGGTCCTAGAGATGAGGACGCACCCTCATTGTGTCCCCTTGCTTACACTGTGCCTGGCTTAGAGTTGCTGCTCTGATTAATATCGAGTAAGCTATGGAAATAGCTCTATACATTATTTGTGAGTGAAATATGTCATTAATTATAGTACATATTCATATCACATTGAGGAAATGGCCAGAAGACCTCAGCTATTCACTAGAAAATTGTATTGTTAGGGGTAGGAGAAGAAGAATGATGGGAGAAGAAACAAAAAGGAAATAGTTCTTGTTTTTCACTTAGCCCCTGAGTTTGCCTGTGAGACTTGATAAATTTCCCTCCAGACTAATTCAATGCTAAAGGCTGGAGTTTGTGGTCTTGGCTTGCCAGCTTCATGATATTTAGCTTTAACTGTTGTGTCAAGAACAGATGACTTCCCTTACTAAGAGGATGTTCTTGGAAATGAGCTGACACGTATCAGTCATTTCTCCTTTCTCCTCCCTAGTTGAACCCTGATTTCTTTTTGACATCCACCTTCTACATGGGGGTGTGGGGAGCTGACTCCACCCCCAGATGCAGTAATAGGCCTGACTGGTCAATCCCATCCTTCCTGCCAGTAATTGGTTCAGGAGTGACTTCATGTTGCAATTTGGATCCGTGATAAAAGAGAAGAAGGTGTGTTGGAGACTTCTGGGAAAGTTTTCCTTCACTCTTTTGGGAGTTGCCAGAAGTGAGCCCTCTCTCTTGCACTAGAGGCTTTTGTGTGCAGATGTGAGACTGAACTGCTGCACCATCTCACTGGCAACCTCAGAGGAGAGCAGAATTAATTGAATTCTGGGGAAACCAAGCCAGGGCTAGTGGATTCGGTCAACCAGGAAACCTACCCTATGCTAGTTTTCCAGTTACATGAGCCAAGAAATTTTTTCATTATTTGAGCTAGTTTGATAAGTGTCTGCTGTGACTTGCAGCCAAAAGTGTTAACAACTTGTTAACAAAACAAAGCAAAACAAAAAAATTCTCTAGTTTTGAAAAGGTGGAAAGTGGAAACGATGCAAGACAGTTTGGCAGGTAGGAGAGCTTTAAGGAAGTAGCTCCCTTAGACCAGTGCTTCTCAAACTTGAGCATACATTAGAATCACCTGAAGAACTTGTTAAATTGATGAGATTCAGTCCCAGAGCCGCTGATTCCTTAGCTCTGGGTGAAGCCTGAGAATTTTCTTTTCTAACAAGTCCCCCAATGGTGCTGATGCTGCCAATTCAGGGACCACACTTTGAGAATCACTACCTTAGACTTCCAAGTATTCTGCCTTTTCTGCCAGGATATCTAAGAGTCGGGGCAGGGCCACGGTGCCAAGAAATGAGCTCTAGCTGTTTCCGGAGGAGCCACCGAGTGCCTCAAAGCAGGTAAACCTGCATAATGGGACACCTTACAATTGTAGTCATCTTTTTTTTCACTTGGTTTTTTTTTCCTTCCAGTTTTATTGAGATATAATTGACATAGAGTACTGTGTAAATTTAATGATTTGACTTACATACATCATGAAATGATTTTCACAATAACTTTAGTGAACATCCTTTATCTCATATAGATACAAAATTAAAGAAATAGAAAAATACATTTTTCCTTGTGATGAGGTGGTCTTCTTAAATGAACCATATACTTCATGGGGAGAGGGTTTGTTCCCCAGAGGATTTTAACACGCAGCTCTAAACAGGCCGTAGGACTCAACAACGCTTGATTAACTTACTGGAAGGAAAATGCTATCTGCCAAGCGTTTGTGGTTGGATGTTTTAAGAGGAGAGTTGGTACAACGCAAGGAAGGCTGAAACTAACCCAGGGTGATGATTATGTAAATAAGAGCTCACCTAGTTGCTAAGAAACTAGCAACTTGTACGTTAGGGAAAGGGCAACACTGAGGTTTCCTCTTCAGAAGTCTTAGGCTTCTGGAGAGGAAAACTAATCACCTGTTACTTTCTACTTTTCGTACTAACCACAAAATAAATATCGGATACTGCTCTACTAGTCTGGCAGTGGTGCTTTTGCTTTCAAGTGTTTACTCCCTCTGTAGACACATCCACTCTGAGTTTATAATAAAGGAGACCTTTGTGTTACAGATAGATGACAAATGCTGACTTTCTAAGAGAAGAGAACCTTCCTGTGCTTTTCATAGCTTGCATTCAGACGAATAACTGCTTCTTAAATAAGGAACATAATTGGTGTTTGTGCAAGGGCCTGGAGTACGTCTCTGCTTTCTTTCCAAGCAGCAAACGGTGGTCCCAAATGCATTGAGGCTCAGCCTCTCTCCTATGACGGAAGGAAATCTGTGGTGGGCAGGCGTGAGGCCTTCTCCCTGGCAGGGAGGGAGCTGCCGCTTCCTCCAAGCCTCTGCTGAAACCAGGTGTTTGTTCTCCCTGAGGCAGGGTCAGGCAAGGGCTTCTTGGCTTTAAGTCGCCCTTTTGCGGTTCTTTTGGTGTCAGGTTTGCCAAGTGATTCACACGTTGTGGAAATGCAGGGAGGAATGTGAAGGAGTGGCCTTTCCCTTAGCCAGGAATGGATTAAGACAGAAACATCAAATTTGATGAGCATGGTTTGATGAAATCCCCTTGCTTTTCAGCTATCCGCTTGATCTATACAGGCCTCTCCCAAGCTTTCAGGCTTCTTTCAGGCCTAGGCAGCAGAAGGGGTGGGGCAGTCTCTGTGAATAAGTACATTTGTGATGATTACGAAACTGCAGGCCTGCACAGCAGCGTTTCTCCAACTCTGGAATTGACTTTGTATTTGGTACAAATTGACAGTACTCTGCAACTTGCATTCTTCCCTTTTTATATTTCTGCAAGTTATTAAAAATAAATTTGAAAGGAAATGCTCCTCATTTAGGGAGTCAGAGCAAAAAGCTGTGTTTGATAAAGAAGACTCACTCTGATAGGCAGAGGTTTGAGTTTAATATGGTACTTTCTGAAAAGTTTGCCTTTGTTGTGAAATAACATAAATATAGATATTAAACTGAAATGTTAAACTCTGATAAAGAAGTCCTGCAGAGCAAGAGATTTCACAAAGGTTTTCATCAAACTTTCCCTCCATATTCTCACAAACATCACCAATCATTTAACTATTGTTCACCTTCTCACCCTGTTACAGCAGGAGACAGGGAAGAATCTCTCTGTGTCGTGGTAGAGGTAGGCATTGGATACCTTTTAAAGCAGGGCATTTTGGTGATTCCCTGCTTAGATCCTCAAATGCTTAATGGAGCAATGAGATTAACTTTAAGCTTCCCTAGCTTCTCTGACAACTATTGTAACCCAGGATGATTTCTCAATGAGGTCATACATTTCTTGTTAAGAATAAGGGGTTGGAAATTTCCCTATTGTATATCTTTTTCAAATCCACTTGGTTCTTTTACTTTTGATAGTATCTTGTTCGTTTCTGATATTTTTAATTCTTTTACTTTTAAAAATAATTTAAAACCTCCTGTCCTGATCATTCTATTATGTGAAGTTCATATTTGTTGTTTCTGCTGACTTTTCAGCCATGGTGACATGTTCCTTCAGGTTTTGTGATTTAGGATTGTCAGCTTGTGTCTGTGAGAACCCTGTGTGGCTTGAGATGAGGATGTGTCTTTACAAAGAGGCTTCCTGTTTTCTTCAGCCAGGACCTCAGGAGCAGTGACAATCTGGAAACCAGTTTTTATGTTACTTTCTCTACCTGGGATTTATCACCCTTAAGGTAGTATAAATCCATATCTCAAACCCACGTGGGGATAGGCCTGTTGTTACAAATTATCAGGGGAGTTTTTTTCTTTTAGAGTTCAGCGTGAAGTAGAGGAGGTTCCTGTCCTTCCTTTGTAGATAGAGCTGTTTTTCAGTCCACCTGTCCTCAGAGAGTATAGCCCTTCTGGGGTCCTGTCTTAACATAAGAATCTTAGTTCTATCACCCCATCTTGTGGCCATCAAGTATCATTTACCTACAAGCCTCTTTGTTCCTGAGAATGACAATGACCTCTGTCTACAGTAACAGAAACTTGTGTACCTATTTTTAAGATTTCTCTTTGTTTTGGGCCTTTGGGGGTTTCCTCTCCTTTCCTAAGAGAGAAAAGTGTCTGTTGTATTTCTGGGCCATCTCTTGAGGCGTGGTTGACTCTGGACTCTAAGAAGTAGTTAAGAACCCTCCTCAGGGAAGCCTCACAAAAGATGAAATTTCTTGGACCCAAAAAAGACTGTAGATTTGAGGATATTTCTCTGGTTAATTTTCATTTAAATGTGACTATCAAGGAGTTTAGAGTCTCCCTAGAATGTAGAGGTATGGGCTAGGGCAGCCTCTATCTTTCAGCTCCGGCATAATGGAATGAAAACTAGATTTAGAAATAGAAGACCTAAGTTCAGATCTTGACTTTGCTATGTAAAATTGGATGAGTTAAATTGCTTGAGCTTCCATTTCTGCATCTATAAAATGGAGACAGTAATACCTGACAGAGATGTTGTGTAGAGTTAATGGGTATAGTGAAGGTAAAAAAAAAAAAAAGTTGGAATGGAGCAAGCATTCAAAAATGCTAGTTGAATATAGCTCTTTGGTCATCTTAATGGTTGTGGTCTGCCTCAATTGCTGATCCCTCGACCAGTGTTGTGGTCATTGTGGTTGGAAATTCAACACCCATTCTACTCTAGTCTAAACTAGTGGTTCACAAACTTCAGTGCATCTGAATCACCTGGAATTCTTGTTAAAACACAGATTGATGTGCCCCAACTCAGAAGATTCTGATTCAGTAAGTCTGGAGCTAGTCCTAATAGTTTGCATCGTTCCCAGATACCACTGATGGTTCGGGGACTGCACTTTGACAACCACTCATGGTAATCCTGTTCTTTCCACTGGTTATTGGTTTAGGAAGGGGCACATGGTCTGCATCTGCTGGAAGAGATCCAAGGGGAAGTCTCCTTTGAGCTTCCAGGAAAGATTCCCTCAATCCTGAGAAAAAGAGGAAAGGCTGGCCCTGTTTTTCCTCTGGCCACTGTGTTAGGACATGATGCTTAGAATTGCTATAGGCATCTTGCCTTCATCCTGAGGATGAAGCCAGCTAGGGTAGAGAGCAGAGTCAAGAGAATCCCAGGGTAGCAGAGCTGGAATCCTGATAGCTCCTTCTCAGCTAGGCACTACCCTGCTTCTGTTATTTATTATGTGAGGTATTATATAAAAGGAAAAAGCTTTTTAAAATTTCTGAATACACTTTGAGTCAGAGTTTTCTGGTTGTTTACAACATCAGATATTCCAAGTGATGCAGCCATTGTATTAGTTTTCTAGGTCTTATTCTCACTACCCCCAGCTATAGTGTCAAAGTATGAGTTCATTTAAAATTATGCTTTCATTTCTTTTTTTGATCTACTAGTTTCTATCTTCTTTTTAAAATTTATTTATTTATTTGTTTATTTTTGACTGCTTTGGGTCTTCACTGCTGTGCACGGGCTTTCTCTAGTTGTGGCGAGTGGGGGCTACTCTTTGCTGTGGTGTGCAGGTTTCTCATTGCAGTGACTTCTCTTGGGGAGTGTGGGTTCTAGGCATGCGGGCTTCAGTAGTTGCGGTGCGTGGGCTCAGTAGTTGTAGCTCTCGGGCTTAGTTGCTCTGCAGCATGTGGGACCCTCCCTGCCCAGGGCTTGAATCTGTGTCCCCTACATTGGCAGGCAGATTCTTAACCACTGTGCCACCAGGGAAGCCGGATTTACTAATTTTCTGTGATACTTTCTTCTCCACTTTACCTCACTCTCCCACCCTCCAATTTTACCCAGTCCTCTGGGAATATACTGTAACACTATCAAAACTGTGAATCTCTTGAAAGGAGGCAACTGCTCCAAACTTGCATCTCCTTTGCACATGTGGGACTGCAGTATCCATTTCTGGTTGAATGCATGATGACAATTATACTGAATATCTTCTTCCTTGTATTCTATTTCTATACATTGTTATTTTCTGGCGACCCTAGCTAATTAGTAACTTAATCTGTGTCCTTCAGACTTTAATTCCAATCTCTAGAATTTCCCAATCAAGTCAACATTGAATCTACCACAATTTCAAATATACCCTGTCTTTCTGTGTGGAATTTTTGCTGGAAAGAATTGCAGCAAGAATCAAGGCCGTGTGATGCAAATGCCTGAATCCTGAATCGTGACCAGTGTTGCAAAGAAAAGAAAAAGGGAACTCTCTAGGGAGTTGAGCCATCTCAGCACCTCCACATGGAGTCTGAGAAAAGGAACAGTGATTTTTTCCCCCCTTCTTTTTAATCCTAGTTTGGACAGCTTCTTTATTCAGAACATCAAGGACTGTTGACAGTTGAATGAAAAGAATGGGGGCTCATGGATTGCTAATGAGATAGAAAACCACCTCAGCATCAAAATAAATTTCTATCTGTTGGCTCCTCTGGCTGCGGGGAGATGAGTTAAGAGCTGCAGCCAATTTCTGTTGGCAAGTATCCTTATCCTGGTGAACAGAGGGATGCACCATTTAGTTGGCTTCTGAGAGGAAAGGCCAAGGGCTGCCAGTTGTGTGCTGTTCTCCAGCAGATAGCTGGGCTGAAGTGAGCATGTTGGTACTGATGTGGCAGGAAGCACATTAGCTGGTAGGAGAATAAGGTTCTTAACAGTTGTGGCTAACACGTAATATTGCTCGTAAAAGTAATTTTCTTAGCCTACAAATTCAGGCAAGCGTTAAAAGGAAGAAATCTATTATTTTCTGATATCAAATGACATTTCTCACCACCTCTCCAATCCTAATCATTTCTCTAGACCACATCATATCCCAAGTCTTCTTTTAAAGCCTTGCCTGACAACCAGGCTAGAAGTAATATTTCTTTCTTCTGACTCCCTAGAGAAGTAATGACCGTACTCTTATCCTGTCTTACTTTGTAAACTTGATTATGCAGCTCTTTGAAAAAAGGGGTATATAATATATCTTATATTTTCCACACAAGATTCAGCACAGTGCTTTGAATGTAGAAGTCACCCAGTAAATATTGGTTTGTTGGTTGATTCTTTTTTTTTTAAATGAAGTATACAGCACTGTAGCCTTAGAACTCATCTAAGAAGAGAGTTTTCTCACATAGGGCCTATGGATGGGCAGCAGGGCTTCTACAAACTCCCTGAAATCGAATGCAAAGTAAATATGTTCTGGGGAGAGGGACCATAGTTGTCAACAGGTTGACAAAGGGGTTCTTGATTCCCTCCTAAATGATGAGAATTACTGAGCTAGTTTACTCATTTTCTTTTCTCTTGACAAAACTAGGCCCAAATGCCATATCTATGACTTCACAAATATTATGGTAGTAAGGGTTCTCTGAGATGCCTCAGTTCTCATTTTTAGTTATTATTTCTGAAAGAGAAGCAAAAATTAAATGGAATTCATGTGCTGTGATAAGCTGATTTTATTTTTTGATTGCACACCAATAAAAGGACTGTCTTCCCAAGTTCCCGTAGAGATGGTGTATCTTGGTGGTTATATATATGGGTGCTAAGCCAGATGGCCTACACTTGAATCCCAGTTCTGTCACTTACTAGCTGTGTGACTTTGGACAAATTACTTAAACTCTCTGAATCTCAGTTTCTTCATCTGTAAAATGGGACTAGTAATAGTGATCTAATTCTTGGGATTGCTCTGAAGATTAAATGAGTGAATGCATGTAAAACGTTTAAAACTGTGCCTTGCACATGTAGTAAGCATGATGTGTTAGCTATTTTTATTGCTATTGTTGTTCAATTCTATCTCTCATTTTGATCAGTTCAAATTAGTTATGGTAATTGTGTCTTCAGTGGCCCTCTCTATCACCAGATTCTCTCCTGAGTAATCACACTAGAGTCAGACCAGACTGATGAATTGCTTTGCAGAAATCATGTAGTTTTTCTCTTTACCAGGTATAATTCTGTTTTCTTGTTTGAGTTTGCTTGGCACTCTGAGGTCAAGTCCTCACACTATGAGAGTATTTCAGTCATTTTAAACATTACAAGGGCAGAGAATAGAAATCCTTTGAATTTCAGTGAATGTGCCTTTTCTCCCATAAAATTTTTTTGAAAATTATTAACAAAAATGTTTTCATTCTAAGAAAAACTTTAGAGTGTTTTAGTCATGATTTTAGTTGCTGTTAACTTGGAAAAGGATGAAATGAAATGCAAACAGATTAAAGTCAGTACTGCCTGGAATTAATTCTTCCCATTAGCTTTAAGATTAGCCCTTTCAAAATGATGAAAGATTTTGATTAATCCCAGAATGTATAAATTTAATTTTTAGAGATGGTATGACTGGTGAGCTCTTAGCTCCCACTTATGGGAGAAGCAGAAAAATAATAAAGTAATTTTTGTGGAGGGAGGGGTTGTGCTAAATGAGGCAGTTTTCCCAGTGTTATTTATGAGGTGATTGGCAAATATTTGAGAAGGGACGTGATGTATAGAGGCTGTGCTGCAGCGATTTCTCAGCTAAGTGCACAACTACTTTTCCCTGGATGTTGAAACTGTAATTAAACAACTGATATCAACTACTCAACTCCCAGGATCCTAAGACTCTATGGAATTAGAATATACATATTTAAGGAGGAGAAAAATTTCCACTTGAGGTCTAGGATAATGAAGAGTTGTGATGGAGATTGGGGTTCTAAGGAGTAAGAATATATATTAGTTGGGGTCTTAGCAGGAAATAATTGATTCCTACAAACTGGGTAGTTTTCAGAGTTTAAATAAAACTAAATTTATAAAGGCATGGACAGGGTATAGGGAAATGACAAGGGATAGTGTAGTTTCCTCCGGCTTCTAAGGGATGAGGGCAGTGCTTGTCTACCCCTGGATCTGAGTTGATAGGATGAGCAAGTATAATCATAATCTGGGGTGGGGGGGGAGAGGGAGGGAGGGAGAGAGAGAGGGAGAGAATGAACGGCGGCGGGGGAGGGTGGGGAGAGAATGACTTTGGCCAAAGTCAGAGGATGTTGGGAATGGAAACTGGTATAGCCATTATGGAAAACAGCATGGAGGTTCCTTAAAGAAAACTAAAGAGAGAGCTACCAATATGATCCAGCAGTCCCAGTTCTGATATATATCTGAAGGAAATGACATCACTATAGCTGTACCCCTGTGTCATTGCAGCATTAGTCACAATATGGAAACAGGCTAAATGGCCATCTGTGGACGAATGGATAAAGAAATGTGGTATATTGGAATGGATTATTATTCAGCCATGAAAAAGAAGGAAATCCTGTCATTTGCGACAACCTGGGTGATCCTAGAGGACACTATACTAAGTGAAGTAAGCCAGACACAGAAAGACAAATACCATATAATCTTATATGCAGTATCTAAAAAAATCCTAACTCAGAAAAAGAGAGTAGAACCATGGTTGTCAGGGGCAGGGAGGTAGGGGAAATGGGGAGATGTTGGTTAAACATATAGTGCTAAGCTTCAGGCATGTTAGCCTCCTAGCACGGATTTTGTGACAGCTGTGTATTTGAGGTGAGTGGCTGAGTGGAGTGATTATAACAAAATGCAGAAAGGACCCATGATTCTGTACAACAAATAAAAACCTTGGAAACTCTTTTCTTTTTGCTACAAGACTGCTTCCTAGAGATTTTGGAAAATGTTATCTCGGGCTCATTTTGTACCATCGTATCTCCATATTCTCCTTCTCCGGGAGTCTACATCCCTCACCCAAGCGCCTCCCGTTTATCTGCCTTCCTCTTCTTCCTGCTTCTACTAGTTGCTGTTTCCTTTTGCCCTGTTGGCTTTCTTCTCCACACCCCTTTCTTGGCTACCTCTGTTTCCTTCTTCTTTCTTCACTGGACCAAACATGAATTTGTTCTGGGAACTTTTAGTAATCTATGGAAAGGTTGTTAAAGGCTTCATGTCTGATGTTCAGTTGCTTAGTAACTCAAAGAACCTTCTGCCAAGTTTATGTTCAGAGAATTAGACAAACCATCCAGCCCCCACTGTTTTCAGGCCTGGGCAGCATCAGTTTGCCAGCTCAGCTATGTGTGAGGAGATCGCCACATAAGCACAGAGAAGAGCGTCAGCCACCACAGAGCGTAGAAGGTAGGAGCAGAAGCTGAGGCCACCGGGCTAGGCCTGAAGAGGCACCTGGGGAGGCTGACCTGCACAGAGGTGTGGGCACCATTGTAGAGCAAGAAAAACGAAATAATCACTGCATGTCGGTGAGGTGGTTTGAGATTCAGTTTCTCTACTTCTTCCTTTGTTCTACTTGATGACCTCTCATTTTACTTCATAGTAGTTTTCAGGAAGCCCGTAGTTTTAGATTTAGAAACTCTCTAACAAATAGTACCAGGTAACCTCAGAGCAATGGCAATATCTACAGAAACACAAACACCAAACCAACAAAATCTCCTAGGATTCTGCGTTGTGAGATACCAACCTGGAGGAAACAAAGCTTCCATCGTGGTAGGCAGGATGAATCTGGGTAAAATGTTTGGTTTAACGCCTGTTAGGAGCTGAGGCACTAGAAACCCCACGGTCCTAAAAAGAATTCCTGCTGGACTGCAGATGATACCTACTGTCTGAAAACTGCTAGAAGAGTAGGCTTATGGGTGGTGTCAGGAACCTCTGCTACCTGCGTAGATCATTGGCCTTGTAACTCCCCCAAACTGTAACACAGAGGAGGAGGTAAAGCTTCTCAGGAGAGAGGAGCTGCCATAGCCTGAGTAAAAATTAGTGTTTGGCACACCATGGTTAGCTGTGGGGATTGGGTAGGGGAGCAGGATCTCCTCAAAGACTGGCTGGCTGGGAGCCAGGATTAATCAAGTGGAAATGAACAGGGAAGGAGGGGAAAGAACAGAAGTCTATTGAAGGGTACAATAAAAATTTTAATGAGTCTTCAAGTGTTGCATTATCTTGTAAAAGTAGCCATTGTATCATTTGCAAATTTAACTTTGAAATGCTTGATTTGAATGGGGCTGGAGACTTAAACATTATTACAAAAAAGAAAATGGTCTCAGATTAGCAAAATCATTTATACTAAAAAGTTTTCAGTGTTCAGGATAACAGACAGGATGGGTTTTGTTGATGGATTTAACTGTTGGGAGCTCCTTTGATTTTCACTTAGAGGATTGAGAAGTCTCTTTAAACATAAGAATGAGAACTTGGGCGTCTGCTGCAGTTTTTCCTTAGAATACAAGTAAATTGAATGTGACTTGATTTTAGCCTCTTTTCATAATCAGGGATATTAATTATACTCTGCTATAATTTAAGATATCTGCAATGTGTGTGTAGGGGAGGAAGATGACCTTTGTGCCTTTACTCTCATGGCCTTTGAGTAGGAATAAGGATGACTCCTTGGTGAACAGATATTGATGAAGGGTAGAGGCTCATGTTCGTGGAGAGAGGGTGATGCTGGTGAAAGGCTGCATGATTAGTTGATGTAACCAGTCTTACCCAAAGAGTCCTTCCCTTTTGAAAATGCTAACTACCTAGGTGATTTGGGGTGTGTTTGAAGGGAGTTAGGTACAGGTGGGAAGGGTTTTGGTGGCATGGGTGTGCTGTTAGATGTCTCAGGAAGCTCATTTTACTTCATTTCTTGACACTGCTGAGGCCTAAGGCTATTTGGGGGCTTCAAAATACATGGATGAGCGAGGAGCCCAGAGCTTTTGAACTGAAACTGATGAATTAGAGAGAAAAATACTTTTTTCTTTAAAGGTTGGACCAGTGGGTAAAAGTTTTAAAAGCAGATTTGGGTAGCTTTCTCATTGATTCACAACTAAACCATCTTCTTAAAAAAAACAGCAGCCCTTTATCCTTGATCATGTTCCAGGAATCTTGATGTGGTGATTCCTTCCTGGGATAAGAGGTTGACAGATGGCTCTCAAGTTTCCTTTCTACTTTGAAATTGTATGGTTCTCAAAAGGATTTTTCTTCCTTTCTTCCTTCCTTCCTTCCTTCCTTTTTCTTTCTTTCTTTTTCTTTCTTTCTAATTTTATTTTATCGAAGTATAGTTGGTTTACACTGTTGTGTGTTCACTTCTGCTATACAGTGAAGTGATTCAGTTATACTGTACACATGTATTCTAAAAGGATTTTTCTTATATGCAATTGTACTTCACATGTTGATATAGTGTAATAGCAAGGTTTTCTTCCTCTTTTAATTTGAAACTGACATTAAAAGTAGTTAATAGTGTGAAAGGTAATAACATTCCACACATTCAAACTGACGTTAAATGCACATCTTTTAAAGGCCAGAACCTCAGAGGTATACTCAGGAGAATCTGCTTAACTTACTCACATCTCTTGATCATGTACGATGAGATGTTTCGATGATGATGACGATGATTAAGATAATAAATGTTCCTTCAGTGAGAAAGAACAGACTGTTTAGAATTTTGTAAAGTAAAGTAAACCTCAGTTCGTTTTCCATAGGTAGATAATGTTAATAGTTTTTGTTTTTAATTTTTAAATTTTGGGGGAGGGATAGTTTTAACTTTAGGTGATGTTTTTTAGAATGTTTTTAAGTTTAGATCTCATAAAGAACAAAATAATTTTAGTTGAAAAGAACCAAACCACGCTATACTTTCTAAATGGTTCATTAATTCAAGCACAGATTACAAGTGTATTTACATAATTTCAAAATATTTAAGAAGCTAATTTGAAGCTCTGGGTATGTGGGAGGGGCGTATCATCTGTGAATCTCAATATAAGGCAGTGGTTCTCCACCAGGAGTGATTTTGCCCCTAAGAGACATTTGACACTATCTAAAGACATTTTGATTGGAGAGGTGGGAGTGCTCTTGGCATCTGGTGGTGAATATCCTACAGTGCACAGGTCAGCTCTTTATAATAAATTATTATCTGGCCCCAAATGTCAATAGTATCAAGGTTGAAAAATTCTGCTGTAGGGTAATATGAGCTGTTAACTGATGGAATATCCTCCCTCAACAATATCTTTTAGTCTTTCCTTTGGATCTGATCAGATTCCAAATTCCTGACTGGAGAGTTAAGGCCATGCTGATAGCATTCTGGAATCTGAGTGGAAGAATAGATGAGATCTAAACATTAAGTATATGTTGACCCAATTTTTCAGCTTAGGTTATGGTACTCCTGCCTTCAATTGTGTTTGTATCCTCTAATCCAGAGGCTCTTCATTTTATTCTCTCTAGAGAGAGGCAGAAGGAATCTGTGTTCTAGCAGCTTCTTAAATGGCAAATGTAGGATTGATTGCTTTTTTCAGTGAAAACCTCCAGATTCAAGATTAAGACAACAGAAGTGCATTGTCTACACCTACTCTCAGCCCATCCTACCATCTTTTTTCTTTAATCAAAGCCATTTGTATTCGTTAAGAAATATAGGACTAGACTAAGGCAGGTTGCTATTTTATATACAGTGTCTCCTGGATTTCTACTGTGGAGGCTACCTAGAGGGCCTTAGGAGTGGATATACTGCTTTAAATTGCCTAACTTTCTTTTGAACAGCTTTTTGTCCTGATCACCCAAAGACACCATGTAAGGATAGCATCAAGCAAGTAAGGGATAGTCACAGGGACCAAAATAAAAGTTTCAGGTAAAACCATTCATAAATCTTCTAATTATACAGCTATGGGATGGGGAAACCTCATAGTTAATGAACCACAAATTTCTCTCTTGCTTTCTGCTCCAACTCATCCCCAGACATAACTCAGAGTGAAGTGTCCTGCCAGTGTGCTCTCTGCTGAATTCACTACAGCTCTTGATGAGAGAAGAAGCTCTTCAAGTGTTTCCTCATTGACTTATGGATGAATCCAAGCTGCAAGAAACATTGTTGGATTTCTCTGTCTTTATGGAGCACATCCTCCTTGTCCACAGTTTGGGGTTTGCCTTTATTGATTTTGTCACAGGCAGAATGATGAGCCCAAAGTAGAAACCTAAATTGACAGGTATCTGCAGAAGATCAAAGGGAAAACCTAGACACTGAGTATGAAAAATGCCCGTGTCAGAAGTTAGTCATAGAGTTAGCTAACCAGAGTCTAGAATGTCAGATTAAGGGTCCCAGTCTGAAACTAAGACAATATTGAAAGGGACATACACCTATCGAATGCAGAATGAAAGATTCTGAGTTGAAATTAGGAGGTAAATAAAATGGAAAACTAAGCAGGACTTGTAGTCTCTTCCTTTAATACTGGTAGATTGCGGTTGAATCAGGCTGAGCAGACAGAGGAAGGGACTGCTGAAGTCAAAGGATAAAGGCTTCTTGCTTTGACTACACGAGGTCTGGAATCCACACTCTTTGTATACAAAGAATACTTGGAGTTTTCTAGAGTAGTGTTTTCCAAAGTGTGTCCCAAGGAGCACAAGTTCTGTTAGTTCAGAAAAATGTTTGGAAAATACTGGATTAAACAAAATTAAGAAGTTTCTTTGCAAAGACTCTCAGGAACTAATGTGTGCTGTGTATCTCCCATGGGAAAGTGTGTAAACAGTGTTTCCCAGATGTATTCAACCTCTGAATCCTTTTTTACAAGGACTTTATAGGACCAGTATTATGTGGACCATCTTTTGGGAAATAATGCTCTGGTCTCTATCTAGGTTCATGTAGAATTTCTATGTCTTCTGTTCAGACATTTTGTTCTGCTGGCTGTCAGAACTTACCTTGTCAGATTTTGCAGCTGAATGAATATATTGATATATTTTATCCTTATTCTCTAGGCATTGTTTATGAAGATGACACAAAGCATTGAGGAAAAATTTGAAGCCCTTTCACTTTATAGCCAAGTTACAAATGAGAGTGACAAAGTGAAACTTCTGAAAGTTTAGGTCTCTAATTAGTCTTAGTGTAGGGAGCAGATGACCTTGAATAACTTACCAGACTAATCCACTCACTAAGTTAAACTTGCCTCTGTTCAGATAACTAAATTTAGATGTATGTTGAGTTTGGAGCAGAAGTAATTATTTTATGTATTTTTAACCCCTCTCCCCAGTTGAATTTTGAATCGGAGGTAATTGATCCAATTACAACTTAAGGTTGAGATTTTAGATATTTTTCTCTGTAAATGTTTCATGGACACATTTCTGGTGATACTAGAAAAGAAGTAAATACAAGAAGACAAAGGGGTTAAATCTGCATGAAGATGAATTCTTTGGGAGGTGTAATACCTCCCAAATAAAATAATTTATTTTAAATTTGATGGTAAAAGTACAGTGTTTTACCTGTGTTTGCATGATCACAAAGATCTTATTATAATAAGCCTTGTTATATTTAAATATATATATATATATATAAAACTTGTTATATTAAAAGAAGGTTAAATGTAAAAGGTTATAAGAACCCAGGTAATGATAGTCAGATACCTTTTTTTTTGTACTATAGACTGAGAAACTTAGTTTAAAAGTGCAGAGACTTGACCAGGTAGGAGATACTCTCATCTGTGCCCTGGAGGTCCTGAAAGGGCCTTAGACTAGGCATTAGGCCATTGCCAGCCACAATCCATGGGCAGGCCTATTGGCATAGGGACCAGGCAAGAGAAACTCTCATCTGCATCCCAGGAGACCTTGAAAGGGCCCTATACGTGGCTTTAGCTTCCTCACAGCCACAGTCTGCCAGTCTGCCAGTCTGCCAAAAATCCCAAGGCTCTAGGGTCCCAATAGGAGACACTCCCATCTGTGCCCTTGGAGATCCTGAAAGGGCCCTTTACTCCAGTCCTTCACAGCCTCAGTCTGCCAGCAGTTTTGCTGGCACAGAGACCAGGCAGTGGACACTTCTGTCTAACTCTTGGAGATCCCAAAAGGGCCCTATATTGGTTCCAGGCCCCCCCAGCCACAGTCCATGAGCAGTTCAGCTGGCACAGGGACCAGGTGGGAGACATGTCTGCTTCAGGAGATCCTGAAAGGGCCCTACACTCAGCTTCAGCCCCTCTAGTCCCCGTTAGCGGCCAGTCCAGCCTGCCGAGGGACCCGGTGGGAGACACACTGATCCATGCCTCCAGAGGCAGGTCTGCAGACTTCAGTCTTGGCTGTGGAAATTGAAACAGCCCTGGGGCTTGCTTTCAGCCTCTCTCAGCCTTGGTCAAGGGTCAGTCTTGCCCACACGGGGACCCATTCAGTGACCAGGCAGCAATCTTCCTGGAGACGACACCTGCCACACACCTGGTAATAGGTCCACTATCTGAAGACCCCACTGTGGACCCTGAAGTGGACACTTGTCCCAGCACCACCTTATTGAATAAGGTACTAGAGGCAGTTCTAGCCACCTGGGCACCAGACATAATTCATATCCACCTGAGACCCTGGTAGTAAGCCTGGCAACCACAGATCTCACTGCATACCCAGCAATAACCTCATAACCAGCTACAGCCCAGCATAACTGTGATTCTATAGGTAATCCCATCAATCCAAGGAACAGACAGGAGAAGATCTTTTCTTGCTGAAACCAATCTGTAAAGACTGGAAGAGGCATTTGCTCCTTTAAATGCAAAAAAAACAGTGCAAAGCTACATGGATCATGAGAGTCAAGCAATATGACACCACCAAAGGAAACCAATAAAGGTTCAACAACAAAGAATTGAAGATCTATAACTTGCTTAACAAATAATTGAAAATAATCATCTTAAAGAAACAATGAAATGCAGGAGAACACAGATAACCCAAATATTACTTTGAGACGCATTACAATTGAACGTTAAAAGTCAAAGAAAGGAGAGAATTTTGAAAGCAGCAAGAGAAAAATAACTCATCACGTACAAGGGAAACCCCATAAGGTTATCAGTAGATTTCTCTGCAGAAACTTTGCCTTCTGGGAGGGAGTGGGATGGTATTTTCAAAGTGCTAAAAGAAAAAAACCCTGCCAACCAAGAATACTATATCCCTTTTGCCTTGTAGGCAAAACTGTCCTTCAGAAATGAAGGAGAAATAAAGACATTCCTCAGCAAACAAAAGCTAAGGAAGTTCATCACCACTAGACCTGCCTTACAAGAAATGTTAGAGTTCTTCAAGTTGAAATGAAAGGGCACTAAATAACAACATGAAAATGTGTGTGTATAAAAGTCACTGATTAAGTTAAATATATAGAATTTAGAATACCCTATTAATACCCAAATTCAGAATATCCTAGTAATGTGATGGTGGTGTGTAAAGCACTTCCGTGTCTCTAGTATAAAAGTTAAAAAACAATAACATTAAAAATAATGATAGCTACAATAATTTGGTAATGGTTGTACAACATAAAAAGATGTAAAGTGTAACATCAGTAGTATGTCTGGCTAAAGGTTTATCTAGCACCAGTGAGATTTTTCCTTTAATAATATTCTTTTCTTTTCCACTTAGAGAAATCCCTTTAACATTTCCTGTAAAGCCAGATTAGTGGTGCTAAACTCTTTTAGCTTTTGCTTGTCTGTAAAACTCTTTATATCTTCTTCAAATCTGAATGATAAGCTTGCCAGGTAGGTTTTAAGTTTTTTTCCTTTCATTTTGAATATATTGTACCATTCCCTTCTGCCCTGCAAAATTTCTGCTGAAAAGCCAGATGATAGCTTTATGGAAGTTTCATTGTATATAGCTAGTTGCATTTCTCTTGCTGCTTTCAAGATTCTTTCTTTATCTTTAATTTTGCCATTTTAATTAGAAAGTGTTTTTGGTGTGGACCCCTTTGGGTTGATCTTGCGTGGGACTCTGTATGCTTCCTGGACCTGGATGTCTGTTTCCTTCCCAGGTTAGGGAAGTTTTCAGCTATTATTTCTTCAGAGAACTTCTCTGCCCCTTTCTCTCTCTGTTCTCCTTCTGGGACCCCTATGATATGAATGTTATCATGTTTGATATTGTCCCAGAAGTCTCTTAAACTATCCTCATTTTTTGAAACTCCTTTTGCTTTTTTCTGTGCAGCCTGGGTAGCTTCCACTATCCTCTCTTCCAGATTGCTGATCTGTTCCTCTGTATTATCTAATCTATTCTTGATTTCTTTTAGTGTATATTTTTATTTCAGCTATTATATTTTTCGGCACTGTTCTTTATATTTTCTAACTCTGTGTTGAGATTCTCACTTGTTCATCTATTCTTCTCCCAAGTTTGGTAAGCTTTTTTGTGATCATTACCTTGCACACTTTATTTAGATAGATTGCTTATCTCCACTTTGGTTAGTTCTTTTTCTGAGGTTATGTCTCATTTCTTTGTTTGGAACATAGTCTTATGTTTCCTCATTTTGCCCAATTCTCTGTGTCTATTTCAATGTGTTAGGTAAGTTGGTTACATTTCTCAATCTTGGAGAAGTGGCCCATGTAGGAGATGTTCTGTGGGGCCCAGATGTACTCCCCTCTGGTTACCAGAACTATACACTTTAGGGTTGCCCTCAATGTGGGATGAGTTCTGCCTTCTATGGTATTGGGGCTGATTACTGTGGGTGCACTGGTAGGCCAAGCTGGCCTCTGGCCTGAGTTCTGCAGGATCATGCCCCATGTGGTAGCTTCAGTCCCACTGGAGGATGGAATAGGCTTCCTGTGCAGTGGGCTGTGTGGCCTGGAGGTGGATAGGGGTGCTGCTGGCCTGTTGATGGGTGGGGTTAGGTACCCCTGTGGCTGTC
This sequence comes from Hippopotamus amphibius kiboko, assembly GCF_030028045.1. Lineage (NCBI taxonomy): Eukaryota > Metazoa > Chordata > Mammalia > Artiodactyla > Hippopotamidae > Hippopotamus > Hippopotamus amphibius. The sequence goes on along the minus strand of NC_080187.1, from coordinate 164,313,131 downwards.
TGTGCAGCGTAGAGGGGCTAGGGCCTGATGTTGGCCTGCTGTAGCTGTGTGCATGGCCTGGGGAGCTTGGGGCTGGTGCTTGCTCACTGGCGGAGTTGAGTCCCCATATGGCTGTCTGCACAGCCTTGGAGCAGGCCAGGATTGGGGCTGGTGCTAGTGCACTGGTAAGTTGGGCTATTTCCCTGGTTCTAATAGGCTAGAGAGAGGATTCCAAAATGGTGCTGGCCAGTGCTGGTGTTATTGTGGTAGAACAGACTCCCCAGAATGGCTGCTCTAAGTGTCTTCTCTTAAGGGGGAATCCCAGTTGCCTCCTGCCTCTCCAGGAGTTTCTCCAAGATGAGCAAGTGGATTGATCCAGGCTCTTCAAACTATTGCCCTTGTGATGGGACACAGAGCATGTGAGGTATTGTGTGTGCCCTTTAAGAGTGGAGTCTTTGTTTCCTGTAGCCCTCTTGCTTTCCCAAATATAAATCCCACTGGTTTTCAAAGCTAGATGTTCTGGGGGTTTGTCTTCCCAGTGTAGGACCCCCAGCCTGGGGAGCCTAATGTGGGGTTTGGACCCCTCACTTGTTGGCAGGTACCTCTACAATTGCAGTGTTCCTCCCATTTGTGGGTAGCTGACCCATGTATCTGAGTCCTGGCTATATGGTGTCTGCTACCTATCTTATGGTTCCTGCTTTATGTCTTTAGTTGTAGATCTTTTCTGCTAGTCTTCAGGTTGTTCTCATAGTTGCTTTATAAGTTGCTTTATAAGTACCTGTGATTTTGCTACGTCTGTGGAGGAAGTGAGTTCAGGGTCTTCCTACTCTACCATCTTGGCCACCTCTCTAATATTATTAAAATGTCCATGTTACTCAAAGTCATATATAGATTTAATGTGATCTCTATTAAAATTCTAGTGGTATTTTTCACAAAAATAGAAAAAAACTATCCTAAAATTTGTATGGAATGACAAAAGGCTCTGAATAGTCAAAGCTATCTTGAGAAAGAAGAGCAAAGCTGGAGGCGTCACATGTCCTGATTTCAAACTATACTACAAAGCTATAGTAATCAAAACAGCATGGTACTGGCATAAAAATAGACACATAAACCAATGGAATAGAGCAGAAAGCTTATAAATAAGACCATGCATGTATGGTCAACTCATATTTGACAAAGGAGTCAAGAATACTTAATTGGGAAAAGAGAGTTTTTGCATTGTATGGAATGGGAGAAAATATTTGCAAACCATATATTAGATAAGGAATTAACATCCAAAATATATAAGAAACTTATTCAACTTGCTAACACCCCCCCACCCCTCACCCCCAAATAATCCAATTAGAAAATGGGTGGAGGACCTGAATAGACATTTTTCCAAAGAAGATATGCAAATGGCCAACAGGTACCAGAAAAGTTGCTCAGCATTACTAATCATCAGGGAAATACAAATCACAATGAGATATCACCTCACACTTATTCGAATAACTGTTCTCAAAGAGGCAAGTGACAAGAGCTGCTGGTGAGGGTATGGAGAAAAGGGAACTCGTGTGCACTATTGATGGGATATAATTTGGTGTAGCTACTATGGAAAACAGTATGAAGGTTCCTCAAAAAACTAAAAATAGAACTACCATATGATCCAGCAATCCCATTTCTGAGTATATATCTAAAGAAAATGAAATCACTATCTTAAAGAGATATCTGTACCCACATTTTTATTGAAGCATTGTTCACAATAGCCAAGACATGAGAAAAAAATCTGTGTTTATCAACAGATAAACGGGTAAATAAAATGTGATATATATATATCTTCTATAAAAAAGAAGGAAATACTGCCATTTGTGATAACATGGATGGACCTGAGGGCTAAGTAATACAAGTCAGAGAAAGGCAAATCCTGTATGATTTTACTCATACGTGGAATCTAAAATAAAGTCAACCTCATATAAATGGAAAGTAGAATGGTGGTTGTTATAGGGAAAATCTTCCATTTTTTAAATGATTAGGTTCTGGGAATCTAATGGACAGCATTTTGACTATAGTTAATAATACTGTATCTTAAGTGATCTCACCACAGACTCACAAAATCATAATTATGTGAGTTGATGGATGTGTTAACTACCTTATGTGGTAATCATTTTGCAATATTTATATGTATCAAATCATCGCATATACTTAAGTGAATGCAATTTTGTTTGTCAATTATATCTCAATAAAGCTGGGGGAAAAAAAGGGAAAAATGGGAAAAAAAAGTAGATTTATTCTTTATGTTCAAGATCAGTTTTTCTCCAACCTATTTCTCTTTATAGTTCAATTGAGAAGTAAGTACACACAGAAGCTGCTAGTTCTTCCTTTCCTGGACCTGAAGTTCCTGGAAGGTGGAGGGTCAACAAGTATTGACTCACTTGTTTTCCATAGCACAGGAAAGTGTCAAAGTGAGATGCTCATTAAATACCTTTTTTCCTTAAACTGTGGTATATACAAAACTGTCAAGACAGTATATCCCTCTGCTTCCTTATAAATCTGTCTGAATCTGTTTTCTTCATGCTATTTTGCACATTATGGTGGAAGCAGAGAAAAACCATATTCTCTCAGCTGTTTGTGTTTTCGATTATTAAAAATGAAACAAAACTTTCACCTTATAGACTCCAGTTTAATTAAAGGGTCATTCCAAATACTCATTTTAAAAATTGTCAGCTGCATATTATTGAAATATTCAGGATTGTTCATTTTCAAGCATATGAAGTAACATTTCTTGTTGAAGAAATTCATTCAAAAGATGTTGAGTATCCAAATCAACGAATCATATGGAACTATTAACAATGAGAGGATAAGGGCAAAAAGCACAATGAATAGAAGCTATGACAAGCAGAATTTGTCTGAGGTTCATTTGTATTTGGCTGCAAATGACTAAGTAAGACCCAAAATAGCTGTGTCATGTGGTGTATGATATGATTGTGAGGCATTAATTGAAAAACCATAAACAGATGTTTTTCTGAGCCTGTTGGAGAAGGAGCAACTGTTTCTGAGTGTCATATCAATTGTAACTATTGCTAAGAAAGGAAGATATGAAAAATTAAAATAAAAAGCTTAGTCAGCTTTAAAGCATCTGGATCACTCTTGGATGACTGCCAGGTGCTCATGTGCTTGATGATAAAGTCTTATCCAAGCCTAACCTAAGGAGAGCAAGAAGTGAGATGCTTGGAAATGATGACCTCTCTGGGAAACCGCTACGCCCTTCCCACACTACAGCTAGACTTGGTTAGTGGTAAGTGATAAAATCTAACGGCTGAAGGGTTTTTGCTTTCAACTTAAGTTTTAGCCCTCTTACAGAGGGGAGAGAGTATGGGTTGGTCTGTTATAGTAGTCAGTATTTTGTCTCTCTTACCCGTGATTTAGGGGAGCCATCAAAATTTAAAAAATAAAATACATTTTTCTGTGTACTGACAGGAAGATATGGCAAAGCATCTGGTAGTATTCAATCTAACAATTTTTAAGATTGGTGAAGGTTCTTTTTAGAGGCTTTTAAGTCATTAGCTCTTACTCAGCACTTTCTATTATTGCTATTTATTTCTTTAAGCAAGAGAATAAATAATTTATTAAGAAAAAGACAGAAATTCAGTGAAGGTGAATTTATGCTAAGCTAGTCCATGCCCCGTGCTTTTATTGTCTACCAGCATACACAGATGGAAAGTAAATATCGGCTTGTACTATCTACTTTTCACTATAAAAAGTATATTTTATTTTTCTTTGAAGGTCCGTGATGTAGAACTTTTACTCACTCTAGGAATTACTTTTTAAAACACCAATTCATGTTGGAGCAAGTCATACTTTATCAGACACCCACCTTCAATTTAGATGACTGGATGGGCAGAAATGCTTGACAGTATTTAATGAACTTGACCCATTTCAAGCAAAACCATTGTAAAGTATTTGTAATAAATAGATTCTACCTTGCTGAAATTGTTTCTTTGAAAAGCAGATATAGTACCAGACCTTTAATTGTTCTTTCTGTAATAAAGAACATTCAGGAGGATCTCTGATCACATCAGACCTTTGGATATTAACAGCCTTTGTTGTCTCCGTTAGTATTTTTAAATCTGACATCAGAATCTTCTAAAGAAAATCTTTTTTTGCATGTCTGGGAGGTTAGGGTGAGTAGGAAATAGTAGTGAATAGGAAAATCCTGGTCTTTATGAGAGCTCATCACCTGTAAAATGCCTTCTGTTTATGAAAGAATAGCAGTGTGGGTAGTTATTTGATGTGTTCTCAAGTTGCAGCATGAACAGCACAAACAAATGTAACATTAGCTGAAAGATTTGGCTTAAGTTCATTATTTTGTATTTCACTATGATTCAGTTGTCTTCAGAAATAAAAGTTATTCACTCCAGAACAAATCTACTCATGGGACAAATAATGAAATAACCTTACCTTCAACTTGGTCACTTAATCACCTGTGGCTTTCATCATGAGATCAGATTTAGTTCATAGGAAGCACTTGTTTCTTTTCTTTTTTTAAATTTATTTATTCATTAATTTATTGGCTGTGATGGGTCTTCGTTGCTGCACGCGTGCTTTCTCTAGTTGTGGAGAGCAGGGACTACTCTTCAGTTGCGGTGTGTGGGCTTCTCAGTGCGGTAGCTTCTCTTCTTGTGGAGCATGGGCACTAGGCACAGGGACTTCAATAATTGGGGCACATGGAGTCAGTAGTTGTGGCTCTCGGGCTCTAGAGTACAGGTTCAGTAATTGTGGCACACAGGCTTAGTTGCTCTGTGGCATGTGGAATCTTCCCAGACCAGGGCTTGAACTCGTGTCCCCTGCATTGGCAGGCGGATTCTTAACCACTGCACCACCAGCGAAGTCCAAAGCACTTGTTTCTTTAAGGAATTATTTGAGTGAGGCAAATACAACCTTATTATTGAACTGAGTCACAGTAAGCATTTTGTATTTAAAATAATATGGTGTTTTAACAAGTGGGTAGGCACAATTTTAAACAGTATTTTAACTGAGTGCCCCGTTCAGTCTTGTGACATTCTTTACCCCAAACAAAACAAAACAAAGCAAAACAAAACAAAATAAAATAAAATAAAATAATCATTTTCATAGTCAAGTAAGTTTGGGAACTGATATATTCCTACCCCTTATTTGGAGATTCTCAATGTACCTGAGAGTATTAAAGCCCTGTTCTGTAATTAAGAAACACTTTCATCTTTTAATCTAGATATTTTAAAGTTATATGTTTATACACGAATAGTTGAGAGTCAAATAGTTTTGGGACTTTAGAGAAACTGCAGCCTCTAGACCTTCTTTTCCATTTCCCATTCTCCAGAGGCAACCATTTTTCATCTGTTAGCTGATTCTTTGGTAACTACCTTCATCTTAAAGCAATAGGATGAATGGTATGGCTATTTCCTGAGCACTTTTTTCCTTTTTTTTTGACCTATTGACTTCTCTCACTATGAAAGATGGGAATTTATTTAGCTTGTTCCCTCATCCCATCTCTCTGTCTCTCACTTTCTCTCATTGGGGCACATGTGCACACACACAGTTCTCACCCCCCAGTTCTTCCTGTAAAATTATGTTGTGATTAGGATTATACCAACATTTAGTGTTTACATTAAGACTATGTAAATGCAATTTTTAGCTAAACCACATAAAATAATTCCTGTTTTATTTTTGTATACCTTTTAATTTTTTCTAGAGTTTATTGTTATTTGCTTAGTTTTCTATGTGTTTATCTCTAATTCAACCCCCAATTCTCCACTAGATCAACAAATCTCTTCTTGGTTTGTTCATTTACATCATGTTTTCTTTCAGTGTCATCTGTTTTAAGAAATCTTTCTGAGGGCCTTCTGACCTGTTCCAATCTGGACTGGATGCCTTCCTTGCCCTGGTATATGGCTGGCATCCTTAGATTTCTCTTCCTCACCACCCTGGGGTGCTAGGTCTCCTGTTTGCTGCATCCCCTCACTTCCTTTATCTTAGTTTATTCTTTTTTTTTTGTTAGAGTATCTACCAAAGAGACTTTAGTGTCTCTTGAAAAAAGTGTGTGGGAGGTTTCTTTTTTTGTGAACTTAAATATCTGGGAAATAGTCTCTTATTCTATCCTCACATTTGATTTTTTTATCAAACCATATTATTCTCAGTATACAGTTCTATGCTAGAGTTCTTTTTCCTTCTTTTTTTAAAAAAAATTTTAAAACCTTTTTGGCCATGCCAAGTGGCATGCAGGGATCTTAGTTCTGTGACCAGGGATCGAAACCATGTCCCCTGCAGTGGAATTGCGGAGCCCTAACCACTGGACTGCCAGGAAAGTCCCCTCTTTCCTTCTTGAGGAAAACAATTGTCTTCTAGTTTCCAGTGTTGCTGTTATGGAAAAACATACTCCTGTGTGTCTCTTCTGCTCTCAGCACTCTTCTTCACTTTTTGCACTTCTGATCACCAAATGTGTGGTGGTTTTTCCCACACCAAGCAACTCAGTGATACCAGCTGGGTGTCCTATAATTTAACTCAACGCTGGCACTGTCTGCCTGAAAATAGTGTCAGATCCCGCATGTCAAGGGCTCAGTCCCACAAGACTGTCCCCTTCCTCCTACCCACTTCAGGTACCAATTGCAAATCCAGGTTGTTTCCTGTGCGTCTGATTGACTGGCTATAAATCAACCCCCTCCTTAGGTTCCCATAACCTCCTCCTGAGGTTCGATTAATTTGTTAGAGCTACTCACAGAACTGAGGAAAACAGGTTACTTACTAGGTTACCAGTTTGTCACAAAGGATACAAATGAACAGTCATATAAAGAGATATATAGGGCAGGGTCCAGATGGATCCTGAGCACAGAATCTTCTGTCCCTGTGGAATTTGGGGTGTACCAGCCACCCAGCATTTGGATGCATTCTTGTTCACTGATCTGGTGGCTCTCCAAAGACTGTCCTTTTGGGTTTTATAGAAGCTTTATTGTGCAGGCATGATTAATTAAATCATTGAGATTTGTGACTGATCCACCCCCCCTTTTCTCCCCAGAGGTTGGGGTGGTGGGAGCAGAAGTTCCAACCTCCTAATCAGGGTTGATTTCCCTGGCAATCAGCCCCCATCCTTTCTGAAAGTCACCGCATTAACATAAACTCAGGTGTGCTTGAAAGGGGCTTATAAGAATAACAAGACACTCCTTTCACAATTATGGCTCTAGAGCTATTTCAAGAACTGAGGACAAGAGATCAAATACTATAACAAAAGATGCTCTCATTGCTCTTATACTTTGTACATTACAAGAGTTTTAGGATCTCTGTGCTAGAAATGGGGACAAAGACATACATTCTTATTATAAACCACAATATCACAGTTACTGTTGAGAAATCAAAGCAATCTAATTTATAATTCTTTGTATATGCCTCTACTTCTAACCCAACTCTTATTTTCCTCATATTGTTACCAAGTCCAAGCTCACTCTGCTTGCTGCATGACAGGCCAATAAATCAGAGACGAGGTGTTGAGGCAAGGAGTACAACTTTATGCAGAAAGCCAGCAGACCAAGAAGATGGCAGAATAATGTCTCAAAATAACCATCTTATCAGGGTCTGGATGGCAGTTTCTTTTATAGAATAGAGAAGGGAGGAGGTGAGGAAGTAAAGTAAAAATGCCATTAGTTTTGCCTGTCTTGGCCAGCAAAGGGAAGGGGATGTGTTAATTTCTTCTTTTCTGCAGCCATTCACAGGTAGGCAGGGTCAGATTGTCTCCCTGGGAGCCGAACAAAGGCACTTTAGTTTAACATGCAGGCAGAGGGGCAGGGCTCCCTGAGGCTGGCCATTGTGTATGATTACAATAACAAAAGCAACGAAAGGCAAAGGTTAAAGGCAAAGAAACAGATCCACCCTGGAGTCAAAATTGGCTCTTTCCTGTTACAATATTCTGGGATTTCAATAAAGTGCCTTGGTGTGTGTCTGTTTTCATACACTAGGTGGGTCTTTTTAATATAGAGACTCATGTCCTTCATTTTCTTAAAAGATTTTATTAATGATATTTTCCTTTCTCTTTCCGTTTGCCTTCAGGGACTCCTGTTCTTCAGGTGTTGGACCTTCTGGATTGGTCACTAGTATCTTTCTCTCCTAATTTCTATTTATCTTTTTGCTTTACTTTCTGTGAGATTTCCTCAACTTTATTTTCAGTTATTGAGATTTCCCTTTTTGCTAACATGTTTTTATTTTTCCAAAGTTTTTTTTTGTTATATAAATATTTCTTTTAAAAAATAAAATTCTGTTCTTATTTCATGGATACAATATCTTACCTCTGATTATTTTTCTTTTTCACCAAAATCGTCTTCTCCTTGTATAGTCTGTTTCCTCCAGGTTGAGGTTTTTTGTTTGCTTCCTTTGGGCCTGTTATCCAAATTAGAGTTTTTCCTTTATCTCTGCTAGTCCTTGACTGCCTGATCATATTTGAGTAGGAGACTGGAAAGCTAATTGAATGCTCTGGGTGTGTGGGTAGGCCTATTGACTGAATGTCATTGTAGGGTGATCTGGATGTGCCAAATTTTAGTATCATGTCTTCTTGGAATGATCAGATTTCTTTGAACAGGGGTGGGGGGGTGGATCTCTAGTCTAACTGGAGGATAAAGGCTTTGGAGAGTTAAGCTGTGGAAGAGGACTGGGGGGGTCTCAGCACTCAGAATGCCTATATTAACTTAATTCCCCTATTTTCAGGGTATTACTATACTCAACTGCTCAGAGTCCCTAAGTCCAGAGACTCTTTGATTGATTCTTTCAGGAGAATAAACCTCTAGAATTGGAGTGGGTGCTACTACCTAGCAACACAGTGTAAGGAAGACCTAGAATTCTAACTGCTTCTATATATTTTTTAATCAGAATTAATCTTCTCAACGTATCATTGCTCCTTTACCCAGAGTTAGGCCAAACTTGAGGTTAAGGGTACAGTCCTCCAAGACTGTCCAGTTTGCCCAAGATTTCTGACACCAGCTGCAAGTTCAAGGGTCTCCAGGGCTGTCCTAACATCAGACTAGCTAATGATAAATTTGAAGGTTCTCACAGACTCCTTCAGATTTAATAATTTGATAGATCAATTCACAGAACTCAGGAAAGCTCTATACTTATGATTGTAGTTTTATTATAGCAAAAGGGTATAAATCAGAACCAGCCAAAAGAAGAAACACATAGAGTGGAATCTGGGACTGAGAAGTTTCCAAACACAAAGCTTCCTTGTCCTTAGGGATGTATTACCTCTTGCCCTTGATGTGTGACAGTAATCATGGATTATTGCCAACTTGGGAAGTTTGCTTGAGCTTCAGTGTCCATAGTTCTTTTTAGGGCTTCATTACTTAGACAGGAATGATTGAATCTTTGCCTATGCGGTTGCTCAAAGCCCCAGCCTTCTACTTACATGAATGGTCTGCCTGTCTGGCTAGCCCCCATCATGCGTCACCTTGTTAGAACAGACTATTGGATGTCATCTGAGGGGCCCACCATGAACAACAAAAATAGTGCTATCACTCAGGAAATTCCAAAAGTTTAGAGGATACCTCTCAGGAGTTGGAACAAAGGCCAAAGTTTTCTTTGGGTAAAGTTAATTTTTCACTACATACTTTTCCATCTCTAATTCCGGAGGTATCTGGGTCCAGCAATTTCAAAATACTTAAAGAATTCTGAAGTAGAATCAGGTGAGTTCTTTGCTCTCTGTGCTGCTGGTTTAGGAGTTTGTTTTCTTAGGTTGGCTAAGGCATTTATCACTTCTTCATCTGATTTTAAGCTTCCAAAAATATTACTGTTTTTCCTCCCATTCTTGAGTGTTTATACTTAAAAAAATTTTTTTCAAACCTAAACCCCTCTGCCGTAGTGTTCCTGAGATTTCTGGAGGGAGCCGAATTAGATCATATATTCAGTTGACTATCTCTTCCCAGAAATTGCCCAGCACTGTCTCAACTTATTTGTCAGTGGCAACTTTTTGTAGAATACCTATTAACACCTGGTAAGTAAACACTGAATTAGCAAACACTTCTGTATTGCTTCATTAATAGAGATAACTAACTAATTTAGGCTTCAGAATCTTTAAAGACAGCTTTTCTTTTAGGGCTCATTTCCTTTCTACTTTACATATTGAGGGCACAAAAGATAAATAGCCTCTTATCACTTATTGACTGGGTATGAGAATATTGGGATAGAGGAGGATCTTTTAACGTCAATGTTATCTATTTTTACAATGTTTGAATTAGTATATATTACTTTTTAAATAATTAAAAAATTTTTAGAACAAGAAAAAAAGTGAAAACATTGCATAAAATGATCCTAAAAAATTTTCCACTTCAAATCTATGATGCTAGGGTTAATGGAGAGCTAAAAATGGAGAACTCTTTTTATATTTAATGGAGTAGGTAGAACAGAGCGCAGAACTCCTTTAATCACTCCAATCTAAAAGTCAGACTTGAAGTCTCCCCCTCTCAATCAATCTCTCTTTCTGTTTTTTATGGGCCATAAAGAAGTTTTTAAGCTTACATTTTATATTGATGAAGTCTGCTTAGAAAAGAAGATGTTGATTCTCTCATAAGGCTGATTTCTCATTTCATTTTCTTGGTAAATGAGAGTTTGTGTATTGACTTTTCTGTCTCATTCTAGCACAGAACTGTAATTCTATTTCTCTTCTTTTGCAATCTTTTTAGAGTTCCTTATCCTTGTGAGTCATTCCAAACTCCATAGTATGGTGTTCAAAGCCCTCTTATAACATGGCTGCAACTTACCCTGTAGCTTTATCTGTTTCCTGTTCCTGTCAAGATCCCAATTCCTCTCAACACTGAATTATTTACTGATCTCCCAACTTCTTGGTGTTGAGATGTCTTTCTTCATGTATTTTCTCCAGCCTGGAATTCTTTCCCCATCACTTTTCTATTTCTGCCCATCTCAATCATACCCATTTTTACAAGCCCATCTCAAATGTTTCCTTCTTTAGTAAAGGTTCTTCCTTATCTTATTTCCTCCATACAGGATTAATGCCACTCCACTGGGGCCTCACAGGGCTTTGTTTGCCCACTTCCTGCCTGTGTAATAAGTATCATAGGGGTGTGTGTGTGTGTGTGTGTGTGTGTGTGTCTGTATGTGTTAGGGGAGAGTGGAGGGAGGGAAATTGTCCCCTTTAAATTGTAATTTCCTTGAAGGTAAATCTGATGAGTCATATATGCATGTAATGCCTTATATATAGTTGATTCTCAGTAATGTCAGTTGATTTGAAATGAATCTTGTTTCTTTTTTTTGTATTAATAGCATTGACAAAAGTAACAACTGTATAAATTATGTATTAGCTTTACAAATCCAGTTCTTCCCAAGACATTTTCTTGAACAAAGATAGGTGGCTACCTCGTGCTTAAAAGTGATTATTAGCAACCTGGGGTGGGGGTAAGAAATATGAACACTCATTAGTGTCACTGAGTCCAGATCCACACATTCATGACCATGGGCACCATTTGCAGCTGACGAGTGTTCATATTTCTTACCTCCACCCCAAGTGGGGTGATGCAGCCAAATGAATCTCTGAGTGACAGGAACGGACCATTGAAATGGTGGAGGGAAGACACGGGAGGTGTGATGACTAACTGAGTCAGTCTGGGTGTCCATGCCACAGGAGAAGGATCTGAATAATGGGGGCTGGGGGTGGGGCATGGTAGGAGGAGGGGTTGAGCGAGGAGGATGATTGATGAAGTGTGTTATGGCTGACAGAAGACCCTATGCTCTGGGCAAGGGAGTTGGCAGTGATTGAGGAGAGACCCAGGAGAGGGCGCATGGTCTGTGTGTGATTAGAAGGATGTAATCAGCCATTTGCCTGGGGGGACAGCCATGCACAAAGGATATATCAAAAGGGAAAAGGGTGGGAGTGGGGGGAACATCAGTGATAACACCAAGAAGATCTTTTAAATTGTAGAAATCTGTCTGGGCGCCACTATTTACATGCTGTGTTCACCCCCCTTCCTTCCTCCCCAAGCGTGTGCACTTAAAGTTTGACATCCTTCTTCTCACTGATATCCACTTGTAGGCTGCCCTGTTATGGCAAGAGGATTAGAAAGTGAGCCTAATCTGGGGTTACCACAGTGATCTCACTAAACAGTGTTACTCCAGATGAGTGCTGGAGGGAGTGGGGCTGGGAGGAGAAGAGGGCCAAGCAGAAGGAGGAATAGGTGATTATGGAAACTTCCTTAGAAGCATCTTACAAAAGCCACTATCTCTTTTTTCCCCTAAGTACAAATTTAACTTAATATTTTGTAAGAATTCTTTGGCTCTCCTCTTAAAGAGCTCAAAGCCATTTATAGTTTCTCAACCCTTGACCTCACAAGAAGCCAGGGAGGTAGACAGGCAGCAAGATTTAAAACTAGGTGATGAATTAGAGCCTCATTCATCTGGGTAGACTGCGACATTTAATTAAGCAATTTATTAAGTTTGTTTTTGTGTTTTCTTTGCAGAGCCGAATTCTGGCGTCCTGGAGTTGAACACAGGGTGCACCTCTTGGGTTCATTTATTTTTCCTTAATGCAGTCAAAGCATGAGAGCTAGCCATAGACAAAAATCAAAACATTCCAGTGGAACTTTTTTTCCTTTTCAAAATTCAGTGTCTCTATGAATAGGTTCTGTGAAAAGTGATTAAGAATATGAAAGCAAAAAATGAAGCGAGAGAAAAAAGGACACTTAGTGATGCCTAACTTAATTTTCTCTACCTCAGTTTTACAACATGTCCTTTCTAGCAAGCAGATTTGTTAATTTGGCTAGAATTATGCTTTAGTCTCTCACTTTCTTTTTTTAAGAATTTTTTTGAGATATAATAGACATACAATAAACTGCTTATATTTAAAGTGTAAAATTTGATTTTTTTTCTTATTAATAATGTATGTATGGCAATCCCAATCACCCAATTCATCCCACCCCAACACCCCCCCCTTCCCCATTGGTGTCCATATGTTTGTTCTCTACATCTGTGTTTCTATTTCTGCCTTGCAAACCAGTTGATCTGTACCATTTTTCTAGACTGCATATATGCGTTAATATATGATATTTGTTTTTCTCTTTCTGACTTACTTCATTCGGTATGACAGACTCTAGGTCCATCCATGTCTCTACAAATGACCCAATTTCATTTCTTTTTATGGCTGAGTAATATTCCATTGTATATATGTACCACATCTTCTTTATCCATTCATCTGTCGATGGACATTTAGGTTGCTTCCATGACCTGGCTATTGCAAATAGTGCTGCAGTGAACATTGGGGTGCATGTTTCCTTTCGAATTATGGTTTTCTCTGTATATACATCCAGTAGTGGGATTGCTGGGTCATATGGTAGTTCTATTTTTAGTTTTTCAAGGAACCTCCATACTGTTCTCCATAGTGGCTCTATCAATTTATATTCCTACCAACAGTGTAGGAGAGTTCCCTTTTCTCCACACCCTCTCCAGCATTTTTTGTTTATAGATTTTCTGATGATGCCCTTTCTGACCAGTGTGAGGTGATACCTCATTGTAGTATTGATTTGCATTTCTCTAATACTTAGTGATGTTGAGCAGATTTTCACGTGCCTCTTGGCTATCTGTATGTCTTCTCTGGAGAAATGTCTATTTAAATCTTCTGCCCATTTTTTGATTGGGTTGTTTGGTTTTTTTTGATATTAAGCTGCATGAGCTGCTTGTATATTTTGGAGATTAATTCTTTGTCTGTTAAAAGCTTTTAAGTTTCATTATGTCCCACTTGTTTATTTTTATTTTTATTTGCATTACTCTAGGAGGTGGGTAAAAAAAGATCTTGCTGTGATTTATGTCAAAGAGTGTTCTTCCTATGTTTTCCTCTAAGAGTTTTATAGTGTCTGGCCTTACATTTAGGTCTTCAATCCATTTTGAGTTTATTTTTGTGTATGGTGTTAGAGAGTGTTCTAATTTCATTCTTTTACATGTAGCTGTCTAGTTTTCCCAGCACCACTTATGGAAGAGGCTGTCTTTTCTCCATTGTATATCCTTGCCTCCTTTGTTGTAGGTTAGTTGATCATAGGTACGTGGTTTTATCTTTGGGCTTTCTATCCTATTCCATTGATCTATGTTTCTGTTTTTGTGCCAGTACCATATTGTCTTGATTACTGTAGCTTTATAGTGGAGTCTGAAGTCAGGCAGTCTGATTCCTCCAGCTCTGTTTTTTTTGTTGTTGTTGTTCCTCAAGATTGCTTTGGCTATTCAGGGTCTTTTGTGTCTCCATAAAAATTTTAGGATTTTTTTGTTCTAGTTCGGTAAAAAATGCTGTTGGTAATTTGTGATAGGGATTGCATTGAATCTGTAGATTGCTTTGGGTAGTATAGTCATTTTCACAATATTGATTCTCCCAATCCAAGAATATGGTATATCCCTCTGTTTGTGTCATCTTTGATTTCTTCTCGCTTGTTTTTTTGGGAGTAAGCAGAGCACAGAAAGATTAAGTATTTAGATTGGGGGTTGATTTACATGATGATAAGACTATCTCTCAAACTATACACATGAAGATGCTCTTGTTTGGAAAGAATAGTTTCTTCCTAAGAAAAGAGAGAGGGCTTGAATGCATTTAGCTCAGCTGACTTTGTCAGCTGGTTATGTTACTGTGTTACTATAGTACTGCTAATTTATTTATACATTTTAAAATTTATCCTGCTTTAAGATTGCTCAGTTTTGGAGTATACAGTCTTGGTTCTTCTGAACCATGCCTGAATGTGCTCTGTCCACCCAAATACTCTTTTCCATAGTGATCCTTATTTTGGCAACTGTCTCCTTTTTCTCAGCTCACTTATCAATGCTTGTTTGCAAAAGGCCAGCCCGTAACCGCACAAGCCTGGAGCTTATACATTAGCTTCCAAATAGGGACAGTGTAGTAGCCCTCGCTTTGCAAGAGATTTAGGCCACTAAGGGTGTATGAAGCTGGTGCCCTACAGACGCGCCAGTGTCCTGCTGGCATGAAGCAGTCCTGATACCAGCCTTTATCTTGTTTGGCTACAAGAAGAGAACCCGAGGGGAGAGAGGAGGAGGAGCCAGGCATTTAATCCCGAAGGACCTTTAGGGACAAAAGTATTTACAGTGAGTACAGTCAGCTGATTTCCGGCTTTTCTGTCCTTTTATTTTAGAAAGAAAATCGCAAGAGAAGGGACAAAAAGGTGGGCAGTTTTGATGGGTGTGTAGCTGCTTTTTTTGCTTTCTGGTTTGGTCGAAGAACACGCTTCTGATTTAAATGCCTTATTCAAGTTGAATGTATTTTGCTAACGTCAGGTTTCGATTGAAAACTTGTGGACTGTCAGGGAGGTAGCAGCACCAGTCCTTGTTAGTAAGCAATCCAGGGTATGTTTCTTCTGTTTCTGTAGGATAATAAATACAGTGTGGTGAGAAAAGCCTTCCCACACATTTAAAAAAAAAAAAAAACCTGTAAAATCTTTGCTGCTTTTGGCTTTTGCAATTTAAATGTTGAATCTTCTCTGGATTTGTGGAAAGGAAAGGATTTGATCTATGTTATTTTTAACAGCAGCTGGGATAAAGGTAGCATTATCTCTAATGCTGGAAAGGTGGCCACAGATAAGCATTTGATGGGGGAGGGGAACGGGAGGTCATTGCATTCCAAAAAGCTGGTTGATCACTCCTCTCACGAAGCTTTGCAGCCAGAGTTGAAACTGCATGGGTAACTCTATGTACCTGAATCAGTGCTTCATTTGCATCATCAGAAGTTGTTGTCTGCTGGCCTTTTTTTTTTTTTTTTCCAAATTTCTCTGTGACTAGAAAGGAATCTTATTGCGTGAATCCTTGTAAAAGAAAAATAAAAAACTTAGAATTTAGAAGAATGTATATAGTTGTGCTGAATTTGCTACTACTTGTTTGCATTCAAATGGAGTAATTAATTTGATGGGAAAGCAAGCTTGAATGGCCATGATAAGGACAGGAAAAATACACACAAAGATTATTATTGTAAATCTCTACAATATGAGGCAGTTTTCCTTTAAACTATATATTTATCTTGGAAATCAGATGTGATTTTGTGAAAATCAGAAATAGAGGTTTGTTATCCATGGGTGGTTCATCTAAATGTGAACTACTGGAATTGAAAATTAAATGTTTATAGTAATTAGTTTCCATGAAAGTGGGTAATTAATCAATTTTATGCCACTTCCTGGGCTTGCTATGCTGTTATGACACATACTGTATTCCTTCCCAGCGCAAAGCTGTATGTGAAGGAAAGTAAATAGAAAGAAGTTGAAATAAAACTTGAGTAAAGCATTGCTTTGCTTCACTTCTCTGGGTTACGGAAATGCTCTTGTTTATAGTCTGATCAGTTAAATATGGAAACATCACATGCAGGTTGAAATTTTGTAGATGCAGGGAAATTTTGCCTTGGCAGCTTGAATATAAGGTTTCCTTGCCTTTTAATTCATGTGTCATGCATACCGGCTACATTTTTGTTTAATGTTTTAATTTTTTTCTACTTGTCCTCTACATATAATAACCACATCTGTGTTATCAGTCTTAAGATGCAAACTCCCAGAGGGAAGAATCTCCGATATTTATTCCTCTGGAAAGAATTAGCAACATATAGTGTGTAAATAATGATTTACAAAATGCGTTTGCATGGTAATAATTTATTTCTTTCCATTAAGTGGAACAAATCTATTGATGCTGTTTGTCTGCTTTGGTGAAATGGAGGTCCATCATTTAGTATTTACATAGCTCTCAGTATAGGTAGGATGCTTCCAATAGAATTAGATTTCTCTGGATAAATAACCCTAGGTAATTATAGACTCTTATGGTTAGATGGAACCTTACTGATCATCAAGTTCAGTTTTGTCATTTGCAGATGAGGAAACTGAGACCCACAAATGTGGAGCATCTTGCTCCAAATCACATAAAACTGTCCTGTGCCTGGCTGTGCACAGCCTGATAGTGTATATGGAAATGTATGTGGGGACGTAAATTACACTGAGCCAGTTCTTTGGTATGTTCTTTAGTTTACAGTAGGATATGTATTTCAGAGGAGGCGTTGCCTTGATTTAGGGGTTTCAGAGAAAACACAATGACCAAGCATTGTTTTTCAATTGTACAGGGACTTTTAGGCAGGGCCTTGGGGGTGAGTGAGTGTGTGGGTGATGGTGAAACAGTTCATTTTACATTGCCCTGGCATTTAGTTTTCCAGTTTGGACGAGTCTGGTTTCTTAGAAGAGGGAACCACTGAGACACCAGTGTCTTCTTTATTAATCACTAGTTCTGTGACCTTGCATTAAAAATCTTTATTAACCTTTGTATATTAGATTCCTTCTCTGGAGAGTAATTCTAAAGTGATTCACCACCCCAGAAGGCAGTGAACTGATTAAAAATTTTAAAGTGCTTTTGGAAATTGGAATCAAAGACAATAAACCAGGGTGTGGTTTATTAAAAAGTAGTATGGTAGCTCACTCTTCATGGAGTTTTGTCTTTCCCAGTAAAATTTTGATATCTTCTAATTGGTTTTAAAAAATAATCAAGTCTAGTATGATTGTTATTTTAAAGACTGTATGCAAGGGTGGTTAAAAATATAGGGCGTGGATCTCTCCCTCTTGCAATCAGGTGTAGAAGGCTGTTGAAGCCTAAAACCATACTCTAAAGCAGGTACCAAAGTGATAAACTTACCTTATGACATAATGTTTTGCTCTTTGCAAATAACTTTGTTTTGAAAAATTCATCTGTAAACCCCCTTATCATTTAATTTAAAAATAAAATGCTCAAGAAATTGGGGATAGGCAGTATGCTACAGCATTAGAAGGCTTCTGAAATAATATGTCATAAGAATAACTTATTCTTAAGGCTTTTGTCAATTCAACAAGACTTTTTATTCCTTGTGCTCATTCCTGTATGGAAAGTTACATATTCCTAGTCAAACTGGGAGCTTTCTTGACTTTTACCCTCCATGTTTGTAGGTAAAATAATTTTGTTTTTGTTATTAAGTTAATCTTAAGAATATAAAGAAATATAGCTACTTTCTGACAATCACATTTACTTTCATATTTTGATCAGCCGCCTTTCATCTTTGGAGGAATGGGGCTATAAACTAACTTAAATGTATGGAACTAGAGAAAGACTTAGAAAAGGAAAAGAAACCCATTGCCTTGAGTAGAAGAAGTTTCTCCTGAATCTAAAAACAATGTCTATTTAAAGTGTTTAAAGTACAAGATCATAAAAGTTGTTATTTTATGTTAGACTGATTACAGAAGAAAGATAAATTATATAGCTAGATCATCAGTAAACTAATCAACTTTATCTTAAAAAGAAACTGTACATTTCATTGGTCAGAATTTGGCCACATGACCACACTGAGCTCCGATGGAGACAGAAAATGTAGTTTTAAATTCTTGGCAAGAATATGCACAACTGAAAATCAGGATTTTGTTATTAAGGAATGAAGAGAGAATGGATGTTGGGATATGAAATACCGTATGGTTTTGTGTTCCTATTATATGCTGGGTCTTGGGTCTAGCTGACAGAGACTCAAAACACCTCTTTCTGTTTTTGTTATGAGCTGTGGTTTCTTAATTTAGAAATCTGGCTTAATTTAGAAATCTTGTTTCTGCTGCGAAGTATGATTCCTTTATTTGGCAATCTGGTCTGACTTTTGCTTTCTTCTTCCCTCTTGCCTTCCAGCTGTTTTGGAAAGAAGTAAGGTTTAGACTTCTCCATGTTAACCATGAGCGTGACACTTTCCCCTCTGAGGTCACAGGACCTGGATCCCATGGCTACTGATGCTTCACCCATGGCCATCAACTTGACACCCACTGTGGAGCAGGGTGAGGGAGAAGAGGCAATGAAGGACATGGATTCTGACCAGCAGTACGAAAAGCCACCCCCATTGCATACAGGGGCCGACTGGAAGATTGTCCTCCACTTACCTGAAATTGAGACCTGGCTCCGGATGACCTCAGAGAGGGTCCGAGACCTAACCTATTCAGTCCAACAGGACTCGGACAGCAAGCATGTGGATGTGCATCTAGTTCAACTAAAGGTAAGGAAGGTCTCTGGGCTCAGGTCCATTCTAGACAGAAGTCTGAAGGTGGCTGTGACACCTGGAGCCTGAGTTCTGTAATTCTCAGTAAGGCATCCAAGAAGGAAAACAGAATAACAGGTTTGAAATCATTATTTTTGTAGATAAACGTGGGCAGAATTCTTTCGTGGTTTTACTTTGTGGGCTGAGCAGCTAGAATAAAACTGACCTCAGGGGATAATGTGGAGAAGTGAGGCGGGGGAGGTACATTTTTGTGCAATGTCATAGAAGTCAGTAGTAAAGAATAAAAATATTACAAAAGGTTTAATAAAGACTCATAGGAGAAAAATCAAACTGAGTGGTGATTGTGTATGTATGTGACTACTGACCTCTGTTGAAGCTGATGCTGCCTTTGTGGCAAACAGTGGATTCTGATGTGATGGGGAAGAGCAGTGTTCTCCTTTTAGAATGAGTCCTTTCATCCAGGTACAATGCCTCATGCAGAACAAAGGTGCTTTTATAACAACTCATCTAAAGTTTAGACATTAAGCAAAATGTGTGTGACTTCTAGAGTCCTTAAAAAGCCTGACTGTTGATGATAATGAAATGGAGATGCTAGCAAAGAGTGCTATTAATAGCGATCTGGGCCTAGGGACCCCAGGATACCGTGAATCTTGCCCCGCCATAGCCACTCCTCTCTTCTGGGTCCCCGAGGGAATTACATGCTCAGGTCAATGGTGGGCAAAGCAGGGCAGGTTTGTAACCAGTTAGGGCATTGGCCCCAAACTCCAAAGTTAATTTCTAGTCAGTTAGAGGAGATCCTAAGGAGAATTCTTCTACCTTAGCTGGTTCATATTAAATGATCTGAAACCAAAGACCTAACAGATTCTTGGATCTTAATACTTAAATGACTTATAAGATGCAGCCATCAGTGTGAGAAGAAAGGACAATTAAGAGAGCATATGTGCCCCAAAGCCTAAAGCATAGCTGGCTCAGCCTTCCCAGGCTGGTTCAGCAGATCCTGGGCCCAGCTGCCCCATGAGAGAGCGTGTCCAAGAAAGGGAAGGAGGGGGTTGGAGAGAGAGAAAAAAAGAAAAGGGCCAGAATGCTGAGGTGGCTGGGCTTCTTCCAGGTTGAGCAGGCCTGGGTGGTCTTCTTTCTAGGTTCTTGGGAAGAAGAAAGCACGAAAAGGTATCAGAGATGGCTAGGAACCAGCTTTAATGGAATGCCAGCCTGGCTGGTTTCCCCACTGAGGCAGTACGGAATGGTGTCTCTCAGTTCCTGCAACACAGTCCCTTTAATCAGAGGAGCAGCTCTCCAGCTCCTCCAGGCTGGAGTGAGATGGAAGCCAGGGGGCTCCCTGGCACTTCCACTCTCCTCCATTCCCTCCCACTCTCCTCTATTCCCTCTAACATTGCACTTACTTATGTGGCTCTCATAAGGACATATAGGATTGGGTTTGCAAGGAAAGATGACTGTTGCTCTCTAAAATCTTTCAGATTTACACAGAAAAGGTGGTAAACAGTAAAGGAGAATGGGGGGAATGGAAATATCTTTAGAAGACTCTACTAAACATGCTAAGGGCGCCTAAAAACAATCTGTCAGCTAACTTCATTTAATTACATCAGTAGTACTGAAGTGAAAACTTACATTTTAATCTCAAATAGGAATGTAAAATTTTTGTACTGTCCACCAGGATTGTGTTTAGTATTGAGAAATCCCCTGTAGGGCAGTTTGCTTCTTTTTGTCATTGGAGCTGCCTGTTACCTCCATCCAGCTCTGTCCCACAGTGTGGTCTGTCTCCCCTGCTAAGAAAGGAGCCCCAGGAGGGCAGGAAGTCCACACAGTAGTCACATAGTAGTTAATCAATAACAGGTAAGGAGATGACGTGAAATTGCCTTATGTTAATTTAATTCTAGGATTTCTATCATTACTTTTTCTGATGCTTACTTCATCAAGTGACCTAATCAACAGTCTCTGAATGTTCTAGAATATTCTATAATAATAGAGCCCTTCCACATTGAATCCAAAGTCAGTGAGCTCTGGTGAGTGAGCTATGGCCTTGTCAACACAAGGGTTTAGTTTTGGTCTGCTAATCTGCTTATTTAAGTTTCCCCTTTATTTGTGTAATATTTTTTTATTCAACCAAATAAGCACTTTGATGCATTAACAAAAAAAGATTTTAAATACATGTCAGTTCTTCAGATTTCCACATTGATCCACAAGAAGAAAGGGGAACTGGGTCACAGAATTTTATATGTGGAATCACAACAAAACAACCTTGTAGAGGCAGCTCTTAAGTTAGGTGTATGGCAGAGCAGAGGGGCAGAGCAGAGGGGCAGGCCCAGCTGGGGCAAGGCCAGACAGCTGCTCTGGGGCATCCCAGCTTGGCTCCATGCCTTGGTGAATTATTCCGTTTATTAATTTACAATGAAAACTAACCATCGCAGGGATGGGAATGCCATGGCTTTAAGGACCATCTAGGTATAGGTAATTTCTAAATTTATATATCCATCCCAGTATTCTCCAAAGAGCTCCAACTGCCAAACAGACATCTTGTATCTCTAGTGAGCATCTCAAACCGATATGCCCATTGTAAAGCCCGGAATGCCTCCTTCACCCCATCTTCCCAACTTCAGTAAAAGGCACCACTTTTTTGCCAAACCAAAACATGTTTCCATGCCTCACATATATGTCTATTAACAAATCCTGGGGATCCATCCCCAAAATATGCCCTAAATCCATTCACTTCTCCACTTCACTACTGCTGCCACCCTAGTCAAGCCACATCACTGCCTGCCTGGACTACTTTTAGAGCCTCTTCTACTACCCTGCAGTTTATTCTCTGCACAGCAGCAGATGGAATCTTTTAAAAATGTGAATCCAATCATGTAACTCCCTTGCTTTCTGTTGGCTTACAGTAAAACCCAAATCTCTTCCTGTGGCTCTGTCCTTGACTGCTTTTCTAGCTATGTCTCCTGTTACTTTCCCCTTGTTTATAAAGCTCCAAGTGGATTGCAAGTTCCAAAGAAATGTTAGGCTAGTTCTTGCCTCACAGCTTTACCTGTTCCCTCTGCCTAGGAACTCTCTTCCTCTAGCTCTGCCTGGCAGATTCTGGATCCTCATCAAAGAGTCAGCCAGAGGCACAGCCAAGTTCTAATATCTGGAGGTACAAACCTGAGAGAGGGTTGAGCAGGGGTTGGGAGTGAGGTGGGGCCTGTGCTATGTTTTGTGAAAGGCAAGCACATAAAAAGGAGTTACGCTTGCCTAGCTTGTCTGCATGCCTCAGACTCCCTTTCACATTGCTTGTTCTAAATATTGTCATCATAGTCTTCTCTGCCATCCTGTTGATGTATAACTTAAAAAAAATTAGTTGAGAAATGCTTTTGGAAGATGCTCAGGGTGGGCTCACCCTCTGGTTTTAGATTAAATGTCACTTTCTCGAAGAAGCTATTCCTGATCCCTATTCTTAAAACACCCATCTCCTCCCCCAGTAATTATCTAGTCCATTACTCAGCTCATTTTTTTGGTAATGGTTCTTATCACTAGCTTTAATTTCCTTAGTTATTTATTTGTATTAGCTCTAAGGACCTCAAAAATCTAATTCTCTACTGTATCCCTGTTGCCTAGGGCAAGGGCTGGGCATTTGGTGGGAGTTCAGTTCACATCTGTGGTTGGATAGATGAGGCCAAATCTGTATGGCCAGCGCCTTGTCTCTGCATGGACACGCTTGCACTGGAATTCACAGGAGAAAGCCTGCTTGGCGAGGTTTGAATTAGGACAATGGCGTTGGATGAATCAGGCCCAAGTGCATTTGGGACGTTACTCTTTCCATCAGTGAGAGTCTGCAAGTGATTCAGAAATTTTGGAGATCTTGTCTGGGGAGTCTGCCTGGGAGAGTCTGTTCTTTCTGTAGGTAGCTGTGCTGGTCTTCCTCCCACCCCACTTTCCGTTCGACTCTCTTTGGTAAGGATTTTGATCAATAAGCTAGAGGGCCTAGAACCACTCTTTTCTTAAAGGTAACTTTGCTTCTCTTCTGGTCTTTGTGTTGACCATAAAGTTTATTTATCAGAGACTATTCTTATCAACCTTATTTCCATGTTTTTAGGGGAAGTTTTATTGTAACCCCCGGGGTGAACTACAAACCACTAATATAAATGAGGGTGGTGGTGGTGATTGTTCTAGAGAGTGAATAAAAACATCTCATCTGAAGATTAAAATAGGGAAACAGTGCAATATGTTATACTGTGTAGTTTTTTCAATTACTTTTTAAACAGGAAATGTAACCCACAGATTTTGCGTCCTGACTTTCAGATATAATTCTTTGTGAAGAAGTGTGAGAAGCCAGCTGAGCTATTTTTAGAAACTCCCCTCCCCCTCCTTTGGATTCAGAGGCTGTTCTGTGCAGGAAAACCAAACCAAGAACCTTAAAAGGGTTTGCCTTTAACTTCGACTTCTGGTGTAGATGAATGTATCTGGGTGCTAAATAGGCGAATTAGATAGCCCTGCTTCCTGATTAAGTCTTATTATTAGAGAGAATATCATTTAGCTCTTGGAAGAGGATTTACCTTCATCATGGGGCAAGGAGTCTGCCTCAGAGCAGAAGGGAAGGGAGCAGCGGTTTGTGGTGAAGTGTGTTCCTGGTTCTGGAACCCATCCTGAGCAGCCACCTGGGCAGCATGTGTACCCAGTGAAGGGAAAGGGCTGTGGGTGTAACTTGGAGGACCTGTCTCAGCTGACTGTCCTCCTGGGCTTCTCCACTCCCCTTGTTCCACAGGTGTGGAGGGAAAGAATGGTCTTCTTTCTCCCACAGGAGCATAACAAACTCTGCCTGTGGTGGCAGAGGTGGTACCAAAGTGGCATCTGTGTAGCCCAGGGTCTGCTGGCTGCGGCAGTGAGCAGCAGCCAGGGTTGATTCTTGGCGCACATCCAAAACTTGCCCTAGGAGTTTCAGAAATTCTTGAAAATGGAAACTCGGAGTGGAACTAAACTTCTGACATCAATAATTTGGGGCTCGGAGGACTTGACCTTAATGTTAATAAAATGTGTGTTAAAGCCTGAAACATTCAATTTATAACATCTTTGAGTAGTTTCCAATCTGTAACATATCCTAAGTTAAATAAGTACCAGTTTAAGGTTGAAGACCAAATATCTTTGTTTTGGGGGAAGAGTAAATATTTTCCTTTTTGCTCTTTAGATGGCTGTTTTTCAAGAAGTAGGTCTCAGTGCATTAGTGGTTGTGAAATCAGTTTAATGAGCTAAATGAAATGAAATCTTAATTTAAAGAGCTAAAATAGAATTTCACATAGTAAGGAGAAATACTATTTTGTGAAACTTGATTTTAGTTATATACATATATTATATATATACATATATATATACATGTATATATATATGCTTGGTCATGATGTAAAATTTATGTCTTTCTCTGAGTCAAGGCCAGAACAGTTTGACAGTTACTGCTTTAGAGCACTCTCAACTTTCTTCAGTAATTTTGGAACATATTATGCAAGTAAGTGTAAGCTGGTACCAATTTTGCAATATCATTTATTTGTATTTATATGGGATCACATGACAACCCACCAAAGCATATTCCAAATCCCAGAAAACTGGAAAATGAAGCTGATTTCTCTGTTGGTGGGTATGAGGATGTTACATTTTGTTATTTTCCCAGAGCCGGAATTTGTGGCTGGAATCTCTTTTTATGGCTGATGTGTCTTCCTCAGGGTGTATCTTCTCAGGGAATCTGAATACTAGTTGTCAAGTGTCCTGGGAGTATGCTTTCAGTATGGTGGTTAACAGTGGAAAAGTTTTTCCTATTATAAAAATGGATGAAATAAAAAGAATGTTTAATGTTCAGAAGGCTACTTTTAGATATGTAAGAGACCCAATTACTTGAAAAAAAATCTGTCTTAATTATTAAGTAATTATCTCTCCACCCCCCTGCATGCACACTCCAAGTGCTAAATAAGTACTTTTTGATCACTGAGTGATTAATATATTTTCATTATGATTTGGGGAGATGATCTAAAAATCTCAGATCCGGCACATGTTTAACAATGGTTAATACTCTTGGTTAAGATTTGGGAAGGGTGACATGGGAAAAATAACTGTGGTAGTTTCTGACACATATTATGGAAGATCTTCGGGTATGCATGAATCTTAGCCACATGTGCTAATGCATTTAGAGCTCGGGATGGGAGCATTAATTATCGAGGTGGCCCAACAAGTCTACTAGATTGTCCAGCTGTGTAATTTTTAATTAGCAATAGTAGCATGGAAAATAAGGATTACCATAGACTTCACAATTTGAAGGAAACCATGAAAACAGTGTTTAGAGAAAAGTAATAAATATCATTAAAGCATTTGAAAATGAGTCCAATGAGAAAAGTCTGAAGAAACCAGCATTTTGATGAGAGAAGTGTTATTGGGATTTGTTGCTTAAAAATGGTTTTAAAATAATGTCGGCATGAACTATCACTGAGCAACAGTAGCCGTCAGTTTTTATGATCTCCAGGTGTTAGATATTTCTAGGGGCAACCCCCAAGGGCAGGATATGAGTTAAGTCTTCCCTTGCCTAGCGAATTTTTAGTTCAGTGGCATTCATTGAATACCTGATATGTTGCAGGAGTTTTTGCTTACAGTATTTTATTTAATCCTTATCTTAATCCCCTAGTCGAGATGAAGAAATTAAGTCTCACAAATGTTGGTAGGTGATCAACTTGGGAGTCAAACCATGCTTTCCGAGCCTCAAGTCTAATATTCTTTCTACTTTAGTGCAATGTCTCCCTCACACCCTTTTGTAGGTGTGAGAAATTTTATTTGCTATACGATATAAGATAATAATTCTGTTTTTCTTGTACTAGATGGTTAAGATGAATGGATGTGAGGTCGGGGGCTCATTGTTGGGGTTTTTTTTTTTTTTTTTAATTAAGGAGACGAGCCAAACTATATGTATTTTGATTAATCACAAGTAGGAATGTGAGGTTTTGGAAGTGGGACATAAATGAAACCCCGAGGTCCCTTTGAGTAGGGGTGTTCATAGTACGTGAACTAGAGAGATGGTTTTTTTCTCTCCACTATTTGCTGCTACTTTACCCATTCTCCTCACTTCAAAATTTCACATCTCAAAAGAGGGAACATGTGATCTAATTAAAGTGAAATGGTACTAAGGTATGAATTACTAGTATCCTAACATGGAAGTGGGTGGAGCCAGAGATGAACATGCTTAGTGAAAAATGTTAACAAATCAATCGATTTCCAGGTATGGCATGTGTAGAGGTAGTGTTTCTCATCCTGGGCTACACAGTAGAATCTCCTGGGAAGCTTTAAAAAGCCCAATTCCCAGGCTGTGTTGTAGACCAGCTACATCAGAATTTGGGTTTGAACCTAGGCATCAGTACTTTTAAAGACTTTGCAGGTGATTCCAGTGCACAGCTAGAGCGGACAACCTCTGAAAGACATTTTTGAGCAGAGGGCTTTTGGATACATCTTGCTTGTTCCATGCATTTTTCCTTTCCTCCTAAAATGACAGCAAGGGATTTAAAGTCAATTATTTAGGAGCAAAGGCTCCTATGTGACTCTTTTCAACTTTTTCAGTTTCCCAAATGACCTTATAAAGAAGTAAAAATTGTGGGAAACGAGTAAGTCCATGCCAGACACCAGCCTATATGTTTTAGATATTCTATCTTATGTTACTGTTTTAAAATTTTTACATACAAAAGAAAAAACTGAATCCAGAAAAAGTAAATGTTTCTCTCTTACTTAATTCTCACAACTATTTTTGATTAATTAATTAGTTAATTAATTATTTTTGGCTGCATTGGGTCTTTGTTGCTGCTTGTGGCTTTCTCTAGTAGCAGAGACTGGGGGCTACTCTTTGTTGTGGTGTGCAGGCTTGTCATTGTGGCGGCTTCTCTTGTTGTGCAGCTCAGACTCTAGGCACTCAGGCTTCAGTAGTTGTGGCATATGGGCTCAGTAGTTGTGGCACATGGGCTTAGTTGCTCTGCGGCACGTGGGATCTTCCCAGAGCAGGGCTCGAACCCACGTCCCCTGCATTGGCAGGCGGATTCTTAACCACTGCACCACCTGGGAAGTCCCCACAACAACTTTTTGAACTAGAAATTATTCTACAGAGAGGTCCAGGCTCAGAACTGCCCACCTATAGTTGTGCAGATTATATATGTAGGCCTGGGAGATAGCCTGAGTAAAGGGGGCTTTGAATATGAAAGACAGAGCGGCCTTTTCCCCTGAAGTCAAGGAATAGTGAATGATGTATATCATTGAGCTTAGAGGAGACACATTTTGAAGGGCCAGAAATATTTTAAATGCCTCAGAGGAGTCTGAGCTTGATCTAATAGTTATAAAGACATCTACAAGCAAAGGAAAAACATGGTAAAAATCTGGGTCTTAGTATGAATTTGTGGGCACGTGCGTGGTAATCTGTGAAGGCGGAGATGTGAGACAGTTATGAGGATGTTCAATAAATGACACAGAGAAGCTGGGCTTGGCTGGTGGAAATGGGAAAAGAAAAAGCCCACTAGACCAGGCGGCTGAGGCAAACGCAGAGAGGCAGTTGGGGAGTCAGAGATTACTGGTTCTCTATGGCTTCATTTGCCCTCCTCAGCTTAAAACTGAACTGATATGGCTATTGCCACTTGGTGTTAGGGCCAAGGGCGGTATTTCTTTGTATAAATGTGAATAGAATAAAAAGGAACAAAAGAGAAATTTCTCCTATGTTCATTTTAGCAACATGACTATTATTAGTGGGCTTTTAGTGTAAGCTGCTTCTATTGTTCTGTAATACCTGAACCACCAATTCTATTTATTTGAATGAGGCAAATTTGCCAGAATCATCATTTAATGGACAAGGAATATATGAAATGAAAATGGAAAGTGATCTTTTATTCTCCTGAGGAAGAGGGAATGGGTATAAGGTCCACTGGAGAACTGGTTCACGGGGAGGGACCTGGCCTGGGTGAAATTAGGAAGGAAGTCTTCAGTGTGCATTGTAGTTTTCCCTTTTTCCAGAAACGTAATTTCTATCAAAAAGCTCTATAAAGTAATTCAAGCAATAGTGTTAAGAATGCAGCTCAAACTTTTGCTACTGCAAAAGGAATTAATATCATCACATTGGCCAAAGGAATCTACCTATGTAATTGTGGGAGTCAGGTGTTAGTGACAAGATGGGGAGAGAGTCCTCCAAATAACACCACATAGGAGACTACCTCTTTTATGCACGTCTACATCCCCATCCTAGAAATAACAGGAGTGAAATGTTGTTTTAAAAAATATTTTAACTGCAGTGTTTACTTCCCTTAGCTTCCAGCTGCCCTCCCAGATAAAGTCCAAATGCCGGGGGCATGGCCTGCAGGCTCCTTTACAATCTGGACCCAGATGGCCTGTTTTTCCTTCCAATGTTTCCTTTCCTGCATCTCTGAAAAGCCAGGCCCTTTCAGAAATTCATGCCCTGAAATATGGTTTCTCTCTCCCTGGGATATCACTTCACTCCTTACCCCAAACTTCTGTTTCTGGGAAAATTGCTATACATCCCCCTAATCACAGCTAAAATATCACCTACCTACTGAAACTATTTTGAATTTGGTCAGTCCTTCTGGGGATTCTCCCCACATTTTCACATGGTGCCTGCTGTAGCATGGTGGTGGACACAGCATCCAATTTGAGTTATTACTGCTTCAACTGTTATGAGGAATCCTGTTTTATTCTATTCCATAACTGTGTATCTCTGAGGATACATTTGTATGACTCTGGAATCAGGACAGAAGAAAACAATCACCATAAAATACATTTCCTTTGATTATTTTGTTGATCGACTATAACCCCATAAACTTAGACTTGTGAATAATTAGCAGATCTTCCTTAGTTCACACTTATGCTGGAAATCTGAGGGCATGCATATTTCCAGTTTGTTTGACCTTTCTTAGAACATCCTGAACATGTTACACTTTATGAATATGACTTGGGGGGGTCGTCCTTACCTCAAAACTGTTCGCAATTTCAAAAATAGTGTTAGTGAACATTTAGGGGTAAATCATATTGGTATCGAAACTTGATGTCATTAAAGAATAGTTGCTGTAAGGAGACATTCAGAGATGATGGGGTATTTTAGCTTATTTATTTGAGTTGTTTTGTACTATATTTTGTAGACAAATGTAGGATTTGGATAAGTGGATACAGAGATACCTCATAATTGTGGTGAAAACTATTTATTAAACACTCATGTGGACTTGGATCATTTGCTGGGTTCTGTTTAAATGTGTTAACTCCAGTAGTTCTCCCTGGGGTGTGTAAGTTGGATTCTGGCCTTCTATAGTGAGTAATGAGCTCTAGGTAAATCAAAATGACTCTAAACTCTGCATGGATTAATACTGTAGTTGATGTTATTTTGTGTGCATGTGATTACATGCTTTCCTTTTCGTCTCTTTTCTGCTTCTTATGTTCTATTTATATCTCTTCTTAGTTATAAACTTGAGGTGTCCATATTTTTAAACTCATAAATTGTAGATATGTAAAAATATGTTAGAAAAAAATGGTGAATTTTCTTCTCAGAGTTGGTGGACATCTGTTTTGTTATCGTTTGTTTTAGGTTTTAAAAATTGTTATGCTTAGCTTTTCCTACAGATCTGTAATCAATCATATTTTTTGTCTGCCACAGGAGCATAAATAAGAATAAATATTTCATAACTGTTTAACGTGGTTACCCTAAAATTCAATACATCTTTTAAAATGCATTTCCATAAATGTGTTGCAGGTTTTCAGAAGAGATGTATTGAAGCTTAAAGCACAAGGCTTTATAAAGACTGCATTTATTTATGCATTTATTTAATAAATTTTATGGTCTCTGCTTTTATTTTAAAAAGCACATATGGTAATTTTTTATTTGTCATCAAACTTAGGTTCTTTTGTTTGTTTTATTTTGATTTTTATAGATTTATTAGTCAAAGATAGTAAAAAAAAAAATCTTCTTCCGAACTGAAGCTATTTAAGAAGTATATTTTCTTTATATCATGACCCCAGCTAGACATCACAGCACACATTCTAGACTCATAACTAACTAACTTAAAACCAGTGGCCCCAGGCCTAGCACACATCTGCTCTCTCAGCTGTGAGCCTTCCTGGATGCTCTTGGCCTTCGCTGTTCTCTTGATCCATGATTTAGCGCCAGTGTTCGCTGTCTTGCATTCTTATTTGCTTTTTCATATGTTGTTCTCTAATATTCTCAAATAAGTTGAAAAGCTTTTTCTCCTTATTTTATTTTATTGAAACACATTTTTAAAGTATCTCCTTGTTGATTATCTATTTTAAATATAGCAGTGCATACATATCAATCCCAAACTCTCAATCTGTCCCCTTCAAAAGCTTTTTAAGGGAAAGCGCTCCCCCTTTTTTTGTATAAAAGTGCAAATATTTTTGGTCAGCTGATTGACTGAATCCTCATATTATCATTTTAAACTTTCCCTTCTGCTCTGAGTGGCGTTAGCATGCCAGGGAAAACATAACTTCCCGAGGCTATTTCAGTGAAATAGGAAAATGTATTCATAAACATTTTAAAATTAGTATAATTGTTCACAGAAGTTTTGGGGTTAGGTCTTGGTCAAAACAAGCAGAATTTTGTGGAATTAACTCGGAGCAAAATTTGACATTTTTCTTAATAAGAATGATGTGATGAGTAACCTTAATGAACTTCCCTTGAAAGACAAGATACTCCAGTTAATAAAACCCAAAGTTTGGGCCAAATTAAATCTGTAAGTCCTACACAAGTCCTACACAATTCAGTTCTTCAAAATCTCCAGTGTAACGCATATTCATGTTTGCGAGGAAGTGGAGTTATGAAGCAACTCCATCTTTGACTACTTGGCAGTTTAATGTGCGTTTACATCGATTCTGTGTCCGAGTGAGAGCGGGTATGGAAGTGTGCTTGCTCGTGACGTTCTCTCTGACAGTTCCTAGTGGGAATCTTGGTTTCAGAGGTTAAAACAGGTACAATGACATATTTAAATCCATCGTAAATCTACCTATGCACACTGCTTTTTCTGCAGCAAGGAGAGCAGAGGGGGAAGAATTAGAAATGAAATGCACTGACATCTTGATTAATGATGCCCAGGACCAAAGGTCCTCTTGCAATGGGGGAAGAGCATCTATAAATCAGGTGAAGCTGAGTGGTTTTTGTTGGTAGTTGGATAACAACAGTACCTCAGTGGCAGCTTCTTTTTGTTCTCGGCTGCCTGGAGTAGGACCAAAACCTGGTGTCTAAATTCTGTCACTAACTTTATGGTGTGGTGATACTTCCTTTTCTGGGTTTCATCTTTCTCATGTATAAAATAAGCGAACCATAGGGCTCCTTCCAGCCCTAATATTTTGTGAAAATAACTAGGCATACCTTAAACAAACTGTAAATTCTGCCAAGTTTGTGATTTTGATCCCCAGTCTCCTCTTTCTGTATCTGGGTAAGAAAACTTACTTCCTTCTAAGGTTCCTCTAGTCCTTTTCTCAACTAGTAATAATACTAACCAGCTACCTAGCATTTATACTTTGCTTTCCTCAAAGTGATGTGTGTGCATTACCTCAGTTAATCCTTACAATAATACTTGGACCTCTGGTGAGGGACCTGAGGTACAGAGAGGTTAACTGACTTGCCTAAGGTCACACAGCTAGAAAGTGGTAGAGCTAGGAATAAAAACCAGGTCTTTCCAATTCTAAAGTCTATGTTAACCTTTTTAAGATTTAGTAATTTCTTTGAGAATGTGATGAAAACTGTAAATCATCTTCACAAGGCATTGCACACACATGCCCATAATATTTTGCATACTATTTCAAGACACCCTTTGACACCCATTCAAAGGGACTCCAAGTTAATGTCTAGAGTATACTATATGATGCTGCTTTTTCAGTTCACTTTTTGCTAATTTCAAAATGGGAAGATTCTGAGACAGAAAGATATATTGAAAATACATACTTGATTTCACAGTCTTATTCTTTTATTTTATTTATTTATTTTAAATTTCTTTATTTATTGGCTGCATTGGGTCTTTGTTCCCGCACATGGGCTTTCTCTAGCTGTGGTGAGTGGGGGCTACTCTTCATTGTAGTATGCAGGCTTCTCATTGCAGTGGCTTCTCTTGTTGCGCAGCATGGGCTCTAGGCGTGCAGGCTTCAGGAGTTGCGCACACGGGCTCAATAGTTGTGGCTCATGGGCTCTAGAGCGCAGGCTCAGTAGTTGTGGTACACAGGCTTAGTTGCTCCGTGGCATGTGGGATCTTCCTGGGGCAGGGATTGAACCCGTGTCCCCTGAATTGGCAGGCAGATTCTTAACCACTGCGCCACCTGGGAAGTCCCCAAACAGTCTTATGTTTAGTGGAAAACAGTCATCTGGATTCTCCTTTGCATTAGGTTTTTTTATATACATGAACATCAGAAGCTCTGGGGGAACTGCCCAGTCCCAGGTATATGGTAACATTGCAGGAGAGATCTTCACCTTGAAAAATTAACTTCACAGTCTATACTTTAATGCCTAAATTCCCTCTGCCCGCCACAGAGGCTTTCTTTCCATAATTAGATATAAAGCATTAAAAATAAACATCTTTGGGATAAGTAGTGCATGGGCTTACATTCACATCAAGAATATACACCAGAGGCCATCTTAGAAATGTTTTTTGTTGGAGGAGACGGCTCTGTGCCTGTAAACGGTAGATGGAAGGAAAAGGATTCCAAAAGAGACCTTGTTGAAAACTGCCAGTTTTTACCTCAAGTCATATGACTTGGGGACAGCTAATTGAACTCAAGCATAAGAGACTAGATTCCAAACATGTCAATCATAACTACTAAAAAAATCTGGGTTGAAGCTGTCTTCTAGAGTGCATAGGGCATATTGGAATGTCTCAGTCCTTTTTTTTTTTTCCACTATGTGTCGTTTTTTGGTAATCCTCAAAGCAGCCCAGTAAATTAGGACATGTTATTAGCCCTACTATCTTGTAGGAAACTCGTGTGCCCAAAGTTTTCTCAGCTAGTAGTGTGAAGTCCAGATTGACCTCTTTTCCACCTTAATCCCGAGTCAGTCCTTTTTTTTTTGATGGTGGCTCCTTTATTTTATTTTAATTAATTATTCATTTATTTATTGGCTGTACTGGGTCTTCATTGCT
Organism: Hippopotamus amphibius kiboko; assembly: GCF_030028045.1. Classification (NCBI taxonomy): domain Eukaryota; kingdom Metazoa; phylum Chordata; class Mammalia; order Artiodactyla; family Hippopotamidae; genus Hippopotamus; species Hippopotamus amphibius. The sequence goes on along the minus strand of NC_080187.1, from coordinate 164,280,008 downwards.
GCATGTGGGCTTTCTCTACTCTTTGCTGTTGTGGCATGTGGGCTCAATAGTTGTGGCTCTTGGGCTCTAGAGCACAGGCTCAGTAGCTGTGGCACACAGGCATAGCTGCTCCACGGCATGTGGGATCTTCCCGGACCAGGGATTGAACGCATGTCCGCTGCATTAGCAGGCAGATTCTTAACCACTGCACCATCAGGGAAGCCTGAGTGGCTCCTTTAGTTTAAGTAGCCTGAGAGATTTCAGAAGCACATTGGGAGTAATGAAAGCTTGATGCCTCACTGGTATAAACCAGCTTATAATGTTGGAATGGGAGTTCTTCAAATCAGTGACAGTCAGTTGTCATCCCTGCCCTCATGCCTCCCCACTTTCTCCTGGCCCAGGGCTGGCCGGAAGTGAGGCTGAGTGGAAAGCCCCCAGGATCTGGAGATGGCAGGCCTGGTTCTTATCCTGTCTCTGCTACTCACTAGAAGTTAGACACCGAGCAATTCAGTAATTTCTACAAGCCTTAATTTTCTTGGCTGTAAATATTTATCTCTAAAGGGTAAAGATCAAGTAAGATCATTCTTTAAAAGAACTTGGAAATCTCTGAGGTGCTACATAAATGTCCTTAGTCCTGGTTATAATTTCGCAGTCCAGACACTGCTTGCTGCTTTTGTGCTCTGGCAGGGTGAGCTGGCAAGTGTGTGTATGTGTATGTCTGTTAGATTTGTGGCAACTGTATATACTGCCAATTATAATACACTCTTCTGTTATTTGCTTTTTGTCATCAAAACACAATAAAATATAGCTTTTTTCTTTAAGATAAAACATAGTTTCATTCTTTTACCTATTGAGGAAGAACATGATCTCTGAGCCTTGTTTTGAAATTATAATACTATTATATTACACCCAAATATATTGAAAAAGTATAAAAAATCAAATTTTAAGTAAATATAGCTTTTTAAAAAATAAAATATAGCTTTAATTAACAAGGCCTGCAAGGGGCAGAACATATTTCATTTGACATTCCTAGTTAACAGAATGAAATAAAGAACAAATACTAAAAATTTTTTTACTGTGTATTAGTATACTTTCTCCCCAAATTTCAAGTGTGTAGTGCTGAACATACCTAAATCTTTCTCAGAATTAAGGGTACTGAAGCTTTGGAGGTAGTCACTGGAACATCATGTAGTAAGAGATATATGCTGGGAGTTTCTTTCTTCCTTCAGTATCCTTTTCAGGATTAGTTTTTTTTCTCCTAAAAAGTGGAATAAGGGGAAGATTCAATTAATTGAGAACCTCAGTTAGTTATAGTTTTATTGTTAAGAATGCTAGAGTTTGGGCCAATTTGGTCTTTAAGAAGGCTTTTTAAAACCCCAAATATAGAAAAAAGAAGCCTTCTACATGAATATGTTTATTATAGCTCATTTGTAATAGCAGAATATTAAGAAAAACACAAATCAGAAAAGTGGTTTCATTATTATATTTCATCTACCTAATAACCTGATAGTGGAAAAAATTAATTGACTCGAGGGAAAATGTTGCTTTAATTTGCAAATAGATTGGAATTTGAAAATACCCGTGAACAAACAAACATCTTTCCTGCTTCATGCAGGTCTAAAAGTCAAATTAGCCTTTAGCTAGTTTGCATGATTCCCTAAGACTAAATTTTATACTGGCTGGCATTTGAGAAAATAAGGTATTTTGTTGCTTCATTACATTTTGATACAATCAAAACTTGTAAGTAGAAAGCATGAGCTTTCTAATCACTACAAATCTATTCAATGAGTTGAATAACTTATCATCCTTTCAAAAATCTGGCCCTGCTTTCGATGCTCCAGCTTCTGTTTTCTGCTCCCGTCCATTTATCACTCTTTCTTTCTGGTCTATTCTGCAGAGCTAGCACAAAGGATATAGCTTTCTTGGCATACAGCTATTTATTTGCTGGTATGTGAACCAGTGTCTAGGAAACTTGCCAGATTAGCACAGTCATGCCCAGGTATGGAATCCATGCATGTAAAACATGGATTGGGATTGTACTCTGCAGGAAGCACAGCTCCTTAGATAAACCTGTTGGGAACTAATTTACTCCTGTTATCTCTGGTTGTCTCCTAGGCACAGGTTGGTTGATTTGTTGTTGTTGTTGCTGTTTAAACAAAACATTTTATGTTTTTTTCTGAATATAAAGCAACACATAGTCATAAAATAAATATCAGTGTCTGCTGTGCTGTCTGAATCAATAACCACCAGCCAAATATGGATATTTAAACTTAAGTTAATTAAAATTAAGTTAAAACTTAAAAAAATTGAGTTCCTTAGCCACACTTTAAGAGTAGTTAGTGGCAACTATATTTGACAGCACAGGAGGACACTTCCATAATTGCACAATTTCTTTTGGACGGTGCTGATTGATGTTTTAACCTGTACTTCCTCCACTCCCTTTTTAAAACTGATAGGTAAGTTGTGGCCTTATTTCCATTTAATTAACTATATAGCTCTTTGCAGTCTTGTTTAATGTTGTATAGTAATCCATTGCCTGGGTATGCCTTAATTTATTTGTCTATTCTGCTAAAGATGTAGATATAGCTTGCTTCTATTTTTTTCCCTATTATAAAAAGTATCGTGATTATTACCTTTGAGCATATATCTTTTTGTACTTGTGTAAAAAAATGTTTAAAATTGGTCCATATTGCAGAGCTGCCCTCCAGAGATTGCATCAATAAATAGTCCATTGATTGATTATGAGGGAGGCATTCGTATCTACTGGGGCAAGTCACTGAACCTCTTTTAAGTATCATTTAATTTTTCTATTCAAGATAGGAATAATAATACTTACCACTTACCTTACTAGATAGGTATTAGAAATGAAATAATATTTGTGAATACTTTAAACAAATAAAAGGAAAGTGCTACTGTCATGTATGATATTCATATTATTAAAACACCTATTGGTTGTAAGGATGGAAGTCAGAGACGCTTAATCCTCTACAATCTAGTTTAACACCTAAAGTAAGGACTAATGATGGTGGTAGTGGTGGAGAGAACCTGACTTGGAAAACTTCATCATGGGAAAGGGACCCCTAGCTTCAGAAACATTATTTTTTGTTATAGGCATAAATACATAAATACAAAGGTCGGATTTTCTCTACAAGGACATTTAGAGAAGTGGGGTAATTTTTGTTTTAACCTTACAATGTGATGAAACCTGAGAGATCATCTAATCCCACTTCTACAAATGAGAAAGCAGAGGTACAGGGAATTTCAGTGAGTTCTCAGATTCAGAGCCAACAAGGGACAGAATCTAGGAGAGGCCCTGCTCTTCTGATCCTCTGCCCAGCATCCTTTCCTCTACATCCTGAAGCTCTAAATGGTAAGTCAGGTGGTGGTAGGATTTATACTGTCTCTCAGATGAAGTTTAAGCCAGTGTTGCAATCCAGTTTGATAACTGGTATTTATCTAGGAGTTTATTTTTGAAGTAAATGCTTGTATAGGCTGACTGAGCCATTTAAAAGTCAGGCTGACTGAGCCATTTAAAAGTCAGGCTTCCAAATGCTAATTATTGGCTATTTCAAATTCCTATAGTGATAATAGAATTTTTCAAATTGACTCTTTAAGCCAAATTACAAATCAAATCTGTTTCTCATGAATGGCCCAAATTAGGCAACATTCCTTAGAAATGAAGGTTCTTAGAGTTTGGTGAAGCTCTGAGTCTCTGTCTTTAGCTCATCTCTGAAACTTGAACTTAATACCTTAAATTACTTTATGACTTTGCATAAGAAACCATAAGGACAGACAGGTTCAACTTATGCATAAGGTTTTCATCAGCCTGCAAAACTACCCAGATGGCTATGGCCGTCCCGCAGTTGAATATGCCTTCAAAAGTCATTTTCTTGAGTGTTTATGCCTAGTTGCCTTCCTCGGGAGCTCTCGTTTCACTGGCATTTTTTGAATGTCCTATGGCTGCTAGCAAAAAATAATTTAGAGAAATTAAGGTTGATGGCCTTCCTTTGATTTCATCTGGGTCTTCTAAGACATATAAGAGATCTTAAATTTAGAAAGGGCAGACTCCCTCCAGAGTCATGTGCTAGATTTCTACTCATTGAGCATGCTTGTCCTTCTGCAGGAACCAAAGACTTGCAGGGTTTCTGGTCAGAGCACAGCTTCCTATGTGGCCTGCTCTGATTCCTATATCATAGGGTTTTCCACTCATGGCAATACTTGATCTTGTATTTGCTGATGTAAAGCAGTAGAAAATGAGGTGACACAGTGTAAGGACCAATGGTTTCCTGGAGCAGACCAACAGGAAGATATATTATAGTGAAAACTTAATTTTTATATGAGATGAAATGATGCAGATAGTACACATTTTTAGATGTTTAAGAAGTTTTTTATTTCACATTTCTTTTTTGCTGTATAGTTAAAAAGGAATATAATTATAGATTTGGAATGATAGAGTTATTTTCCCCAACATAAATGCTTTCTTATATTAAATTGTTTTCTTTCTTTTATTCATTTAAAAATTTGGTTGTGTGTTTTTCTTGAATATAGCAGTTGGATGGCGTGTTTTTCTTGAACATGTAGCAACTGAATGATGTGAATATGAGAATTACCCATTGGAAAACATTCAGTGTGTTTGCCAAGTTGTTATCAGACATGGTTTACTCAAAGTCCCAAGAAGTACTTCCTTGAAAATAAATTTCCTTCTCCTCCCCTTTTTATTGAAGCAAAATGGGTTCATTCCAAAATCTTCCTTTGTGATACTGATGCTGGGAAAAAACAATGGTGAGCCTTATAGTCCCTGTCCCTTTTATCTCCTTTAGGGTGACTCTGATCTGTTTTTATCAAATGCTGTCCTGTTTTTAAATTACATGACATTTGCAACTTGCCCCAAACCTACTTTGGAAGTACATGAAGTATAAATCCCAAATAAATGATTGATTTACTGTCCATCTGCCTATATAAAATGGATTGGTGGGGGAAGGTGATTGCTCAAAGCAGGATAATCTGGAGTGGCCACATTGATGAGAGAAAGAGATGGGGGAGGGATTTTGTTGTTGCTTTACCTCATCATTTCTTAAGGGCTGAATTTTTTTTTTTAAGTGGTGGAGCAGTATATGTAGAAAAGGGCAGAAATACATGCATTTCAAATATTTAAAAGGATGTAAGAATTAACATTTTTTTCCAAGATGTGAAATGCATGAGACTGATTATAAAACAGGTACAGTAATAGTGCTATGGCCAATAGGATCCGTGGAAATTGGTCTAGATATTATCACAATGCCTTATATAAAAAGCAGCATTCACCATGGTTTCATTTTAATGTTGAGCAGTCTTTGGATGACATTGTATTTAATTTAGCAAATCTTTCAAAATTAAGAAAAAAGTGGAAATATTGTCTTCGCAGAAACGTAGTTCAGTTTTCACTTTGGAAACAGGAGAAAGCAGAGATCAAAATTCTTTTTACAAAAACCAAAACCCAAAATACAGAGTAAAAAGCTATAATGCTATGTAAGCAAATCACCAAATACAACTGTCAGAAGTAAACTTTCAACATTTTGTTGTTTCATTATCAAATAACAAAAAATAAGTAGCTGGTAGCAATCCTTATAAAATAAATTATGCTCTCAAATTGAAACAAATAATTTTGATAGATGTGAAATCTGAATCAACCAAGATTATATCATGGTTAAAAATGGCTTGTCAATGGCTGGGTCAGGATATCTGTTTCAAAGGACTTCCCTGGTGGTCCAGTGCATTAAGACTCTGTGCTCCCAATGCAGGGGGCCCAGGTTCGACCCCTGGTCAGGGAGTTAGATGGTGCATGCATGCCACAACTAAGAAGTCTGCATGCTGCAACTAAAGATCCTGTGTGCTGCAACTAAGACTCAGCACAGCCTAAATAAATAAATAAATATACTAAAAAAAAAAGATATCTAGGGACCTCCTAGGTGGCACAGTGGTTAAGAATCCTCCTGCCAATTCAGGGGACACGGGTTCGATCCCTGCCCCAGGAAGATCCCACATGCCGCAGAGCAACTAAGCCCATGCACCACAACTATTGAGCCTGCACTCTGGAGCCCGTGAGCCACAACTGTTGAGCCCATGTGCTGCAGCTACTGAAGCCCACATGCCTAGAGCCCATGCTCTGCAACAAGAGAAGCCACCACAATGAGAAGCCTGCACACCACAATGAAGAGTAGCCCCCACACACTGCAACTAGAGAAAGCCCATGTGCAGCAATGAAGACCCAACACAGCCAATACAAAAATAAATAAATAAGTAAAAATGCCCATAAGAGACTACTACAAGCAACTATATGCCGATAAAATGGACAACCTGGATGAAATGGACAGATTCTTAGAAAGGTATAACCTTCTAAGACTGAATCAGGAAGATATAGAAAATATGAACAGACCAATCACAAGTAATGAAATTGAAACTGTGATTAAAAATCTCCCAACAAAAAAGTCCAGGACCAGATGGATTCACAGGTGAATTTTAACAAACATTTAGAGAAGAGCTAACACCCATCCTTCTCAAACTCTTCCAAAACATTGCAGAGAAAGGAACACTCTCAAACTCATTTTATGAGGCTACCATCACCCTGATACCAAAACCAGACAAAAATACTACAAAAAAAGAAAATTACAGACCAATATCGCTGATGAATTTAGATTCAAAAATCCTCAGCAAAATACTAGCCAACAGAATCCAACAACACATTAAAAGGATCATACACCATGATCAAGTGGGGTTTATCCCTGGAATGCAAGGATTCTGCAATAGATGCAAATCAATCAATGTGATACACCATATTCACAAACTGAAGGATAAAAACCACATGATCATCTCAATAGATGCAGAAAAAGCTTTTGACAATATTCAACACCCATTTATGATAAAAACTCTCCAGAAGGTGGGCATAGAGGGAACCTACCTCGTCATAATAAAGGCCATATATGACAAACCCGCAGCAAACATCATTCTCAATGGTGAAAAACTGGAAGCATTCCCTCTAAGATCAGGAACAAGACAAGGATGTCCACTCTCCCCACTACTATTCAACATAGTTTTGGAAGTCCTTGCCATAGCAATCAGAGAAGAAAAAGAAATCAAAGGAATCCAAATTGGAAAAGAAGAAGTAAAACTATCATGGTTCGCAGATGGCATGATACTATACATAGAAAATCCTAAAGATGCCACCAGAAAACTACTTGAGCTAATCAATGAATTTGGTAAAGTTGCAGGATACAAAATTAACACACAGAAATCTCTTGCATTTCTATACACTAACAATGAAAGATCAGGAAGAGAAATTAAGGAAACAATCCCATTCACCATTGCAACAAAAAGAATAAAATACCTGGGAATAAACTTAACCAAGGAGGTAAAAGACCTGTACTCAGAAAACTATAAGACAGTAATGAAAGAAATCAAAGATGACACAAACAGATGGAGGGACATACCATGTTCTTGGATTGGAAGAATGAACATTGTGAAAATGACTATACTACCCAAAGCAATTTTCAGACTCAATGCAATCCCAATCAAATTACCCATGGCATTTTTCACAGAACTAGAACAAGAAATTTTACAATTTGTATGGAAATGCAAAAGATCCCGAATAGCCAAAGCAATCTTGAGAAGAAAAGACAGAGTTGGTGGAATCAGACTTCCTGACTTCAGGCTCTACTACAAGGCTACAGTGATCAAGACAGTATGGTACTGACACAAAAACAGAAATATAGATCAATGGAACAGGATAGAAAGCCCAGAGATAAACTATGGTCAATTAATCTATGACAAAGCAGGCAAGGATATACAATGGAGAAAAGGCAGCCTCTTCGATAAGTGGTGCTGGGAAAATTGGTCAGCTACATATAAAAGAATGAGATTAGAACACTCCTTAACACCATACACAAAAATAAACTCAAAATGGATTAAAGACCTAAATGTAAGGCCAGACACTATAAAACCCCTAGAGAAAAACATAGGAAGAACACTCTTCAACGTAAATCACAGCAAGATCTTTTTTGATCACCCCCTAGAGTAATGGAAATAAAAACAAAAATAAATGTCGGACCTAATGAAACTTCAAAGCTTCTGCACAGCAAAGGAAATTATAAGCAAGACGAAAAGACAACCCTCAGAATGGGAGAAAATATTTGCAAACGAATCAACAGACAAAGGATTAATCTCCAAAATATATAATCAGTTCATCCAGCTCAATACTAAAAAACAAACAACCCAATCAAAAAATGGGCAGAAGACCTAAATAGGCATTTCTCCAAAGAAGACATACGGTTGGCCAAGAGGCACATGAAAAGCTGCTCAACATCACTAATTATTAGAGAAATGCAAATCAAAACTACAATGAGGTATCACCTCACACCAGTTAGAATAGGCGTCATCAGAAAATCTACAAACAGTAAATGCTGGAGAGGGTGTGGAGAAAAGGGAACCCTCTTGCACTGCTGGTGGGAATGTAAATTGATAGAGCCACTATGGAGAACAGTGTGGAGGTTCCTTGAAAAACTGAAAATAGAACTACCATATGACCCAGCAATCCCACTACTGGGCATATATCCAGAGAACACCATAATTCAAAAAGACACATGCACCCCAATGTTCATTGCAGCACTATTTACAATAGCCAGGACATGGAAGCAACCTAAATGTCCATCAACAGATGAATGGATAAAGAAGATGTGGTGCATATATATACAATGGAATATTACTCAGCTGTAAAAAGCAATGAAACTGGGACGTTTGTAGAGACATGGATGGACCTAGAGACTGTCATATAGAGTGAAGTGAGTCAGAAAGAGAAAAACAAATATCGTATATTAACACATATATGTGGACTATAAAAAAATGGTACAAATCAACCAGTTTGCAAGGCGGAAATAGAGCCACAGATGTAGAGAACAAACATATGGACACCAAGTGGGGAAAGCAGGGAGGGTTGGAGGGGGGGAATGAATTGGGAGATTGGGATACCAAATAGTACACTCTAAATATATGCAGTTTATTGTATGTTAACTGTATCTCAATAAAAGTTCATAAATAAATAAATAAAGCAAAAAAAATCTATTTCAAAATAGGCACCTTAAATTGTCATGTATCTGCAGGTGGCAGATAGGGCTGGTCATGACCAGAGATTGGATCATGTCCACAGACCTCAAATATAACTCTTAATGGACTTGCTACTTCTTTAGTGCTAATAATTATACTCATTTTAATCAAAGAAAGATATCCTCTGACCCAAGAGGAGGGAGTAATAGATATTAGGAAAAATAATTTTAATTTGAAAAAATCAATAATCTTTAACCTATGATAGCTAAAAACTACTAGTCTTGAAACTACTTTGGAAACTTCAAAAAGCCTAATAGATATTATACATTTATCCATGATATGGTTCCAGCGGCTGACATTTTACTGCTTTCTGTCTGAAGTTCTGTTAAGCCCACTGAGGTAACTAGCATCTCATATCTCATATTGGTCAGGGAGCTCTGAAAAGCAGTTGTATTTTTCATTGAATAAATGGAAAAATGGGAAAATAATTTCTAAATAAATTTAACCTTTTCAACAGGCACCCTCTTTCAGAACACGGGGTTTATGGTAGGAAAGGATTGGCTATAGTGAGATAGCTAACAGAAGAAGTTTCTTGGTGAAGACAGGGTTGAGGAACCACTGAATTAATCTATAGAATAGGACCTTATCTTTTGAGTAGGACCTGAGGAAATTTAATATAGAAAATGTAGGTTTTGATCCAGTGGGGGAGGGGATGGGCCTGAAGCATCCCTGCCAATGAGTATTTTTAGCAATATCAGATGAAGTCATGAAGAATCCAAACTTTATTTTATCTACTTCATATTTTGGACCTCAAATGTCCCTGGTGTAGCATGGAGACAGCTCAAAATTAGCAACTTGTCTATACACCAAGTATGGTAAGAATACCTCTTCCCCCTCATTCTTAGCACTAGGCCAAGGCAGGCAAAACTCAGAAATCCCAAGCTTTTTATTAATTTAGCGTCAACTTCAGGACCACAACACAGTGCTAGATGAGAGTGAAACCAAAGATACTTGTGTAATGACCACACTGGAAATTCTTCCCTGTGTGCTGCAGGGGCTGACATTCTGATAAAGTTCAGGCGCCTGGTGAAGCTGCACAGACAGGGCCCAGTCTCTGGACCACATGCTTCTTGTCTACATCATAAACATGAATTTCTGAATTGTTCCTGTTAACATTTTCTTCTCTGTTCAGAGACCATAAACCTTAATTATAGAAGGGGACCCAAATTATGACAAAATAGCAAATTTAAATGTTTCCCTTATGTTCACTTGCCTGAAACTTTCCTTTCCCAACTTTGCAAGGCTGACCTGGCCATTATTTTAGCAAATCACAATAATTTATTTTGTGAGGTTGGGATTCCATCCATCTTACTACAGATATTCACCAGTGTTCAAAGTCACATCTTGTTCCATCTGCCTCCTTGATAGCAAATTAGTGTAAATGAAAACCCTTGGCAAATATATATTAGCATATAGAAGAAAGTTAACTCGTTCAAGATGGCAATTCTTTTACTACCCTAAAGCTGTATTAACAGTTAAATACATATCAAATTTGCTTTTATTTTCTAAAAGGAATCCAAAGCAGAGAAAAATCTTCTTAGAAAAGACAATCCTTCAAATTAGGATAATGAATCTTCATTTCAGTTATGTACATCTTCATATACAGTCTGATAATTAGGAGCTTAGAGGTGTAATGTTGCCCTACTGTTAACCTGAAGCTTTTAAATTTCAGGTGTATCACTTTATTCCTCTTTAAAGTCAAGATAAATACTAACTCCATAAAATTCATGGACACTAGTCGTGTTAACTACTTTCTGCAGATGATGGAAGCTGTATAATTATCTGTGCTGCCGATGGTATACTTAGTTTTGTATACTCCTGGCTTAGGAAGTTTCCCTATATTATATGTAATTGCAAATGACCTTAAAAGCATTACTAGTAGCCACAATAGTAATAAAGAAAATGAGCAACAGAAAAGGTTGATTACTGTACAAAATTATTGAAAAAAGCGAGATTAAGGAGCAGAAAATAAAACAGAGGAACAAATATAACAAAACAGAAACAGGCTCACAGATACAGAGAACAAACTGGTGGTTGCCAGAGGAGAGAGTGGTGGGGGGTGTGGGTGAAATTGGTGAAGGGGATTAAGAGGTACAGACTACCAGTGATAAAATAAATAGGTCACGGGAGTGTAATGTACAGCACAGGGAATATAATCAATAATATTATAATAACTTTGTATGGTAAGTAATCCATAGAAATATTGAATCACTGTGTTGTACACATGAAGCAAATATAATATTGTAAGTCAACTGTACTTCTATTTTTAAAAAAAGAATAAGGAGCAGAATAATATCTTTGCTGACAACGAAAGCATGCCAGAAAGATATGCCCACAAAACATGAAAATCATACCAGTATTTCCAGTTAAGCCAAAAGCAATTAAGAAAATGGTAGAAGCTCTGAAATAAAAATGAATCAGAATTACAAAACTCAGAAGTATGACGACTGAAAAGAAGGAAGATTTTAACAGAGGTGAAAAACTTAAGAAAGAATTAGAAACAAAAGAAAAATAACTTCAGGAATAAAGACTTTACAGAAGGAACACAAGGGCAAATAAACACAACAGCTAATACCTTAAAAATATAGAATATGGAAAGGAGGAAAGACATTCCTGAAAGCCCCCAAATGGAATTAGCGAAATACCCATTAACTGGTGAATAAAGAAATTTTCATATTTTCCCATAGAGAAATAGTACTTACCAACAAAAAAATGAACTAATTGTACATGTATCACCATGAGTAAATTTCAGAAGTATTATGCTACATGAAATAAGTCAGACACAAGAAAGACTACATGCTATGTGATTCCATTTAAACGATATTCTAGAAAAGGCAAAATATAAGGATAGAAAACAGATCAGTGGTTTGGGAATTTATGTATGTGGGGAGGGGGGAAGTAATTGACTGCAAAGAGGAATGAGAAAATTTTGGTGGAGATGGGAATGTTCTATATCTTGGAAACATTCCTACTTACATTTGCCAAAGCTTACCAAACTGTATATATAGTTGGCCTTGAACAACATGGGTTTGAACTGAGCAGGTCTGCTTACACACAGATATTTTTCACTGGTAAATGTTATAGTACTACACCCACCACGGTTGGTTGAATCCAAGGATGCAGAGGAACTGTGGATATGGAAGGCTGACTGTAAAGTTTTAACCCCCGTGTAGTTCAGGGGTCAATTGTACTTAAAAAAAGATTAATGCGATTGTATGTAAATTATACCTCAGTAAAAATAGTTAAAAAGGGTTTGAGAAAGAATAACAGATACAGGTAGATTGCTAAGCAGATTAAACATGCACAATAGGAATCTCTGAGAAAGAAAATTAAAACATTGGAATAGAACAAATATTAACATCTCTATTTCCTGAAAACTTTCTTGAAATAAATTTTAAAATGATTTAAAATTATGTATTGGAAAGGAACTACACATATGAGGGGAAAAACTCTACCCAGAAAATGAAAACCATTGGACTATAAAAAGGAGGGAAAAAAATCCTATGGTCTTCCAGGCTAAACAGCCAAGTCATTAATAAGGGAAAGAATGCGATTGTCACTAGATTTTTGTCAGTTGATTTAAAAAATTTTTTTGCCAGAAGACAGTGGAGTAACATATCTAGGATACTTGGGGAAAGAAAATGGGAGCTAAGAATTCAGCCAAACATAACTTCAAGTATAAAGACCACAGTCAAATTTGAAAGAAATCGAGGTATGCTGTGTCCTGAGTAGTTACCTAGGAATCTACTGGAGAATATGTGGTAGGTAGTCAGAATGACTGAACAAAGGTCTCTATAAGAACTTCTGGCAGTGATTTTCAATGGCTGATAAAAATCACAAAAAGAAAGACAACCATATGCAACTCTTTACGAAACTGTACAATACCATCCATAGATTAGTCTTGCTAAAAGGATGAAAAAGAAAAAGAAACCTGAATATGATCAAGGGTTTAAGATCTGACTATAAATTTCCAGGAAACATAGGGCAGAGGGGGATGTGTTAAATAATACCATGGGGCTGCAGTCAGCAAAGCCCAGACTGTGTGATGCTCTACAGGACAGACAACCCTACTTCTACAACAAAATTTCCAAGAAATAGAGGGAGACAGACAGAGAAAACCTACAGATTAATAGAGATGTAAGAGCCATTGGATCCTGATTCGAAATTCAAGGTATAGAAACAAGATATATATAGGACAATTGAGGAAATATGAACACTGATCGACTATTTTATAATATTAAGAAATTAATTTTTAGGGGTAAAATGACGGTGTAGCAGTTGCATTTAAAAAGAGGGGTCCTTATCTTTTAGCAATGAAAGGCAGTCCTCATGAGATAGGAACCCAAACAATAGCTTTCAGAACCTGGGAAGACATGATTTCTCTATTCAGGCACTAGTATGAGAAGAACCCTGGCGCCTGGAACAAAGTAGGCACCCACTTAATATTTACTGATGATGTCAGTGAAGAGCAGATGAAATCACATACTCACAAGAGTTAGTTTCATGATAAAAATATTTCTTACTTTGTGCTTTTGAGGTGTTACATTCAGTTTTCGTCCCTGTCTGCCATGCTTTCTCATATCCCGGAAATGAATCCCTCAGAGCCCTGTCAGACAATGCCTTGCCCTTTCATGGACCAAAGGTCAGCCTTACCCCATCAGTGTAGCACAGAAACACTAGATTGGGAGTTCCTCGGGGCAGGGACTTTGTTGATTCAAGTTTACATCTCTGTGCTTAGGCACCCTGTAATTGTGGGGTGTTGCAGGATGTCGTCTCTCTTGCTCAGATCAAGGTCTCTGCTGGGTCACACACCTGTGCTACCATGACTCAAGTCAAAACTGCAGAACAGAACTTCTGTTTATGGTGTGTTTTATTGTCCTCCCACCTCCCATCTTTGTTGCTCCATTCTCACTTCATGGTGCTCCACACCCTCATGTTGTTTCCCCCCGATCAAAGCCCTCCCATTACCACAACAGCCTCTAGAGACTTTCCAGTCCCCAAGTGTCTTGCATTCTGATTGGACTTGCCCTCTGCTCTAACAATCCTAAACCACCTTCATCAACATCATTATTTCTAGGATACTGAGCTGAGATTTGTTTAAAGTGACTTGTAATAAGATGTGAATAATAGGCAGGTTTAGTCCAAATTAATCTCTCCTTAGTGGAATGTGTAAAACAGATTGTCCTAAGCTCCGCAGTGCTGCTGCTGGAAGAGGTATCAGTTAAGGATTCTCCTAGAAAATTTGCTGATCCCTCCTCTGCTTTGTCACTCCTTCCTGACTCATGGGCTTTACCGTGAGAACTGATGCCGTTTTGGGGAAGTACTTTCCTGTTCTGCAACGAAACCTAGTGCCAGGAAATCATTTTTAGCCATTGTCTGGTAAAGTTCATCAACTTGCTTTGAAGCAGGCCTATGAAACTAATCCAGGAAATCAATAGAGGATTTTGTGTTGCTCTTAAAAATCTCCAAGGGAAGAGATTTTCACAATTTCCTCCGTATGCCAGTATACCACAAACTTTGTGACCATTAAGATTCTCTCATGTAATTTAAGAACAATTAAAAAAATATGCATGCAAATGTTCATAGATTTTAAATAACTGTTAGGTTATGTGACATATTAAACTATCAGTAGATTCCTAAAGTGTTTCCTAGAAGTAGAAAATCTTGAAACATGTCCAGTAATCTGTATAATAAAGTCAAGATCAATTTTGAACTCGATCTGTAAGAAAATAAGCAAGATTTAATGATTAATTAAATCATTAAGAATTGAATCCTGGCAGGGGAAGGTATTTGCTGTACATTTAAAGTTTACTTGTATTGTAGCACCACCTAGTGTTAATAGAGAAACCAGTTCTCTACAGCTTTCTGAGCTTTCCTTACCTTGCTGTTTAGGAAAAACAGATGCCTAAAGCATATTCTTGGTCTGTCAGCCAAAGAAATGCTGCTCAAAAATGTCTCTGAGTTATGAAATATAGATTGCATTGTATGTTTCTGAAATCAAGGATTATGCCTTCAGTTACCTAATGATCAGAATGGACATATTTATTGACATGCATATATGACATTTTAACTCTTTTAAGCCTAATGTCTATCTTTTTATTTCCTAAGAAAATAACTTGTAGATGTTGGGAAATTATTGATTTGCTTTAACTTCAGTTGCTCTTTCAACAAACAAATCTTTAAATAGTGCAACATCAATTCCTGCAAATATATTGATACTGTTATTAGGTCCAAGGTTAGTACTTATGCACCGCCACTCCCTTCCTGCTACTCCTGACAATCTTCATCGCTAAAAAAGGTACAAAACATCAGCTGGAGTACTGACGTTTAGAGCTTTGCTACCCAAAGTGTGGTCTGTGGCCTGGAAGCTTAGGCAACACCTGGGAACCTGCTAGACATGCAGAATCTCTCCTGCTGCCTCAGACCTTCTGAGGCTTGACAGGATCCCCAAGTGACCCATAGGCCCTTTAAAAATTGAGAAACACTGTTTTAGAGACTTAACTTGCCTGCACCCACCACGAGAGATTGACTGTCAATCAAACCAAGACTAAGGACTTTCATTATAATTTTTGATTTATAATATTTTGTTTTTGGATGAAGTTACATGATTTTCTTGTCTGACTCATGACTTATTGCATATAAATTGTATCATTGCTGTTGTTGGGACTCACATCAGCAAGTGAACAAAGAAAGCACAGTTCCCTCCTACAGAATTCATCAGCTTCCTCTCTCGGGAAACATAATTAGGGAGCCATTTAAAGCAGTCGAGGGGAAGATTGCCAACTCTGAAATTGTAGGGCATGTAAACGCTAACAAAATAAGTTTGCTGTGATAGACTTATAGTTTGAGCAGACAGTAGGAGGTGAGGCTTAAATAATTCCTGACAAAATTGAGGTAGAAAGGAACACTTAGAGATTGCATTATTAAAGTTGAAAATTTTAAAACTTGATTTTTCTTAAGCCTTAGTTTTATCTTAGGTATCTCTTTATTAATATATCTAGTAATATCATTCACAATTTAAATTTCCTAAAACATTTTATCCTCTAATAATCTCAAACACCTTAGATGAATAATAGCATAGACTTAGAAGCTTAACTAAACCAATCTTTCTATGCACTTAAACAAACTAGAAAATATAATAAACTAAACTTATAACCATAATAAACTAGATTCTTTCATATTAAAAATTAATCGAATTTTAAATTTTATTAAAATCACAGCAGGTATGAAACATTTCAAATTAAAACTTTGAGGGATTGTTGTATTTCAGATTCTTTAAAAGATTTCAAAAACTTTAAGTAATAAGCACAGATATTGTCTCGATAATTACAAAACTTAGTACTAAATCTAGCACAAAGTACCATGACATAATCTCTATACTTATTTCTACATTTTCCTAGTGTCTCATAGTCATACAAATAAAGGAAGCAGAAGTTATGTGATCCATGACCAGTTCTTCAATCCAGTTACGGACAGGTATAGTAAAGTAACACACTGGTCCAGAATGAAAAACCTGGAGGCTACTTTGGAAACCGCAGATTAGCATGCTGCAACTTCTCATACGTCGTTAAAATCTTCCCTGCCAGTGGGGCAATCCAAGTTCATGGCCATCAGCTGGGATTTAGTTTCACAACCCAGTGTATCACTTGTCCCTGAGGTGTATTCTACCTTTATTCAATTTTTATGATAAACTCTTTCAACATTCTCTCACCCAGTTGGAGTAGACAGAATTGTGTACCCCCACCAGGACTGCAGCTAACATCTTCATTCACAGTTAACATTAATTGAAACCTGCACCCCCATCCAAGGTGTAAACTTGTCTTCATAGTTTCTTATCTGGCTCATCTGCCTCTCTTTTACCGTCATTCTATTGATGTTGCTCACTGGAGTTTGGCCAAGAATGAAACACTGGACACCGCCTTGCTGGGCTGCACTGAGTAAGCACGTGTGTCATGCATTCGGGGTTATGACTTTTGTGCTGGCACACTTTTTGTGATTAAACCAAGAAAAATAGTCCTTATGAGATTTCTTTCAGACTTCAACATGTAGAAGCCAGGTGGACTGTTCCTTAAAAGAAACCAGAGATTTGAGAATGTACTTGTTCTCATAGGTTGGTTTCCTAGGAAGCAGATTCTGAGGCTCTGAGATTTGCATGTCAGAGGCTTACTGGAATGAACGGTTGGGAAAACACCTGACAGAGGTGAGGGACGTCAGATCAAGCAGAGGGAGGAGCTGAACGCCAGTGCAGCTGCGATAGAGGCCATAGTCATTCCTGTGGGGAACTGCATAGAACTGTGCCCACTCCTTCCCTGCCAGCTTTATACCTCCTCCCGCTGAGCAGACACTGGATGAGGAAAGCTCCCAGGGAAGGGTGTGACCTTGGATGAGGCAGCTGAGGGCAAGTCCCAGAGAGGTCTCAGCTGAGAGCAATAAGCAGCCAACACTCCTGGCAGCTGGTGGAATAAGTGCCTTAATCAGAAATGGTGGGGGAGTGCAAATGCTTCCCACAGCTTTTCTCTCTTGTTGTTGTTGTTGTTGTTATTATTATTAAAGCGCTTGGCCCAGAAAAGATCATGGTCTTTAGCCCTGGAACTTAATTCTAGGAGAGGCGATGTAACAGCAGACTGATCTCTATAATGCAAATGAAAATGCGTCTCTTTGCTGAGAGGCATTGTGAACTCATGAAAACATGGCAGTGATGTTGGCAGAGAGACGGCAACGAAGTTCTCTGAACCAACTGTCTCCTGCAGCTGTGAAAAGATACACAGCCTGGCTGCCAACTGTTGGGCTCATTGTGCTTTGGCTGAATTTAGTTCCCTCTTATGTCAACTTGCAATTCTGTGTTGAAGAAAATTGGTCTGATCTGCCACCATCTCCATCTCTTAGCAACTGAGAGAGACTGAAACAACAGCTGGGTAATTTGATACTGGAAACTTAAAGGTTGTAAAATGGAATATAATGCCTGTTTGTATTAAAGGGAAAAAAAGAGAGAAAATGATGTAATGCTAAGGCTTAGAAATGTTTGGAATGCCACATGGGTTAAAATCTAGTTTAAACTGGTTGGACTGTTCCTCTCTCAGAATGATTAAAGTTGAGTCCAGAAGCACTCCCAAACACCTATATTTGCCTAAATATAAATTCCTGTGAAATGTTGAAACTGCAATGTGAAAAATAGTTTTTATGTCCTACATTTATTTTCTCTAAGATTGACCTGCTGCTTTCTTTACCACAAGTTTTGAAACAATATTTCCAAAATAACATAGATGACAGCTTTGAATTATATTTTATTTTGCTCTTTGGTGGGCAATGGGTTGAGAACCAAGGTGGAGATGGGAGATAATGAGGGGTGGTCCTCAAAGGCAGTGATGTGCTGGAGGCCTGCTTTATAGGCTGCTCACACTGTCTTCAGGGTGCGCACACAACAGCTAATAATGGAATTATGAGTTTGAAAACTAGAAAATGAAAAGCCAAGTGCAATTGTTGATAACAAGTTGTTTTCCCTCTTCCTTGGGGCCAGTAAAGAGACCATCTGGTTTTCAAATTAGGAAAGCCAGAAAATACAGTGTTTGCTCTCAGGATAAGTCAAATGTCATACTTGATGAAAATACCGAAGCAGAAAGAGAGGAAGCTAGGGGATGGGGGAAGCAGAGATAGAAATGCCCAATTTAATGGGGTGATCTGCTTTCTGCTTACGTTCCTGTAGCTTCATAACTCAAGCATTTGCCATTGTTTAGTAAACCTGCCTGGACAAGGTTCACTGAAGGGGTGTAGATTATAGGCGAGGGGACTGAAAATCTAGCACTTTACATGGTAGGTAACTGCCTGGTCTTGTTTCTCAGAATAACTTGTTCATCTACCGCATATGTAGCTTTCATCCCAGCGCAGAGGGGCAGAAAGTCGTTGTTTTCTTTGCTTGGTTAGTGGTTTGCTTCCTTGTCACCTTCTCGCACAGTTGGGTCATGGGTCTAAATGCTGCTGGAAACATGAGCAGCCTCGTCTTTTTCTATCACTACTAAAAAAATTTAATTCCTTCCACGTGAAGTGGTTCCAGTTCCTCAACAAGTGTTTGGTTTTGTGATACGACAACTTTGAAGAGGTGAAGTAAAAATTCGTTGAGAAATACATCCCTTCTTCTTATCCATCCACTTCCTTACCTCCCAGCTCCCCCAAGACTACCTCCATCCAGCTTACAGCAACTGAAGTGGAACCATATGAAACTGCTTTTTTTGTAGGTCAAAGGCAGTTAAATATAGGTAATTTCACATGGTTCAACTTCTACATATACAAACAAGTTCTCTGGTTTAAAAAAAAAACCTAAGTGACTATAAATATCATCCTTAGAATTCTCTGAGGAGAGAAAAAAAGATTTCAAGGTAAACAAACTGACAGACAAACTTATTTGTAATCAAACTAAATTCCAGATGGGGCTGACTTGTTCACAAAGAGAAAAGAAATAGGGAGTGCATCTTTCAGAAAACTAATGCTTCTCCCTGAGGGGAGATGAGGATTGAAGTTCTCTATGTGGGATATGTTTCTAGTTTACTTAGTCTTGCATTTAGCTTAAAAATTTTACTTGGTATTTGCACTTCACTCATTTTCCAAAATTCATTCCGATTCCAGATCTCTGTCACATTTCTATAAATTTGTTTATATGCTCTTTGATTTGGAAGATAGGAAGTATATTAGGTTTTTTTAGGTGAAAACTAACTTTTTGGGGAAGGAATTGTGCATTTGTTCACTTCCGTAGCTCTAGAACATTCTTAATTTTATATTTTTATTTGAAACATAGGACGTATATTTGTTTAAATTTTCTCTCGGAAAATGAAGTCAGGGCTACGGTCTGTTGAACATTATACAAAGGAATAGAGATCTCAGTGTAGTATTCTTTTATGCTTTACTTTTAATGGCCCATGAATGTGGAATAATCATAGTGAACTTTTTTTTTAAATTTTTTTTTATTTTATTTTTTTTGGGGGGGGTACCTCAGGTTCAATCATCTGTTTTTATACACATATCCCCGTATTCCCTCCCCATAGTGAACTTTTATTCAGCACTGACTATATGTCACATGTACGATCACATTTAATCCTCGTCCTATGACATGAGTCCTAGTCCTAACTTAACAAATGAGGGAATTGAGGCACAAAGGTTAAGTTTCTCTCCCAAGGAATTGAAATTGTTGGTAGCAATGCTCAGACTGATTTTCAGGCTATCTCCAGACCTGCTTTTAATTTACTGTACCTTTCTGCTGTCACACTGCACCTGATTCAGATGTCCCCTCAATTCATCATTTTTAGTGAATATTTTTGATGTTGGTTCATATTTTGAAGGTGACATTTGGGCAAGGTGTCTTGAAGGACTGATGGCAGGTGCACATTGGCTAGTCTATGAGGAGCAAAGCTTCAAAAGAAGCATCTTGATGAATTTCCTCGGTGTGGAGATTCAAGGAAAACCAGCTTCTGTTTGCAGCACTAGCTTACAACCACTTGCTTACCTGAATCCTTACATCTTAATCTGTGAGCCAAGTCTGCAGCCAGAAATCATTTCTGGCTCTTTCAATCAGCCATAAAAACGTGTTAAGGCCATTTTTAACTACACAGTATTGTAATGATTATCTACTTTGTGCCTTTAGATTGTGCTGTTTCGATGCTGAAACAAAAGTTCAATATATTGTTCTTAAACATTTATATGCTATGTTTTCTGGTATTTTATATGATATTTATCAATTCAACAAATACTTATTGAGAGCCTGCCATATGTCAGGTCAGACATTCTTCTTGGCATAGCAATGGACAAAACTGACAAAAATTCTGACCTCAAGCACTTAACATTCTTGTAGTGATTAGTTTTTAAAAGGGTTATCAACGGAAGGCAAGGGAAGGAGGATGGATCTATAAAACCAACTTCTTAGACAGGGTTGAGAGGCCTGGGGAAAAACGCATGGCACCTCGTTACTCAGGAGCTCCCAAAGCCAGCTCAAACTCTGCTCAGACAAGAGCAAACAGCTGAATGGGGGCTGGAAGAGGTTTCAGTTGAGCTTTGCTTGTGTAAATTACCTCAAAGATGCACTCTATTAAGATACTTGCATAGCAGTCTAAGTCTCCTACTGGCTTTTAGCCTTATTTCCCATGCAGATAAAGATTAAAACCCTTAGATGTTGGACCCCAAGTTGAGGATCATTCTGAAGCACAGAGCTAAAAATAATAAAGAGAGAGAAAAAATATTCCATACGTAGATGCAGCTGAAAAAGGAAGTTAAGGGTGGGGTTCACAGTTCTCCCAAGGAGTGGCTGAGGCTGGCTGTTGAAGCTCCGCTCCAAGGCGGCTTGGCTTCTGTGTGTGTGAGTGTCTGTCCTGACAAACTAATTTAGTGCCACAATTCAACACAAATATGTATTGCAGGCTTGCAAAAATGTCTTGTGGCATATTTACTACTTTGGTTCCCAAACCAATTTAGCCAGATCTTTTCAGCAATGAAGCATTTTTATTTATAGAAATCTTGCTACATATGAAAGGCAATTTAGAGTGGTGGCTAAGGGAGTTGATTCTGGGAGCCCAACTGTCTGGGTTCAGATTACAGCCCCACCTCTTACACAGCTACAAAAGGCAGTTCACTGTGCCTCATTTTCCTTTTCTGTAAAATTATGGTCATAATAATAGCATCTGCCTCATAAGATTGTAATGAACATAAAGTAAATAGTATCTGCGAAATGCTTAGAATGATGCCTGGCCATAATAATCACCATATAAATGTAGCTAGTATGATGAGAGCCTTAGATTTTTCAGTCAATAGGCATGCCTGGCTGGGGTTTAGCATCCACAGTGAATCTTTCACATAGCTGGACATGACAGATCTAGTGGGCGTCAGCCCTAAAGGCCAGAAGCAAACACTAAGACTCAGAGCAAAGACATTTACTGAGCATTGCTGTGTGTGGAGTTTTGAATTTTCATATTTAATGATTGAGCCAACATCAGTGAACGTTGTTGCCAAGAAGCATCTCTCTCCCTCTCACACACACACATACACACACGCACGCACACACACACACGTGCGCCTGCAAGCCAGGTTCCTATGTAATTGCTGTCAAATGTGCCAAGAAGACATCATACTCAGATCTGTGAAACCAAGGGATAGATGTCAGGAAGACGAAGGTCCTTCTGCTAAACAGATGTCTGAACGGTTAAGTAAGTGAATTGTGAGGAAGAAAGTTCCCGGCTCCAAATGGAGTCAAGACGTGAAGCAGCAGCAGCTAAGCTAATAGACCATAGTGACAAGGATTAAAGATGAACTGAACGTCCTCAGAGGGAAAGCCGAGCGAGATAGAAGACACATAAGAGGAGACCTCTGCCATCAGAAAACACAAAAAATGTAATTTGATGCCAGAAAGAGATAATCAGCATGTGGAAAACTAGATTTAGCCTCGTGTATATGTCTGCTCAGGGTGCAGGTCAGGGAAAGGAAGTGAACATCAGGGTAGGTTTTATGGGGAGCTCCCAGGACACAGAAACTCCATTGTGATGACTGTGTATGAAGAAAGACGACTATGGCTCTTTTAGATGGGAGATGGCCGCACAAGTGGCGGGAAAGAGAATATTTGAATTAAGATAGAGAATGAAAGACCAGAATGAGCAAGGCTCCTTGGTGTAATGGAATTCACCATTCATCATGAGAATTCCTGATTTCTACTATGTTGTCCTCTTTGGATCAGAATAAAATTAGTATCCAGAAGGAAGGAACTAGTCTCCAGTTAGAGAGTGTGGAGGGAAACATATTGGGAGGAGAGGAGCGGATGGGTTGCCCACTCCTATTTCCATGAGAATTTGACATGTTAAAGGATCCCCAGGGACACGGGGAAAATGCTTACTGAGAAAGTCTAATTTCATAAAGAGTTAGGAACATGTAGCTTATGTCAAGCAAACTTAATATTATATCCTGAACATTTTCTGTATCATATAGATGGGACCATATGTTTATCTTTTCTCACAACTGTTGTGCTCAGGGGTTTGTAGAGTTCTTCACCTTCCTCATGCTGGCACTGTGATGGTTTAGGCCTTGTGAGGCCAATTTGGGATTTGCAGGATGTCTTGAGCTGTGAGAGGGAAAAAAATCTTTCTGCAAATGCAAGAGAATTGGACCTTGCAGCTGGGATTTGTTTCTCTTAATAGTCTTCCTCTGAGAAGCATATTCTGACTAAATGTATATTCACATTTCAACAAATACAAACAAATGATAGTCAGCTGTTGGTTGAGAGAGAAATATTGGCCACTATGTCAGATGTTTAAAAGAAAGAAGCAGGGCTTCCTAGGTGGTGCAGTGGTTAAGAATCCGCCTGCCAATGCAGAGGTCACGGGTTCGATCCCAGCTCCAGGAAGATCCCACATGCCGCGGAGCAACTAAGCCCGTGTGCCAGAAAAAAAAAAAAAAAAAAAAAAAAAAAGAAAGAAGCAGTTGATCATAGCCCCAACTAAGAGAACGTTGGAGTCATCTTTCAAGAGGAAAAAATTCATAACCTACCTAAATAATAAATCCTTCTGTGTGGGCTCTTGCATTAATGAAGGATCTGTATTAAGCTCTGAAGTCTTGTGATTGAAATAATAGCACAATATGCAGAATCCAAAGGGCTCTCTTCTTAAACGTCTGTGCCTTCTCCATAGTCAAGGTGCCCATTCACGGTTGGTCATGTTTTCTGACATTGGATTTCTTTCCATGATTTGTGGATGTTTGTGTAAAGTGACTCACATAGCTAACATGAAGGAAGGAAGAAATGGTTTCGTGATTTAGTATAAACCAGTGTGGAGCCAAAATATTTTTAAAAAAATCTATTTTTATTTATCACTTGTTTGAATTTAGGTGTCACTGTGGTAGGCATGATTTGGTATGTAAAGCAATGCAAGACATGCTCTCAGTGGAGTTCAGTACACTTTTACTCAGTCAGCCTGGATCTGGTTCTTCTTCTTCGCCGTCAGCCCCCACCCCATCTGCTCATGCCTGAAGATCTCGGTGACCCAGGAAAGTATCTACTTGGTCTCCTTATTGCTTCAGCACACAGAGGATTAATTCACATTTATAGATTCATATATAATCTTTAAAAGTAAAGATGCTTTTAAAATATGAAAAATATATATTTTTCCTGATGTAGATTGCTGTAAAAAAAATCAAACAACAGATAAGTGAGAATTCTCCTTTCATATTTTTTTGAGATAACCCCTGTGGACAATTTGGTATGTATTTTTCTAGACTTTTAGTCCATATTTATATTCATACTTATATAATTTTAAAAAACATATTGGTTACTATTATTTAACCAACTCTCTTACCTCACATTAGGATCTCTTTCTGTGTCAATATTATAAATATCTACTGGTTCCACTTTGTATATTGATTGATTTGGGATTAAATAATACCTGCAAAGATACAAAATGGTAATCACTGATGCCTCCCTCCTACCCTGATTATCGGGCCTCACGGTTCTCCTCTCCAGAGGCAATCATTGCTATCAATTTAACATAGGTTCTTCCAAAACACAGGTAAGCTGCATGAGTCCCTTTGGTACGCAAACAAGCAATAATATTGCACAGCCTGAAAGAGGGAGAACTCTTCCTTGACTGTACGTTCCCTTTCAGCTACTCTCTCATTTCTTCTTTACTCCCCTTACAGCAGGAATCCTTGAAAAACTGTCTCCAATTACTGTTTCTAATTCCTCTCCTCCAATCCTTTGATAAACTCACTGTAATCTCCATTTTCATGCTATATTTAAACTATGTGGGGCTATAAAGGCCTGGCCCCTCGTTCCAACTTGGGATAATTTGAACGGCATTCTCAGTTACAGAGTTCCATATGTGATGGACTGGTGTATTAGTTGAGACTGCTTCACAGCCTAACTTGCCCTAACCCTGCCTACTTCCTTCCCCTTCCTCAAGAGTTCATTCCAAGAGCACTCCCTAAAAAACTTGATGGATACTAATCTTCATTGTGGAGTCTGCTTCCTAGGACACCATCCTGTGACACCCTCTAGTGGTTTTATCAGAATAAAAGCCTGAAGTCCTTGCAATGGCAATATGTGTCCCTCCCTCCGCACCACCAACCTTTCTGGCTGCATCTCCTACACTCTCCTCTTTGTTCAGTTCTTATTAGCTGTTCCCTGGATACACTAAGCATACTTGGTGCTTAAACTTTTGTACTTGCTCTTCTGACTTCCTGGGATGCACTTCCCCCAGATGCCCTCCTGTCTCAACCCTCATTTCCTCTGTTCAAATATCACTTTATCAGAAATTCTTTCCTGACCACTCTGTATAAAGCAGCATCCCCACTACCACCTTAGCGTTCTCTATTCCCCCTATTTTGTTTTTCTCTTCCTTCAAAGCACTTACTACTATCACACATATACTATATAGTTTTTCTTATTGTCTGTCTTTTTTCTAGTTTGTCGTCTGATATTTTCCAAAGGCCTAGAAAAGTGCTTGGCACCGAAAATATGTTCAAGTAATATTTATGGATGAATGAATTATTCATTTTCTTTTTCATGCAAATGTTGCAACCTTTACATAAATGTTTTGCACATATGAGAACAATACATATCTTGGAGAACATTCCAAATCAGAATAACGCCTGAATAGTTTTGCACTATGTGTATAAACAAATTAATCATTGCTCTATTGGACATTTGTATTATTCCAATACTGAAATGAATAACTTTGTAATGTCATCTTCTACTATGTGAGTATATCTGCAGGAAAAGAATCTCTAGAATTGCAATTTGCTGGTCAAAGGGTATGTAATTTATATTGGTAATTTTGGTAGTATCAAATCATTTTATATAAATCTTATGCAAATTTATATTCTTACCAGGAAGATATGAGCATGTCTCTTTCAACACATACTAATTCTTTCATATTGCTAATCTGATAAATGAAAATGGTATTTCAATGTAGTTTTAATTTTCAATTCTCTTATTATGAGTGAGAGCGAATATCTTTTTATGTATTTAAAAGACAATTGTATTCCTTTTTGTGTAATCTTCCTCCTAATACCTTTTCTGTAAACTTTGTTGGGTTATTGATCTTTTATTGGTTGACTTATAGATAATGTGAATATTTGTGAATACTCTTCTTGGTTTTCCATTTATCTTTTAACTTTGTTTATAGTGTTTTATTTTCATACAGAAGTATAATTTCTTATGGTGGAATATATCAAATTTTTTCTCTTATAGGTTTTGTGTCATATTTAGTCTTCCTCACTTTGAGACTGTAAATATTTTTCCTTCCATGTATTTTCCTCCAATATTTTTAAGTTTTGATTTTTTACATTTTAAATCTTTATTCTTTGAGAACTTATATTGATGTAAATCTTAAAAACAGGGGCATAAAAGTTTTTTTAACCAAAGATCAAATGCCTTAGTGCCTAAGGTAACCTTTGATTATTTGTTGAGTAAATGATCTTTTCCCCCACTTATACCGTCTTCATCACATTTCTGCTTCTAGCTTTATACTTCCATTTACCTTTTTATTCATGTATAAGTACTATGTTGCTTTATATAGTACAGTTTTATAATATATTTCATTAGTTATCTGGTTGTTTTGTCTCTACCTCCAACTAAAAGTTCTGAAAAGAATGATATTTTCAAAAATTTCCTGCTTTTCTAGCTTATTTTTCCACTTAAAATTTATAATCAGCTTGTCTGGTACCAAATAAATTTTTTTTATTAGGCTTAAGTTAGAGATGAATTTAGGAAGAATTGACATCTTCATAATCTTGAGTCTTCTTATACAAGAACACAGTATGTTCCTTTATCCATTCAAGTCTTCCTATATTCCTATCTGTATATATTTCCTTCTAAAAATTGCTATATGTATATATATATATATATGGTTTTGAATTGAAAAACTTTAAAGGAAACATTTGACTTATTACTACCTAGCTTAAAAAACAAGTAGAACTTTGTCAGGAACATGGAAATATCCCACATACTCCTTCTGACCTTAGCCCCTTCATCCCTTCAGAGGTAACCAGCATTCTTTGTGATGACTTCATTGATTTATAGTTTTGCTGCCATGTAAGCATCTCTAAATAATGTAGTTTGGTTTAGCTTGCTTTCAAGCTTAAAATAAATATAATCATGCTAGGTATGTTCTTTTTTATCTAACTTCCTTTGCTTAAAATATGTCTATGAGATTTATTCATGAATGTTGCTTTTTTAGCAATTTTTTTTCCTGAATTGAGATCTTTATGTGATTTTTTTTTAAATTTCTTTTTTAAACATTAAAGCAATATTGCTTTCCTGGAATGAATCAGACCTGGTCATGATATATTATTTTTTATGTATTGCTGCATTCAGCAATACATATTTCTGGTTTACTGTATTCCTCTGGAGTGGTCTTTTAGAGGTTCCACCCAAAAGCCTGATTTTTTTGGTTTGTTTGTTTTGGTTTGTTTTTATTTTTTTTTTACCAGGGCTCCTCCTTGCTGCATTCTGAGCTCAACTTTTTGTCCTTCCAGCACTGAAAACTGCTAGAAGTTCAGCTCAGCTTCTCAATCTCTTAGCTCTGCTTATAGCTCTACAAAGGGCTTTAAGGGGAAAATGGTGCCAAACACCTTCTCTCACTGAATTTCCATTATCTGTGGGGTTTTAGGTTCTCAAATCTCTGCTGCATTGGTAATTCTTTTATGCCTTCAAACTGATACTTTTTTGTTCAGCTTATCCAGTTATTCTCAGTGAGATGATAGGTCTACATAAGCTAGTCTGCAATAACTAGAAGCAGAACTCAAGAAATGATAAAAATGGAAGTTTAAGATACTTTTTAAAGTAAAAGGCAAATAACCCAATCCAAAAATGGGTGGAAGACCTAAATAGACATTTCTCCAAAGAACACATGCAGATGGCTAACAAACACACGAAAAGATGCTCATCATCACTAATCATTAGAGAAATGCAAGTCAAAGCCACAGTGAGGTATCACCTCATACCAGTCAGAATGGCCATCATCAAAAAATCTAGAAACAATAAATGCTGGAGAGTGTGCAGAGAAAGGGAACCCTCCTGCACTGTTGGTGACAATGTAAATTGGTACAGCCACTATGGAAAAGTTTGGAGGTTCCTTAAAAAACTAAAAATAGAACTACCATATGACCCAGCAATCCCACTCCTGGGCACATACCCTGAGAAGACCATAATCCAAAAAGAAACATGTACCACAGTGTTCATTGCAGCACTATTTACGATAGCCAGGACATGGAAGCAACTTAAATGCCCATCAACAGATGAATGGATAAAGAAGATGTGGCACATATATACAATGGAATATTATTCAGCCATGAAAAGGAATGAAATTGAGTTATTTGTCGAGAGGTGGATGGACCTAGAGTCTATCATACAGAGTGAAGTAAGCCAGAAAGAGAAAAACAAATCCCGTGTGCTAACCCATATATATGGAATCTAAAAACATGGTACTGGGCACTAAAAACAGGGCAAGAATAAAGATGCAGATGTAGAGAATGGACTTGAGGACATGGGGGGTGGGGGGCAAAGGGGAAGTTGGGTCAAAGTGAGAGAGTAGCATTGACATATATACACTACCAAATGTAAAATAGATGGCTAATGGGAAGCTGCTCCATAACACAGGGAGATCAGCTTGATGATGGGTGATGACTTACAGCGCTGGGTTAGGGAGGGTGGGAAGGAGTCGTGGGAGGAAGGGGATATGGAGATATATGTATAAATACAGCCGATTCACTTTGTTGTACAGCAGAAACTGGCACAACAGTGTAAAGCAATTATACTGCAAGAAAGAGCTTAAAAAAAAGATACTGTTAAAGTATGATGGTATTATCAGGGAATGGTAATTATGATTTATGTCCATGCCTCTGGGAGCAACTAAGGTAGCACGAACTAGCTCAAATACCAAGAATGTCATTTAGCGTCCAATGGGATGTGAAGGCGATCTGGCTGTGACCTCTGTCACTCCACTGATTTTAGGCTCATTCTGCTCATCTCAAGGCTAGGTGACATCTCCTTTCTGCAGAAATACTTCATGTGCATCGCATTAGATACGTCGTCCTGGGTTACTCAGTTACCCATGCCAGGAAACAAGGAGTTACCCGTGTTCAGTGTCTCTGCTTCTTTACCCACCATATCCAACTGGTTACCAAATAATGCCTATTATATCTCTCTATTGTTTCTACAGTGTGTTCACTCTTTTCCATCCCCACTGCCTTTGCTTAGGTCCAATCAGCATAATTCTTTGAGTTATTGAAAAGACCTCTATTCTCACTCTCCTATTGAAATAAGGAATGATCCTTCTAAAATACAAATCTCACTCAAGCTTTTGCTGCTGTGCTTAAAATCCAACAATAGCTTTCTATAACCCGTAAGATAAAATTATATGTATTATACCCCCCCGACCCCCCCGTCTGCTTCAGCAAATACTGAAGGCAGTCACTGTGTGCTGTAGGATACTCATAGATCTCCATCCTTGAACAGGGGCTGCCCCTTTCTAGCATATGACTGGAACAAGTGACAACCTCTCTGGACCATGGTTTCCTCCTCTACAATAAGAGGAAATTGAACCAGAAGATTTCCAACTCCAGTGACTTTGTGATTCTGAATCATTCTTTAAAATGTATTATGTGTGCTTTTAAAAATGAAGCTTATGTTTATAGCTACATCCATATCTAGGTTGTAAATACTATATAAAGGGTAATATCAAACATCAATCATGCATTTTTTGTGTAACAACAGTTGATTTTATCTGCTTGGATGCATGACTCAAATGGGAAACTAAATCATGATGTGATTGAATTGTTTTAATTGAAGTCCTCCACCATGAAAGGCCCACAGAAGCCCCTCAGGATTAAGGTGCACTGCAAGCCATTATCCTAGACATCCCTTCCTCTGGGCTGGCCTGCAGTGTGACGCATTATTTTATCCTCTGGTTCCATCTCTTGCCTCTCTGCTCACTCCCACCCTTGCATGCTAGGCTCTTGACATACTGACATGTTTTCAGCTCCCTCAGCAAAGGTACCTCATACTCTCCTGCTTCCAGGTCTTCTCATAGGATGCTTTCTTTCCTTGAATGCTTCCCCACAAAATCCATGTCTGATTCTCTCTTACTTGTTCTTTGGGACTCTGCTTTCCCTCACCTCTTTTAACTGGCTTCTCTGTCTTATTCTGACTATGGTGCCCCTTCTCACCTTCCTCGTCTCGTGACATCCTCTGTAGATACCACCTCTGTGCTTCTCAAACAACATTGTGATTATTTACTTATCTATTTCTCTAAATTCTAAGTTTCGTGAGGATAGGGGCCATATTCTTTTTGTTTTTAAATTTCTGAGAGCTGAGCACAGAACTTAATATATAATGGATATTGAAATAACAAATTAATTTATATTTAAATGAATGAATATATTTCTCAATGAGAGCCGTTAAAGAGATACATTCCCTTATCTGAATTTTAGAAGAATCTCTTTTATAGCTTTGTTATATGTCTCTATTGGATGATCTATCTATCTATGTCTGTCTATCATCTATCATGTATCTATCTATATCTATATCTATCTATCTATCTATCTATCATCTATCTATCTATATCTATCTATCTATCTATCTATCTATCTATCTATCTATCTATCTATCTATCTATCTAACTTTTGGTGTGTGCTAGACTTATGGAAAATTATGTTTGGATGCTTCTTAAACTCACTGAGAAGTATGTAAATTCTCAAATAAGCATAGATTTCCAGACCAACATTAATACTTGGTTCTGGTCAGAAAATCTTGTCTTGACTTTGTCATCTTTCTTCTTTTGTGTGGTCAAGAGCTGACAGCTATTTAAATGAGAATTAAAAATAGGACCCTGTGAAGTACATGTTCTTTTTTTGCTGTCAGGATACAACTGACCACAGAACTGGGGTTATATCTCTCTTAAAAAAAAATGCTACAGGCTATGCTATCAAGCTCTAGATAAAAATCAGTGATGAAAAAATAACTCCTAAGAGATATTCCAGTGGTCCAAATACTTTTCATTACTCCTAATAGAAAATATGCTTTTTTCTCATTCTTGAAAGATATTCAAAGAATTTGAAGATTAAAGTGCCACCAGTTTATAGCCATTATAGTCTGTGATTCATCCACATTGTGAGTTGGCTTTGACTGCTGGATCTGTCTTCCCTTTCTGTGTCATCATTACAAATGGAAGAACTTCAGATTGTGGGAAGTGGGAGCTAGGGTGTTAGAGAAAAAAGGGTAATTGCATGTCAGAGAGGGAACTGTGTGAAAAGCTTTGGGAAGGCAGATAAGAATTTATCATTGGCACTAATTGACTAGAGCAGGCCTGGCTTAAGACTGGAAATGGGAATGGGCTCTAAGAACACTTTTACTAAAGATGGGGTGTGGTTATTCATTCGTTTGCTCCTTCATCAGATAGTCATCCGGTTTTATAGCGAAGTCTATGAGACAGCTACTGTGCCACCAGAGCTGCTGGTCACCCTGAACTAACAATATCTTAGGAGAGTGGGAATAGAGTGGGAGTGGCCTGTTGAACCCAGAAGCAGGCCATGTGTTCTCCGGTGATTCTAGAACATCCTCTAATTCGTTCATTCATCAAACATTGATTGACATCTGCTAAGGGCCCAGGGCTGATTTAAGCCTGCTCTGCAAAGATGAACATGACACAGCAACTGCCAACTCGAGCTCCCTGTTTGGGGAGCTAGGAAGAGGTAGTAAGACCATAAAAAAAGCACTGAGGAGGGGGCATTAAGCTGACTTAGGGGAATCATGTGGCTTCCAGAGGAGGTGACCACTGGGCTGAGGGAGACCATGGCTAACCACTCCTAACAGATTTATCAACCCTTTTATTTAAACTTCTCTTAGAATGAGGTTTGACTCATTCTTTCTGCAAGTAGTTCTCAGTGAATCTCCAACTCAGGAAATTCTTCCTTATGTCTAATTTATATCGACCCCTTCCTGGGAATTCAGGTTCTTTCTTTCAGTTCTGACTTTTGTGGAAACCATGAGAAGGGTGTTGATGAGGAAGCTGAAAGGTTTGTGAATTTATCCCATGTTGCCTCTGGGAGTCAAAATGTTCAATGCTGCATGGAGGAACTCACTGGTAAGGAGGCACAATGCAGTTTCCATCTACTGTTTTCTTTCTTTGGTTATTTCTCCCATGAGATAGTGTCTGCAAAACAGTCATATTAGCTGGTAAGTGGAGTACTTTATTAGAAGTAGTAAAACCTAGTAGATATGTATTAGTTTGTAGAGGGGAATTAACTTTAATAATTATGAAAAATGTTGAGAGTATTTTGTATTTATAGCTTTCTCTATGAGACCCTGGAAGGGAATGAATAATCTTGATTAGATTCTGGGTAGTTTACTTTTACTGGGACTTCTTGTGGCGCGACCATGTGACTAATTACTGCCAGTCAGAACTAAAAATTGTTTTATAAAACAGCTGTCCAAGTCAGTTACATGCCTCTGTTGAATTATGATTATTCATGATGGGTCTAAGCTCTCTGTGGGTATTAAAAGATAGGTAATAATTTCAGTGTTCCTCCTCAGCTAAAGTAAAAATCCATGTGGTGGGGTGTCAAGGAAGCTCTGCACACAGGTTGTCAGCTTCTGGAATGAGCTTTCTATTGTAACCAAGCAACTGACACACTAGACTCCCCTTTGCCATCAGCTTACATTCTCTGAGAACTTAGGTCAGAGCCTAAAATAACCCTGCTAATTGTGAGGGGCACATGTGGACTGAAATTCCAGTTAGCAGTCTGGGAGCTGAGGGACTGAGGATTTGAAAGCTTACTATAGTTAACAGTTCGTAGCACGCCTGTAGGCAGTTAGGCCCAAAGCATCTAAGTGTTCAGGTAAGGAAAGAAAGTTATATGTTGTGTTTTGTACTCTCAGTTTGTAAAGCTGGTTAGCCAGTGACAGCTGGTTAAAGACCAAATCTGCTTGAGTTATAAGATCTGGGCTTTCAGTGCCCTGCTTTCAGTCTGTTGATCGGTGGTGGAATAACGGACAGAAGCGGATGGCTTGGCTGAGGGACATGAAACTTCCGCAGCCTGTATAGGACCCCCACGGTAATTTGGATCTCTTCTTGCAGCGAGTTCAGGTAGGCTGTTGTTTATGTGGAATTCTTTATCAGTTGGACAGAGGTCATAAAGCTGTGCAATTTCAGAGTTGAACATGGGATCTCAAATGTCTCTTCTGCACACGGTGCATCTGCATTGGTGGGCACTTTATTTCACTCCCTTCCTTGACATTTTGCAAATGAAAATCTTTATTTTCTTACTCAGGTGCACAAAAATTCTAGGACATAAGGGAGACTGATGGAGTTCAGACAAAGTACAATTTACCTGGCATGTGGTGAAATGCCTTCTTAAAATTTACCTTCCTCTTTTCTGTTTTATTTCTCTTATTCTAGCTCCAAAAGACAGGCTTTATATTTGTCAGAAACAATGGGAGAAAATATTAAGCCTCTTAGCGTAGTTTTCATATATTTGAAAACTGCTTAAGAGGGTCTAGGTTTTTATCTTTAGACTAAGATGAAAATCAGCACTACTATTAGCCAAATAACCTCACTTAGCCTTCTGTTTGTGCTCAGTATCAGTGTAACGAATATAAAATGCTGCAGTATTTCGTTCTTTTTACTCCAATGTTGACCCATATTATAAAGTATCAAATTTAGTTTTGGCTTCCAAATATCTGGCACATAAAATAAGTATGTAAATATTGTAAGTGATGCTTTGAAACTTCCACCTGAGTGGGTAATTTAATCCAGCATTTATTCAGATTTATACATATACTTCATAGCAATGACAGACATATTTCTGAAACATGTGCAAACAGCGTTCTGTAATTGGAATAATTTAACACATACTTCAAAAGCTGATTACTTTTAAGGAATCTATGTATAAAATGAATAAGAAGTTATAACAAATTGTTTAGATGGTTCTTTTTTGTGTATCAGTTTCTTAAATTGAGATATACCGATGTTGCATAAACTTGGATAAATTTCTCAGGAGCAAAAACTCTCTTTTCATTGTCAAGGAATGTATAGGTATATATATGTGATCACATGAACCCTAGAAGGATGTCTGTGTGGTTGGATTTGGGAGTGGCCTATTGGATATATTGGATATTAAATTGTAACCTTGGTGGGTAAAGATTTTCTAGAGACAAGGGTCATGGTCTGAGACTTAAGAAATTAAAAAAATAATAGTTGAAAGGGGTATTATCCTGTTTTTTGTGCATTATGTCTATTTAATAACCTTGAAAAGCTGCAACGTTATTGCTCTTCTAACATTTGTATCTATTGTAGTCTCAGGAATTATTAGCTTGAAAAATATGCAGTTGCCAATATTTGATGCTTTTGGATCTGTAAAAATGGCACTTTTGTGTATCTTATTCTACATGATTTATGAATATTAACTCATTTCAATGAAAGTTTAGCCTTAAATCCCTCCAAATAATAGCAAGAGTGAAATATTCTCCTGAAGTATGAGAGCTATCTCGTTAAAAACATGATCTTCAAGGTTACTTCCTGTGAATACATCCAGTATGTATGTGTTTTACCCTTCTTTCAGTTCTTAACTCCTTTGTTTGGTCTTTCAAAACGAACTTACTGTTTCTGCTGAGTGCTGCCTTCGGTGTTTGTCAGACCTGGTGACTGTGGGCATACATCCTCAATGGCTGAGAGTTGATATTTAGCAGGGGTTGAGATATCTCTGAGGCCGTTCATCCTTGGTAGCTTATCAATGATCAAATGTATATTATAGTTTTAGGGTTTCTCTGTGTGTACTATCTCAGTGCTCTTCTTTTTCTGATTTCCTATGGTGGAATCTGAGGTCACTGATTTGAGTCTTTTCTTCAGGTTTTATATAGGTATTTAGTGCTATAAATTTTCTTCTAAATACTACTTTATAGCAGCAGCATAAGAATTTTTATAAGTTGTATATTTATTTTTATCCACCTAAAAATGCTTTCTAATTTACCTTTTGATTTCTTCTTTGACTTGTGAATTATTTAGAAGTGTATTATTTATTTCCCAAATATTTGGGGATTTTTCAGAGGTCTTTTTGTCATTGTTTTTAGTATTCTAATTTAATTTCATTATAGCCAAAGAGCATAATTTTTATGGCTTGAATCTTTTAAAATTTGTTGAGACTTTTTTAATAATTATGATCTATCTTGGTAAATATTCCATGGGCACTTGAAAAGAATGTGTATTCTGCTCTTGTTTGAGAAAGATTTGTAAAATGTCAATTAGGTCAAGTTGGTTGCTAGTGTTGTTCAAATCTTCTCTATGTATGTATCCTTAATGCTTTTGTTCTATCAATTATTAGGAGAGGGGTATTGAAATATCCAGTTATAATTGTGACCTATTGCTCTGCAGTTTTATCAATTTTTGCTTTATGTATTTTGAAGTGCTCTTATTAGATGCATTGACATTTAGGATTATTATGTCCCCTTGATGAACTTATCTCTTTATCATTATGAAATGACTCTTTATCTGTGGTAATATTCTTTGCTCTGAAATGTACTTTTTCTGATATTAATATAGTAACCCCAGCTTTGTTTTAAAGGCTTTTGTCTTTTAGGAACTTTCTATCTAAGGTATTTATGCAAAAATAAACTGTATAACTATTATTTATTAATGTATTTATTTCATTAATTAAGGTATAAGTAGAATTCACTCACAGCCTTCAGATGTCCTTCTACAATTCTGTTTTCACAATAGCAGGGTTTCTACAACCATCCCTCCTCCATTTTCATGTGGTTGTCATTTTGCTGTAAGTAACCTTCTTTCTACATAATGTATGATATTCGTGTGTTTAACATGTAGCATGAAATGAGCACTGGCCAGTCAGAACCCATGTCAGCTGTAAGCAACGGGTGTGGCCTCACTGCCGCATGCTGCCTGACTATCAGTCCTGAATATATAACAACTGATGACCCCTGAATTAGGTGCTGGAATCATTTTTCCCGTGATACCTTTAATATTCTACCTTCTGTAGGTACTTTTTGCTTGTTTGTTTTTGTTTTTATGGCCACGCCACGTGGCTTGCAGGATCTTAGTTGCCTGACCAGGGATTGAACCCGTGCCCTCTGCAGTGAAAGCATGAAGACCTAACCACAGGACTGCCCGGAATTCCCTGTAGATATATATTTTTTTAAATCTTTATCTGTTTAGAATCCCTAGAGCTATTCAGTAATCAAGTTAACATATATATCAACATATTAAGGCATAGCTTCTTTATATAAGGGAAAATTCCATAACGGAACTTATTTTTAAACTTTTATTTTAGATTTTAGCTTAAGTTTCAGGTAGCAAATGTTTGTTCATTAATTTACTAGTTATTTATTGAGGTCCTTCCATCTGTCAGCCACTGGGAATTCGAGGATGAATGACACTGGGTGGTCCCTGCCCTTAAGAATCTAGTGCAGTCAGGAAGAGAGGCCTATTGCATGTTCTAGCACACACAGGCTGTGGGCAGTGCAGTGTAAGAGGGAACCCTCTGGCCTCACAGGATCTCTTAGGATAGAAGAGCCCAAAATAAATTAATTCACCTATTTCCAAAGCGGTAGCAACTATTTTATAGTATATATCCTACTTCCTTCTTCTAGAGATGTTTACCATTTACCTTGTAATCAGGGTATCTTCAATGATTACTTTTTAATTCCATGTCTGGGTTTTTGCTAGACTCTTACTCTGCTTACTGTGCTCCATGTTGCATATATTACCTAATGGAGTCCCTTACACAGCCTTGGAGCTCAGTAAATATTTGTTGAATGAATGAATGTCTACCTCTGTGTATGGAAGATACAGGAAGAAATTGGAGCTGGTGTTCAGCCCTGTCATGAGCTGGATGTTACCTAAAGGAAGTGACTGTCACCAGAAGGCACACCATGGCAGCACTTGGGGATGAAGATGTTTCCAGGGACGGGGAATGAGCTATCATGATCTGCCTATGGGACTGAAATCAGAGCAATAAAATGATTTTGTGCGTAGAGCTGTCTGCCTACTGAGGATAGAGTTCAGAGAAAAGCAGCTTACAGCAGCTAGCAGCTCAGGCCCCAGGTGGGATTTACCCATACCTCTGTTCCTTTCCACACAGTGTATATCGCATCTGCAGTTTGCTCATGGGAATAAATTAGCTTTAGTCACCATCAAGGCCAGGGAAGCTCCAAGGCCCTGGGGTCAGGAGCTTGGCTGGTTTGGTTGTATTACCTGCAAAGATGTTTAAAGGTTCTGAACCACCAAGTCAATAATAGTTGGTAGTTAAATAGTTCTATGTATCCTCCCTTCTTTTCTTTTTCTTGTCAAAACATTTTGGAAACAGTTAGGCAAACCCAGTTTATAAATGAGAGAAATTTCTAAAGCTGGATGATGGGCATATGAGTGTTCATTCTATTATTATTCTTTATACTTTACATATAAAGTATATATTCTGTTTTTAGAACATTTCTCGTGATATATAACACATGGGATAGGAAAAAATCTTTTAGACTTAGTGTTATATGAAAAAAAGCAAAACAGGAGAATACACACCGTGTGATTACATTTATATAAAAATCAGAAACAGGAAAAGTTAAACTATTTATTTTGGTGCCCCTATTAACTAGATAAACTGATTAAAAAAAAGGAACAAGAAGTGATTAACATAAAGTAATAGGCTTAATCACCTCTAGACAAAGGGTATATGAGAGCATCTTGGCTGTTATCAATATTGTTTCTTCAGCACAGTGATGGTTACACATGTATTCACTTTATGATTATTTGTTAAAATTTAAATTTATCATTTATGAACTTTTATCTATGCAAGCTGTATTTCACAACACAGAAGTTTAAAGCACTTGAGAAAAATAAAAATTAGTGCAATAAAAGAAGAGGGAGAGAAGGAATTTTCATTCTTATTCACTCATTTAGGTCTGTCATTCTTTACATAATTAGGAAGCTGCCCCTTGCTTCGGCTTTTAGATGATGTTTGATTTTGATCTTACGCAGTCAGGTCTGTGTATATTATAATGTGACCTGTTCAGAAGATGAATGTGGTAGATAATGCAAAGCATCAATACTGATGCTTAGAATAGAACTTGGATAACATTTTTTGACACAGTAGTAGTAATATTAAATAATTTTAATTATTAATATATTACTTGAAGTCTGAGATATTATTATACATTATCATTTTTCATTATATTTAATATCACATATTTATTATCAAACTAAAAATGACATTGAGTATTACATATTTCAAATGTTTAATTTTTTCAAGCATTAATCACTCAAAAAGAGAGACTAGACACAGTCTTTATTTGTTACATGGTTTTTAATTTGAAAAAATCTCGCAATTGCAGTTGAGTAATCCTTATTCAAACCAAATACCTATTATTAAAAGTAGAACTTATTTAATATGTTTATATATGTACATGATAAAAAATTAAAGCTGTTCAGTAAGAATTTGTATGAACTGAAACAGTGTATCTATATATAGCTATTATTTATAAAAGTTTAACTGTAATTGACACATCCAAGAAATACCTGAGGCTCTGATTTTGCTGCTTTTCTTTAGTACCTTTGTGCTTGGCTCACTTATAAAAGATCTTTATGTTCAAGAAAAAAGAGACAAGAAAAAGAGGGAGGGAAAAAGTCACTAGCATGTTTTATCAGCTTGATCCCTGGAATTATCAACAGGAAATATAAACAGATTATTCTTAGCAATGATCTTACTTACAAAAGACTTAATGAGCTTTGTGGAGAAGTGGGCGCCCACACACATCCTATGACCTGATGCTTGGCAGACTGCTACAAAGCATGTACTTGATAAGATTTTGTTGTTGTTATTATTTTGTTGTTATTATTTTTGTTGTTATTTTTTTGTTGTAATGTGAAAATGAATATTGCAATATGTCTGAAGGAAAGAAAGAAAATATGGTATTCAACCAGTTGCTGTTTCCTGCACTTGTAATTACTGAACATACTGTATGACACTGAACATGCTTCTCTCAAGCCTCTGGTAGGCAGGAGAGTATACTTACCATCCAGGATGCACAGGTGCCAGTGGTTAAAATTGCATTCCTATAACATATCTACTCAGGATTGGTGTGGTGGTGTCATTGTGGGGTGCCTGTACTAGTTAGAATGGTGAAGGTTTGGATGGACAGATAGAACTGAGCAGTTCTATACTTTAGTGCTGATCACCACCTGTATGGAGAAGTCTCTGTATCCCCCAACTTTTATCCTTTTCGTTACCAGTTTTGCCAGATGTTTCCAGAGTCTGAATGTATGACGGTCACAGCCACATCATGTCACACGATACTCTTCCCCCATCCCTTTCACCCTTGCTGTGAACAAATCTCTTTTTCCTTTAGCTCAGCTGGAGCAGGTATGCATACAGGGGACATAGGATGGACTCCCAAAGGAACAAGGGTTGAGCCCTGCAGTTTCTTCTTGCAGAAGCATTCTGGACTGGTGATAGCACAGCCCTGTAGTAGAGCAGTTCTGTTCTTTGCAGTCATTCAGGGATCAAGGCTCCTTGCATCCGGAGCAGCGTTGTCTAATAAAAATATAATATGAGCCACAAATGTGAATCATGTATGTGATTTTAAATTTTCTAGTAGCCACATTTAAAAAATAGGTAAAAGAAAATTTAATAATATTATTTAACCCAATTTGCCCAAAATATTATTTTAACATGCAGTCATTATAAAAATTATTAATAAGCGATTTAAAAAAATTTTATACTGCCTTCAAAATCTGGCATGTATTTTATACTTACAGTACATCTCAATCTGGAGTAGCCACATTTCAAGTGCTACCATATTGAACAGTGCAATTCTTGAGACTCTGCCATTTTTCTATGACCTCAGACTTCTCCACTGAATCTTTTGAATCCAGCCAGCAGACAAGGAAGAGAGAGTTCATAGAGTATCCCAAAGGAGGTTTAGAGGATTAGGCCTGGCAACAAAGTATCACTTCCACCCACATTCCATTGGCCAGTACTCAGTCATATGACCCCACCTAACTCCCTGGGGCACTTGGGCAATGTTCTTTAGCCCTGTGCCCAAGAGGAAAAGGAAGTGGGTTTAGTATGCATATAGCAGAGTCTCTACCATAGCAGATAGGGCATTATTATCCACATTTTACAAATCAGGAAACTGATGTCCAGCAGATCAAATGATGGGGTAGTTAATGAGAAAATATAAGTAGAATGCAGGTCCTTAGAGTAATGTTTCTTCCATCAGACTGCCCAACCCTCGTTTATTTATCCCTCTATCTCCCCTTTAATTCTGTCCATATACATACAGTTCTTGCAGAAAACCCAATGTCTTCAATATTTTGTCTCATCAGTTCTCCTAGGCTGTTCTATGACTTAATGACAGTATCCTATTACAGCTGTTTTGGAAAATGACAGGCAGCCCAGTAATAATGAAGCAAATATGCCTTATTACTGAATGGTTCAACTAATAGTGCTATTCTGAGCACTGCATTATCATTTTGAGTGGGCCTTTTCCTTCAGCATACTGAAGTTCCTCATTCAAAGCAAAGGATTAGTAAGGTCCTCATCAAGCTGTTGCAATCAATGTATAAATTGTGTTTTATGTTATAATGAGGAGTCTGTTCAATTGAAGTTTTCGGCCTTTTAGAAGTGCTTAGAAGAATAGTAACAGAAGTGCTCTTAATGGTGAAATTGTTGAGTTCAAGTGCTTGAATAAGCCGCTTTATTTCTTAGACAGAAGGGGATATTTTAGATGGAGAAATGAGATGATATTCCTCAAAACAGACTAGTGGTGAAGTGTGATGGCTCTCCATGGACTACTGACTGTAGCACAAGAGGCCCCTAGGTAAGGTTTTATGGAAGATAATATAATTAGACCACTGACTGCCCTTTAGCTTTAAATTACCTATAGAAAACTAGTTTGGAGGTTTTGGTGTTGTCTTAAATTTTTGAATATGAAATACATTCACAGATTTTACATTTAAAAATTTTAAAATATTAAAATATATATATTGCAAGGTCATCTTTCCATTCTTCAGTGCAGAAGAGGGTTGGCCCTTCTGCCCAGCTTCTTCCTTCCCTACCCCAACCAGGTAGGTACTCATTCTTATCTGTTTCTTACAGATCCTTCCAGAGTTTGTATATGCATTTATAAGCAAATAGGAATATATATTCTTTCTTCTGTGTTATTCTATACACACTATTCCAAAAGTTGCTTTTTAAACTTAATGGAGGACTTTCTATGTCAGAATATAGAGAACCTTTTTATCATCCTCATCCTGTTTTAAAGCTGTGTAGTGCTCTATTGGATAAATGTACCATGATTTACTTAACTAGTCACCTATTAATGGACATTTAGTCTGTTTCCAACATTTACATATTATAAATTTTAACAGATAGGCTTGACCACGAGTCATTTCACAAAAAGTATAAATATATTAGAGACATAAATTCTCAGAAGTAGGATTCTAAGTCAATGTGTATATACATTTGGAATTTGATAGAAAAAGGCAAATTGCTCTCTACAGTGGTTGCACCAATTTACCCTCCAGCCAGGAATATATGAGTGTTTCCCGCACATTTGCCAATAGTTTGTGTTATCAAATTTTTGAATTTTTGCCTGAGAAATGATATTTTGGTGTAGTTTAAATTTATGTTCTTCTTACTCTGAAAAAAGTTGAGCAGCTTTTCAAATGTTTAAGGACAGTTGTATTACTTTTTCTGTAAACCGTTCATTTCCTTTGCCTGTTTTTCAGTTGTGTTGTTGGTCTTTTCTTTATTGATTTGTAGGAGCTCTGTGTTGATTAGGGATATAAGCCCTGGGATATGAGCCACGAAATTTTTTTTTCTGGTTTGTCATTTGTCATTGACTATGCTTAAGGTATACTTCTTCACCATTATGCAGAACTTTTCTTTCCATTTCTTTTTCCATTGTAGACAAGTTTTCTTTCTTTTAATAGCTCTGGATTTTGAATCCAGGTGGCCTTACTCATTCCAAGGTTATACATAATTTAGCTATTTTTTCCCAGTAATTTTTACATTTTCATTTTTTACATTAAATCTTTGATACATTTGGGAGGTATCCAGACATATGGTGGATCCAACTTAATCTTTTTGGATATTTATCTAGTTGTTACTTTTTTCCTCACTTTTTTGAGATGCGTCATTTATCACATGCTCAAATACCCATGCATATTTGGGTCTACTTATGGACTTGTTTTTTCCATTTGTCTGTGACAGTATTATACAGTTTTAATTACTGAGACTTTATAACATATTTTGATATTTATTAGACTAGTCTACACTCATTGTGTGTGGTTTTTTTTTAGGTTTTCGCTGGTTATTCTTGTTTACCCAGTTTTATATTAGAATCAGACTATTTTCAACCCCAACCTTTAGCTTCTCCCCACAATAAAAAGGGTAATCTGTTGTTATTTGTATTAGGACTTGTATCACATTTATAAAATAACTTAGAGAGGGCTGCTATTTAATGATGTGGAATCTTCCTATCCAAGGACATATGTTGTTGTTCTACTCATTCATCTTGCTTTAAAAAAATTCTTCATTAGTATTTTAAAGTTTTCTTCATTTAGGCTTCTACATTTTTTTCAGTTCATTGCAAGGCATTTTATCTGTGTTGTTGCTATATTGTTAATGAAATCTTCAGTTATAGCTTCCAAGAGCTTGCTATTTGTATATATGATAGCTATTTACCTCTAGATATTAGTTTTTTACTCTACTCTCTGAATTTTCTTGTTTGTTGGAATTTGCAAAGTATGTAATCATATCAACTTTGAATAGTAATAGGCTTACCTCTCCTTCCCAGTAGCCACTTCTCTGTTTCTTTTGGCTTTCACCAAGTTATTTTGTGGCAAGAAACAACTCTCAGATCTTCTTTTAATAAGTATAGTTGATTTACAATATTATGTTAGTTTCAGGTGTACAACGTAGTCATTCAGTATTTTTACAGATTATGCTCCATTAAAAGTTATTACAAGATAATTGCTGTAATTCCCTATGCTGTATAGTATATCCTTGTTGCTTATCTATTTTTAAAATAAATTTACTTATTTATTTATTTTATTGGCCATGTTGAGTCTTTTTTTGCTGTGTGCGGGCTTTCTTTAGTTGCGGTGAGTGAGGGCTACTCTTCATTGTGGTGTGCGGGCTCCTCATTACTGTGGCTTCCCTTGTTGCGGAGCACGGGCTCTAGGCACTTGGGCTTCAGTAGTTGCAGCACATGGGCTCAATAGTTGTGGCTCATGGGCTCTAAAGCACAGGCACACGGGCTTAGCTGCTCCGCGGCATGTGGGATCTTCCTGGAGCAGGGATTGAACCCATGTCCCCTGCATTGGCAGGCAGATTCTTACCCACTGTGCCACCTAGGAAGCCCGTTTATCTATTTTTATATAGTAGTTCGTATCTGTTAATCCCATACCCCTGATTTGTCCCTTCCCACTTCCCTCTCCCTTTTGGTAACCACTGGTTTGTTTTCTACATATGTGAGTCTGTTTCTGTTTTACATATATACTCATTTGTATTATTTATTAGATTCCACATATAAGTAATATCATACTGTATTTGTCTTTCTCTGTCTGACTCATTTTACTAAGCATAATATTCTCTAGGTCAATCTATGTTGCTGCAAATGGCAGAATTTTATTCTTTTTTTTTAATGGCTGAGTGATAAACCATTGTATATGTATACCACATTCATTTGTCCGTTGATGGGAATTTGGGTTGCTTCCATATCTTGGCTATTGTAAATCAGCTCCCAGATCTTCGTGGTTCACAAGAAGGTGTATTTGTTACTCACATTACATGTCCATCACAGACT
This sequence comes from Hippopotamus amphibius kiboko, assembly GCF_030028045.1. NCBI lineage: Eukaryota > Metazoa > Chordata > Mammalia > Artiodactyla > Hippopotamidae > Hippopotamus > Hippopotamus amphibius. The sequence goes on along the minus strand of NC_080187.1, from coordinate 164,236,063 downwards.
GGGCTTCAGCTCTGCTCCATGTCTTTATCATCTGAGACCAAGCTGAACGAGTGGCTCTTTTGGGGATATTCTGATCTCCTGAAATCGGGAAGGAAAGAGTGATGAGAGAGTCACTCTATGGTTCTTAAAATTCCAGCTACTTCATTTTGGCTCATGTTTCCTTGGCCAAAAGAAGTCATATGGCCAAGCCTGTTATCAATGGGGTGAGGAAGTATAATCCTTTCACAGAGAAAAGCATTGACTATTAGAAACCAGTAATACAACCTACTGTAACCTCTCATTTATTTTTCCAGATAAGCAGAAAACTTTGAATAATAATATAGTCATAACTCTTAGAATCCACTAGCCCCAAACTTAATCTGCATAGACCTATAATTGTCATCGCTGTATCAGTTAACTTTCGCTGCATGAGAAGCCACTGCACAATGCAGTGCTGTATGGCAGCAAGCATTTCTCTGGCTCATGTGTCTGCTGGTTGGCTGGTGCTGGCTGATGTAGGCTGGCTTAGCATGGGAGGTTCTGTCATCTTCCTCAGCCAGTGCGTTAGCCAAAGCAGGGCTGAGATTAGGGTGAGGCAAGTGAGGGACTTGCCTCAGGCACAAAATTTAAGAGGGTGACAAAAAAACTTAGTAATCAAGATAAATAATATTTTAATGCAATATTTTAAACAAAATCAGTATAGACAAATCATGAACAAAATATCAAAATTTTAAATAAAGATGTGATCAATAACAATGCTATGTGAAGCCATGTGGGAGCCTGAGGCAAAAGGAAAAATCAATAACATTGATCCTGTACTTAGGAACAATTATTGAAAAAGTATATTTATTGAGTATCATGTACAAGGCATTCTGATACATGCATAATGTATATATATATCTTATTTATGAGTTATATATAAATATGAATGATTCCATTTAGTTGCTCAGTCATTAGGAATTTATTTCAAATAAATGTACTCATTTTCCCAATCATAGTGCAATAATATGCACAGTAGTTTGAGAATCCATTTTTTAAAATTTCCTTTAGAGACATCCGCTTATGTGTCTAATTCTTATCCTTTTTATAGTAAATTTGATTCTTGAAAACAGGCAAAAGTTATTTAAGGCCAAGCATAGGGTGAGTAAGCTAGGTTATTAAGTCGGGTATTAATCATTGGTCAAAATAAGAAATGAAAGTGAGGACATGACATTCATCTTACTGTGCAGCTTATGAACTTGTCTGGAAGGTGGTTCTTAAGGTGGAATTCTAGAAATTTCTTTTATTTTTTTTTTAAATTTTTTAAAAATAAATTTATTTACTTATTTATTTATTTATTGGCTGAGTTGGGTCTTCATTACTGCACTTGGGCTTTCTCTAGTTGTGGCAAGCATGGGCTACTTTTCACTATGGTGCGGGGGCTTCTCCTTGTGGTAGCTTCTCTTGTTGCGGAGCACTGGCTCTAGGCATTCGGGCTTCAATAGTTGTGATACATGGGCTCAATAGTTGTGGCTCATGGGCTCTAGAACATAAGCTCAGTAGTTGTGGCACATGGGCTCAATTGCTCTGTGGCATGTGGGATCTTCCCGGACCAGGGCTAGAACTCATGTCCCCTGCATTGGCAGGTGGATTCTTAACCACTAGCGCCACCAGGGAAGTCCTAGAAATTTCTATTTTAGTTGTAGAGTTGAAGAAAGTAGATGGCTCCACAGAGTGACGGCTTTGAGAGAAAACATTGCTTTTGGATGTATAAAGTCTAGCATTAATGTAGTTCCTCCTCCATATCAGTGACTTGAAGGACTGTCCTAAAGTCCTGTCGAATGGAGGGGAATATAATTGTTGGAAACTTAATAAAACTATCCTAAGAACATTGAATCAGCTTTGTAGATAGAGTGTAAAACAAAAGTTATAGTTCTCTTTGTTCTGCCATGGTATAGAAATTGAAAATAAAAATAGATTGCAAAGATTATGATAAATGCTTTACTATGAAGATATCAGCTCCTATCACATCCACATAATCTGCACTCCCTCCCCCAGCCCTTCCAGAATTTCAGGCTGTAAGATCTGGCCTTGATTTTTGTGTGCATGTGTGGGTATCTAGACATATATGGATTTGTTGGCCAATAGGTGGAGATGGTCCATTCACGCATCCAAAAATATATAAAGAGACATTAGATCCCAAATTTGTGAATCAATATATCAATAATAAATAATAGTCATATGGCATATGTAACTGTCTTTCATGTATATATATCTCATTTTAATTCTCTCTGAAGGAGGTTCCCTATCTCTTTTCCTGTGTACATATGTTATACATACCCCCCCTACACACATACTTCTTAGGAAGACCTTAAGAAAAAGGAAAAAAAAAATGTTTATGCATGGTGCCTAAAAAGCAGTACTTCCCCTGAGTTGTGGTATTGATTATAAGAATAGACAGTGGTGACTAGAATAAGGTAAATTAAATATATTAGCGGGTTTTGTTTGTTCTTTGGCATAGTAGCAACTATAGTAAACATTTGTGACCATCTTCTTTCCAGCTTGGTCAGTATTGTGTTTATCCATCCAGTAAGTGCTCATTACCTGTCAAAAATCTTAGTCAGTAAGGGAATCGTACCATAGCAAATCTCAGTTTGGGCATTTGTAGAATTACCTATAGAAAAGTAATCAGATTTGTTCCAAAATTTGTAGTCTAATGCTTTGCACAAGGCACTATTGTGAGTACTAAAATAAGTAAGGCACAATTCTTCCCCTCAAACATCTTACCATCCAGTGCCTCAGAGTATAAAAAATAATCTTGCGTTGAAGGTGGAAGGCTTTTGTAGAAATTAGCACACCAGTAACACTGGCCTCAAATTAGGTTCCACATTTAAAATGAGAAAGGGTGAAAGGAAACATCAAGTTGTAATGCCTGGGCAGCTGTGCTTATTAAGTGGTGTGTTCCAGCATTAGAATGTATTTGGCTGGCTCAGCACATTGTGTGGTGTTTTCTCCGTTTCCAGCATTCGTTTCCTTCTTACACATGCAGCAAGCTACTTCACTCAGCTGTGAAATACTTACCATTGCAAGGCAATGTATAATTAAGTGCTGGAATGAGTGGGGCAGGCAAGTGCTGTTGGAGATCAGAGGACAAAGATTGAGTTTGGCCTGGGAAAAGAATTGTGAAGGAGGCAGGGCTTGAACTGGGCCTTGAAAAACATTAGATCAGGCGCAGAAGCAGGACAGGAGGATGGTTTAGGCAATAGTAATGCTGCGAGCAAAAGGCAAGAACCAGAGTGAGTCAGGCTTATTTCAGGAGCAGTTCGAAAACTGTCTCTTCTGAAATGAAGATCTGGGTAGGAGATGAAGCTGGCAAGGGGCAAGGTAGAGTGGGACACAGCTGGCATGGCCTGACGGAACAAGCTATGGCCTGCAGGCCAAAGACCTGGGTTCTGCCACTGGCCAGCTATGTGTCCTTGGAAAATCATTGAATCTTCTAAGCTTCAGTTACCTCATATGTGAAATGATGGTTTCAGACTGAAAAATCCCTAAGATAGGTTCCCATTTTTAAAGTTTTCTGTGATTATTTTATGGTAGTCCTTGATAAACTAGAATAAAGACTTTTGAATTTATCCTGGCATTGCAGAGACTTTAAGGTTGTTCTGAGCAAGGAAATCACATAATGAAAGGGGAATTCATCACATAATTAAAGGGGCATTTATTGGTATTTAATTCAATAAAGGATTATTGCCTTAGGAAAAGTGGTTGGACATATTAGAGAAAGGAGACCAGCTTGGAGGCTATGCCAGTGGTTCAGACAGGAGCAGGGCTGTTGAAATAGGAATCAAGAGAAGAGGACAGACAAGTGTCATTGCTTATTCGTTCTTTATTGATCTTTAGAAACGGGTACTAGGTTCTGGAGATCCAGTGGTAAGAAAGACAAAATAGGTCCCTGTTCTCATGGAACTTAATATTAAAACAAAAGGAAAAATCAGCAGAATTTGGTGATTGACCAATAGAGTATTTGTCTCTTTAAGAGAATGACACTCCAAGGCCAACAGCCAGCTACAAAGGATTGGTTCAAAAAAATACTATATTTTCATAAAATGGAATACTATGCAGCAATAAAGAATTATGAAACATATTTATTGACGTGAAAGAATATTCATGATATGCCATTGCATGAAAAAAACACAAAAATAGAACACAGTCTAGAAAGTTATGTACTACTTTGTGTGAAGAGTGGGTTATTGGAGATTTATTTCATTGCTCTACATTCAGTGATTATTCACTTATCAAGAGCTACTGTGTGCCTGGCATTGTTTTGGGTTCTAGGGATAAATGGTAAATGAGACAGACATGGTTCCTGATTAATTTTTTGTCTTAGCTTTTCCAACCTTTTTTTGCAGTGAACATCTGTTGAACAATAATTTTTTTTTTTTTTTCTAAAAATCCTCTACTTGGCCATTTGTGTGGTGTGTAAGTGTATTTTAATGACTCCTCCTTGGCTGTATAAGTGAAGTGCAGGCTGCGCTGTTATAAATGACACTGTCCTGGCCTGTGTCTCATCAAGGTGCTTACACAAGAGGGGAGGTGGCTCCAGGACACCAGCCTCTTGCTTGGGCTGGATCAGGGCACTGCCTGCTCGTTGGCAGCGGGAGTGGTCACAACTTCCAGACTCAGTCTGGCTCCAAGGCAACTAGAGTCCGGCTGATGAGACGTGCAGCTCTACTGGCTTTTTATAGTCCATGTGAGGGCTGGTCATTCCAGCCTTGGTGTCAGTTTACATTTGCTGTATGGTACTTGATACTCCTTTATTCTCATTGAGGTTGCCTCTCCTGGAAATCTTTGTCATTCCATAAGCCCTGGCAGCTGACCTCCTACAGTTTGAAAAACAAAATATATTCTGGCTACATTTAAAGGAAGTTTTAAGGTGAGTTCATGGGTCAGGACTTGGCTGTAATATCTTTGTGGGCCAAGCAGCTTAAGGGGGATCTGGCACTGGCCATCACCTAGGTTCCAGAGCCCTTAAACAAAGGCCTTTGTGTTATTTTTCCCTCCTTCTGCCCAGCTCTTCTCCCACGACCACTACTAACCATGTCTTTCTGCTGCAGTTCATTTATTGCCTCCTATTTTTAAAAGACAGGATATTTGTGTATATGTTGAAGAACAAACGAGTGGGCAAAAAGACCACCAAATGATTTTGTTTTTGAAAAGTATTCCATGTTCCTTATACTAAATTGTAATGTATAAATAAACATATGGATACATATAAAGAAAAAATTACCTACAATCCGGTTTCCCAAAGATACTTTGGTACTTATTTCGCTTTCTACTCACATAGTTGTCAGTTTTTGTTCTGCCACATTCATAGCCTATTTATAGATCTTAAGCTGCGTCCATGCTAATATTTTCCACCTAAGACTGACCTGTTCTATAGAGAACGAATGCTTTTATAATTAGGTGCTTAGCTGCTTTTTCCAACATCAAGATGGCCTATTTGCTCTCATCATATGATGACAGAATGTTTGTCAGTTTCAAGGAAGCATCTGTTTATTTTCTCATGTCAGCCCCAGCTGAAGGAAATACGCAGTCAAGCTAACCAATCAAATCCTCAGTCTTTGTTGCTCTGTGATGAAACCCCAGGGGCATTATGATATAGAGGGCTCCTTGGGGTCACTGATGATCTTGACCTTTGCACCAGCTTGTGGGAGAAATGAGGAAAAGAGGTCCCTCTGGATCAGATCATCCTGCACATACCTTCTACTTTCTGCTTGGAGTCCGAGAACCTTTTTGATGTTTGTGTGAGCAAATCTGGAGGACAAATCCTTTATAGAGTATAAGTAGACAAACACCATGGACAAAGTTTAATTACAGAATCCAGGACTTCCCTGGTGGCACAGTGGTTAAGAATATGCCTGCCAATGCAGGGGACCTGGGTTCAATCTCTGTTCCAGGAAGATCCCACATGCCATGGAGCAACTAAGCCCATGCGCCACAACTACTGACCCTGTGCTCTAAAGCCCATGAGCCACAACTATTGAGCCCATGTGCTGCAGCTACTGAAGGCCGTGCGCCTAGAGCCCATGCTCCGCAACAAGAGAAGCCACTGCAATGAGGAGCCCGCTCACCACAATGTAGAGCAGCCCCTGCTCGCTGCAACTAGAGAAAGCCTGTATGCAGCAACAAAGACCCAACGCAGCCAATAAATAAATAAATAAATTACAGAATCCACTTTTCACTAGTTCCAGAGATAAATTTTCCTTAGGAATTTCCTTGTTGTCAGTGTTCCCCCTCTGATATCAATTCAGCCCTTTCCAGACTAGGTAGGCCTCTCTGCACCTGACTTTCTCAATTGAAACTTTGCTTCTGCTTTCTACTCAAATTCTGAATTACTGCCATGAAGATGTCATGCAATTCCAAAGAAGCAGGATCTTCCATTTTTGGTTGTTCCAAGTCCTTAGTTCACTCTACCCACAGAAATCATCTACTGCCACCCTCTTGTGTTAACTATGATAATTCCTTTATCTCTCAAATTTCCCACACCAGGTCTTTTTCTTCAGCCATCCACTTCTGGACATGCATTTTCTTCTCCTTCCATAGAGCTAAACTGAGTGCTTGAATGCAGCAACTATATCATTTTAAGTGTCTTATTCATCTTTCTCCCTTCTGCTCTTTTTCAAAGTTTAACAGTAAACTTTACTATTTGTAAGCCACTTTCCATCTCTCCTTTTTTGGACATAGGTAAGATCGAAATCATGGAGAAACAATGTGTTACCTTATTCTTGTAAATCTCTTGTATAGTCTTACTTTTTTAAAGAAAGATTTATTATTTATTTATTTATTTATTTATTTATTTATTTTTGGCTACATTGGGTCTTTGTTGCTGCACGTGGGCTTTCTCTAGTTGTGGCAAGCAGGGGCTACTCTTCACTGCAGTGAGAGGGCTTCTTATTGCAGTGGCGTCTCTTGTTGTGGAGCATGGGCTCTAGGCACGCGGGCTCAGTAGTTGTGGCTCGTGGGCTCTAGAGCACAGGCTCAGTAGTTGCTCCACAGCATGTGGAATCTTCCCAGACCAGGGCTCGAATCTGTGTCCCCTGCATTGGCAGGCAGATTCTTAACCACGTGCCACCAGGGGAGTCTCAGTCTTTCCTTACTCTTATTTTCTGTATCTCTAAGTCATTTGCCCCTTTTATTTTATTCCTTTAATTTTACTACTCACTATTAATTTACTTGTATATCTGAATTTTCACTAGACATTCACAAGATGGTTTCTGTCTGCAATTAAATGGAGGTAGAGGGGCTTAAGACTTAGGATGTTATAGGGAGGAGCTTACTGATCATGAATTATATGTTTAAAGGAGTAACCTGAGGTTTGGTTGATCTTTGTACTTTCTCAAAGCTCATTTATTGGTCCTGCTTTTCCATTTGTGTGCTTTCTGCTCATTGCTTGATATGCATAGGATTCTGTGTGTGTAGTCAGAGAAAAGAAAGTTCTTCCTAAGTTTACAGTCAATCTAAGTAAGCAATGAGGTAACATTAATCTGGAAGTTTGGAAAGTGCATTGAAATTGAATTTATTTCTCAACTGGTTGCTGATTTCAAAAGTAAAGTACGATGTCCTTTGAGGAGCCTGAATCAGTGTTATGTGACTGTTTGAATAGATCCTTCATCTTACATTTTGGTGTGTCATTGGGACATTAATAATGGATGGTTGCTGCACTTGGCAGTCAGATATGTTATTTTGATCCATTTTTATTTCCCGAAAGGGACTCTGGAAAAGGACAATGAGGGTAGATTTAAAGCCACATTGTTGGAATTCAATAACTTTCATCTTGCTTTGTATGTCTAGTGCTTGCTGAAGAGTAGTTCTTATATAGAGAGTCAGTCAAGCATGGAACAGGCAAAATACCAAATGGATTTTCTTAACAAAGATATAAGCTAAATTCTATGTTTTCATTTAGGCTCTGATGCTCAGCATTAAATTTTTCAGAAAATGTGCTAGATGTATGCTTTGCTCTTTGTGGTTCTGTGGATGGATAAGCATAGAAACAAAACAAATCCACAAGTACAATTATTTGCACTGATGGAAGCAAACAAAAGTTTATATAAATCAATTAACAAAATTTGTGTATTTCAATAATTCCTAAGCAATTCTGAAGAACTGATATTTTAGTTATGTAAAGTAAACCCCCAAGGGAACACTGAATTCTCTTTAGAGATCTTCACTTCCCTGGTAATTACTCAAAGGTTCTAATAGCTTGAAAGTGAAAGATTCTGAATCCTAGGGTATTGAGGTCACTCCTGGAGATAAAAAAGGTCTTCCTTTGTCAAGTAATGAAGTCTGTCCTCAGAAACATCCCTCCCTTGTGGGTTTATATGAAAATATAGAAGAGGGTTGATGATCTATGCAGTCATGCTCTGGAACAAATCAATCAAATTAAATGGGAGAGAGGATGAGTAATATATACATTCTCACTCATTTCAGGTGATTAACGTCTTTCCCTAACCCATATATTTCTATCAATTCTGCTAAACTTTAAAAAAGGCAATCAAAACAAAAAAGAGCTGGAAGTTTTAATAACCACTGATCAATGATATGGTATTTATTTGTTAGTACTTGGCTAGGAGCGCCTGGCCCCCTGAATGATGATAGGATATCTGTGAATGAAGTGACAGGTCTATCCCTACACAAAATGAATGCTGGGAGTCTGGGGATCCTGTTGCTCTGACATTGATCTTCTTCAGTCAATGATATGGACTCTGTTGATATTGTGCTCTACATATTACTTACTCTGCATAACTGTGCATTCCTTGACATGTTGCAGTAGAAACTAACTTCTTCATTGTTGAATTTTTACTTTTTTTTTTCTTTTTCACAAAGGAAACGAATCTCTAGTGGAGAAAATTTAAAGCATGCAGACAAACAGTACATTAAAAATCATTTATAATGCTGCCACCTAGAGAATATACTATGAACAGCTTTGACATATTTTTCAGTTCTTTCCCTATGAATATACGTAGCCATAATTTTTAATAGAACTCATATAACTTAGTTTTTCTCAGTTAACACTATATCTTGAACATCCAACCTGCATATTTTAGTATCTGTGTGTTTTTTCATTATATGGACTACCACATCTTGTTAAACTAATCTCCTCTCTTTTGATCTTTTGGTTGTTACATTTTTTTCCCACCAGTATAAACAACTCTGTGATAGCATTTCAGTAGGTAAGTGCATTACTGCCTTAGGAGAATTTCCTGGAAATGAAATTATTGGCTTCATGGGAGGCAATGAGAATTTTTCAGGAGCCTAACTGACGACCTGCATTCCCATCTGCCTTACGTGAAAGGGTAGTATTGGCTTCAGAATATGAACTTGTTGTTATCTTATTCACAGAGTGTTAACCATGGCCCCTAAAATTAGTTCTTTGCAGGACTCTAATCCTACGAGGTTTCATTTCCTGTTCCGGGTTCTCAGATGTGAGATCTAAAAACTTATGTCTATAATGTTAGCTTCCAGAGGCATGCTGTAGGTGTTTAAATAGAAATCAACAGCCAAGCTAGTTGCTGTGGATATATTTATGTGGGCGTGGAAGACATAGAAACACATGCTTAGAAGCTGTGCCATGTTCTTAGTGATCTAAATATATAAAGAGTGCATCTAAGAAAGAGGTTGACCTTTCCAAGGTCACACCATGAGTCAGCAATGAAATCCCAAATAGGACTTTCATCCTCTTAACTTCTTTCTCCCAGTATAAAGAGTATTTATGAATAGGTCAAGAGAAAGCATTTGTAAATGAACTTATAGGACCATTTGTAACTTGAAATACTCCAAAATTTCAAGAGTTACTAGAATATTTCCATCTCGGGTAAATAAATCTAAACTGCTAAAAAGTTTTGATAAGTTTTTAGAAAATAAAATCTTAAGTGACTGGAATGAAGAGATAATAGTGGGTGGTATAGGCAGATGGGAATGAGCCTCAAAGGAATATGCATACACGCACAGGCGTGTGTGCGTGCGTGCGTGCGTGTGTGTGTGTGTGTGTGTGTGTGTGTGTGTTTGTAGGAATCAGGGGAATAGGAAGGTGGAAGAATAATGACCTGAGTCTATCATGATGACTGAGGAAAACACAACCAAAAGGGGTCCTCAGGTCATTAACCCTCGGGTGGAAAAGTAGGGGTCTTGGCTGTCATTTTGAATGAATTGTAGCTCTTCCCTCCTCAGCCTGTTGGTATGGATCGGTGCTGTTATTTCAAATCTTGTGGGAGGGTCATCTGCAGGACCCAGAGAGATACTTTTCAGTGTCCCCAGGACTGGAACTCAGGTTTCCTAATTCCCAGTCTAGTGCTTATTCTACAGCTAGTAGGAAGTAGCAGTCATGTTACAAGGATTTTCAGAGATATGTAAAAACTTCTGGGTAACTAAAATTCATGTTATGCATTATGGGAGGGCTACACAAAATAAAAGAAAAAGAAAACAAAGGAAAATCTTAGAGCTTGAGAGTAGAGATCATCCATCCAGCGCTGTATTATAGATGAGGAAACTGAGACTCTGTGATCTACTGGGGCAAGGATAACCAGGACACAGCAGTTCCAAGAACTAAGACTTTCTAATAGTCATCCTGGCGCAGAGTGATCTAGATACATATTATGATTCATTTATTATTTCTCATGATCATCCAAACTCCTGTTTCATGGTTCATGGATTCAATATCACTAACATCAGCATGTATTAAGAATCTATTTGCATGTGGTACTATACTCTACGAAGCAAAATAGACAAATGCAGTTCTTGCCACACGAGAATTTCCTAAGGCAGACAGACCTCATAGAAATAAAATGTAGATCATAACATATAGACAGAAATAACATATAGACCACTGAACAAAGCAAATATGTGAACTGCACAACTTTGGCCATGGGAGATGGTAAATGAAGAGATGCTCACTGTCCATGGCTTGAAGAGAAGACCCATCTTCATCTCTGGACAGCCCTAAACTAGTAAGTGATAAGAATCACCCTGTGCTCTGTAGGTGTTATACTGGAAAGCAGGAGGAAAGAGTGCTTTATCTGGCACACCTCGTGCTCAAGTTCACGGTACAGTGCAGTCTCTTTGCTATATTGCTGATTACTACCTTCACTGGTTTTTGTCCTTTTGCATATTCTGTGATGATCTGCAAAGACTAGAAGGATCTGCTGAGGCAGGAAGTCTCTTAGGGCATGCCTTCTAAAAGCAAAGGTCTTTTCCCTCCTTGTAGGAAAACTTATGGTCATGTGGTTATATTTTTATTGAGGTTTTTTTTCCCTTTCTAAAAGGACCTTGATAAATGAGGGTACCTACAAAGTCCGCAAATGTTTAAACTGTGTAATATGAATTGTCACGGATGTGAGACTAGGGTATAAGTTCTGTTCTCCCAAGACCAGCTAAACACAAAACTAAGGTGACCCAGCTCTCTTCTGTGATAACAAAAGCCACCTTGACCAAATCTTATACATGCCTATCCTAGTCATTTGCCAGTATTAATAGTAGTATTAGTGTAGTATTAGCATTAGTATCCTGAAACTATCATATGTGTAATATGAGATAAAACAAATGAGTAATCATGGGATACTCTAATTCCATCACCTGCTGTGTTCTTGAGACTCGGAATTCTTGGTGTGGAAGAAAGGAGATACAGATATCGTATAGAAGATATTCAGTTAAAACCCTGTGGTCATGAATTTGAATTGGGAATATCAGTTATGAGCTCATAAGGTGTTTTTTTTAAAATAAATTTATTTATTTATTTAATTTATGTATTGGCTGTGTTGGGTCTTTGTTACTACACATGGGCTCTCTCTAGTTGCAGCAAGCGGGGGCTACTTTTCATTGCAGTGCACGGGCTTCTCATTGTGTGGTGACTTCTCTTGTTGCGGAGCACAGGCTCTAGGCACATGGGCTCTGGTAGTTGTGGCACACAGGCTCAGTAGTTGTGGCTCAGAGGCTCTAGAGTGCAGGCTCAATAGTTGTGTTGCATGGGCTTAGTTGCTCCGCAGCATGTGGGATCTTCCCAGAGAAGGGCTCGAACCTGTGTCTCCTGCATTGGCAGGCGGATTCTTAAGCACTGCGCAACCAAGGAAGTCCATCATAAGGTGTTTTTAAAAAATATGCCTATCTACTATCTCTGTTAATTAAAAAAAGCCTAGAGACAATCACTAACCGGGTAGTAATGAGCGTCCCTACTGTCCGGATGGTAGTCTGGAAAAACTTTTCTCATTAAAGGAAACTAAGTCTTATTAGAAAAATGGCTGATATCAAGTCTGGAAATATACAAGATGAGCAAGGAAGCTATGAAAGCCTACTTAGAATAGCCAACCTAAAGTCAAATTGAAAGGGCTACTACTGGCTGAAGGTGGATAATTTGTACTTCAATGAAGTTGAGAATTGCTGTAGATCAAAATTCATCAAATATGTTTAAATCCATGAGTACAAAATGATATTAAAAGCCAACTGGTTGGTTACCTTCTGAATGTGGCAGAGAACCAATTCATAATCTCGAAAACCAATTTATTATCTTGAAAACTAATAAAGAAAAGGAAAGAATCAAGCATTTATCTTGACTTTTCTTTATGAATTATATCACTGTAACCAAATTTTCTATAAAGAGAAGCATCTTCTATTCCAGCTAGTGAATGAAAACAAAATGATAGAATTAGAATATCATCATTTTACAATCCCCAGTGCATTAACAGTTTTAGGTACAGAGCATCAACTGGCAAAATAGTTGATAGCATCAACTATCACAAAGAGCAAAAAGCAAAGTTAAATGCCTCTTGATGAAAGAACACAATACCACTTATAGTTTAGTCAAAGAAATTGAACCTTAAGCTAATCAGGCCTCAGGATGCAGCTGCCAATTTGTAGGAAGAGGACAGATGAACCAACACACTGACTGCTTCACATGGCTGTAACCAACAAATCCAAATTATGGGAAGCTCTGCAAGTCTAATGCCCTAGGACTTTCAACAAGTAAATTGTATGAAAAAAAAAAAAAAAGAAAAGGAATAGAGATGGACTTTGTAGACTTAAAAAGACTTAGACATATCAAGTGAAAATACAGGCAACATTAACTTATAGTACCAGGCATGCATACTTGGGTGATAAAACCATAAAGAGATGCAGGAAAGTAATTGCTATGCAAGTCAGGATAGTGGTCATTTCTTTGAGGCTTGGAGGGTCTGTGATGGGGAGGGGGCACATGGAGGCACTTCTGGGGTGGCTGGCAAAGTTCTAATTATTCACCTGGATAGTTGTTACAAGGGTGTTTGCCTTGTCATAATTCACTAAGCTGTATGGTTTTTTTTTTGTTTGTTTTTTGTTTTTAAATTTATTTATTTTATTTTATTTTATTTATTGGCTGCATTGGGTCTTCATTGTTGCGCACGGGCTTTCTGTAGCTGTGGAGAGTGGGGGCTACTCTTCATTGCAGTGCACAGGTTTCTTATTGTTGTGGCTTCTCTTATTGAGGAGCACGGGCTCTGGGTGTGTGGGCTTCAGTAGTTCAGGTGCATGGGCTCAGTAGTTGTGGCTCACGGGCTTTAGAGCGCAGGCTTAGTAGTTGTGGTGCACGGGCTTAGTTGCTCCAAGGCATGTGGGATCTTTGCAGCCCAGGGTTCAAACCACTGCGCCACTAGGGAAGCCCAAGCTACATGTTTTTATGTGTGATATTTTGTGTCTGTTTTATTCCATTAAAAAAGTGTAAAAAATAAATAAAAAAAAGAAAGCATGTTAGAGAAACCTACAAACCTGATGCTGCCCTAGAGATTATCACAGCACTGTAAGCAGTAGATAAATAAGACTGTGGAAAATTGTGTTCTGGAACACAAAGAATGTAAATTCTCTGGTAGAGACATCTGTGTAATGTCAGTGGCAGGCTACCTTTCAAGTCGCTGGGTTTTGTTCTTCGGGTTGTGTAGCAGAAGGCTTGCATGTAGCTCCTGTTTCCAGACAGATGACTCACTGTTTTTCAATGTGTTGTGCTTAGAACAGGGGCATAATAACTACTGCATGCTTAGGAAAACGCAGATTCTTTCATCCCATCTCTCTTCAAAAGGAGCAGCCCTGGAATCTGCATGATTAACAAGCACACTGCAGTATAAAAACCACCACTGACTTCTCTGTCAATTTCTACCTGAAATCAGTTCTATAAAGATGTCCTGGGGAAAGTACAGACCTTCTGAGCAGTTTCCAGATGAGCTATTGAGTGTTGAGGCCATAGCTGTGATTTTACAAGTGAATGAACTTAGATTTTGAACCTTTATCTAGAACACTGAATATGAATGTGACTAAGCAATAGCTTAGTTAGAAAAAAACAGTTTTTCCAGTGTGCAATAGCAATTGTCAATTTACATCTTATCTTTTTGCTCAGGATTTTTTCCCTCTCAAGTCAGAGCCTGGAATTAAGAATTTAATGTGGAATCTTCATCAGAACTCTCTGAAGCTTTTAAAATAACAATTTTAAACCCCCAAAATTTTACATTACAATCCTGATTTGAATATGGCCAGGTATGGCCAGGCAGAACTTTTAGTTGGTTCTTTCTCAATTTGAGGCAAAGGAGACTTTCAGAGCATGGAAGCAGAAGTGTGAAGGCTTCCAAGTCTGTATTCAACATCTTCATCCTCCTCTTTCTATCATCTCCTTGACTCTTCCAAATCCACATGCTTTTTTAATCACCTTTCCTAATCAAAATGGGAGATGATAACAGTTACTTAACTTGAATACTGATTAGTGTGGATATATTTCGGAGAGGAAGTTAAACTAGTACTTGATTTTTTTATTTAAGAACTTTTATTGAGATACAATTGACATACAATAAACTGCATATATTTAAAGTGTACAATTTGATTTTTTTTCTTATTAGTAATGTATATATGTCAATCCCAATCTCCCAATCATCCTCCTGCCCCCCCCGCCCCCACTTTCCCCACTTGGTGTCCATATGTTTGTTCTCTACATCTGTGCTTCTATTTCTGCCTTGCAAACCGGTTGATTTGTACCATTTTTCTATATTCCGCATATATGTGTTAATATACGATATTTGTTTTTCTCTTTCTGACTCACTTCACTCTGTATGACAGGCTCTAGGTCCATCCATGTCTCTACAAATGTCCCAATTTCATTCCTTTTTACGGCTATTATTCCATTGTATGTATGCACCACATCTTTATCCATTCATCTGTTGATGGATATTTAGGTTGCTTCCATGTCCTAGCTATTGTAAATAGTGCTGCAGTGAACATTGGAGTGCATGTGTCTTTTAGAATTATGGTGTTCTCTGGATATATGCCCAGTAGTGGGATTGCTGGGTCATATGGTAACTCTATTTTTAGTTTTTCAAGGAACCTCCATACTGTTCTCCATAGGGGCTATATCAATCTCCATTCCCACCAGCAGTGCAAGAGGGTTCCCTTTTCTCCACACCTTCTCCAGCATTTACTGTTTGTCGATTTTCTGATGATGCCCATTCTGACCGGTGTGAGGTCATACCTCATTGTCATTTTGATTTGCATTTCTCTAATAATTAGTGATGTTGAGCAGCTTTTCATGTGCCTTTTGGCCATCTGTATGCCTTCTTTGGAGAAGTGCCTATTTAGGTCTTCTGCCCATTTTTTGACTGGGTTGTTTGTTTTATTGATATTGAGCTGCATGAACTCTTTATATATTTTGGAGATTAATCCTTTGTCTGTTGATTCATTTGCAAATATTTTCTCCCATTCTGAGGGTTGTCTTTTCGTCTTGCTTATAATTTCCTTTGCTGTGCAGAAGCTTTGAAGTTTCATTAGGTCCCACTTATATTTATTTTTGTTTTTATTTCCATTACTCTAGGAGGTGGGTCAAAAAAGATCTTGCTGTGATTTATGTCAAAGAGTGTTTTTCCTATGTTTTTCTCTAGGAGTTTTATAGTGTCTGGCCTTACATTTAGGTCTTTAATCCATTTTGAGTTTAGTTTTGTGTATGGTGTTAGCGAGTGTTCTAATTTCATTCTTCTACATGTAGCTGTCCAGTTTCCCCAGCACCACTTATTGAAGAGGCTGCCTTTTCTCCATTGTATATCCTTGGCTCCTTTGTCATAGATTAGTTGACCGTAGTTTATCTCTGGGCTTTCTATCCTGTTCCATTGTGCCAGTACCATATTGCCTTGATTATTATAGCTTTGTAGTATAGTCTGAAGTCAGGCAGTTTGAGTCCTCCAGCTTCATTTTTTTCCCTCAAGATTGCTTTGGCTATTCAGGGTCTTTTGTGTCTCCATACAAATTTTAGGATTTTTTGTTCTAGTTCTGTAAAAAATGCCGTTGGTAATTTGATCAGGATTGCATTGAATCCATAGATTGCTTTGGTCATTTTCACAATGTTGATTCTTCCAATCCAAGAACATGGTATGTCCCTCCATCTGTTTGTGTCATCTTTGATTTCTTTCATTGGTGTCTTATAGTTTTCTGAGTACAGGTCTTTTACCTCCTTCATTAGGTTTATTCCTAGGTATTTTATTCTTTTTGTTGCAGTGGTGAATGGGATTGTTTCCTTAATTTCTCTTCCTGATCTTTCATTGTTAGTGTATAGAAATGCAAGAGATTTCTGTGTGTTAATTTTGTATCCTGCAACTTTACCAAATTCATTGATTAGCTCAAGTAGTTTTCTGCTTGCATTTTTAGGATTTTCTATGTATAGTATCATGTCATCTGCGAACAGTGACAGTTTTACTTCTTCTCTTCCAATTTGGATTCCTTTTATTTCTTTTTCTTCTCTGATTGCTACGGCAAGAACTTCCAAAACTATGTTGAATAGTAGTGGCGAGAGTGGACATCCTTGTCTTGTTCCTGATCTTAGAAGAAATTCTTTCAGTTTTTCACCATTGAGAGTGATGTTGCTGTGGGTTTGTCATATATGGCCTCTATTATGTTGAGGTAGGTTCCCTCTATGCCCACCTTCTGGAGAGTTTTTATCATAAATGGGTGTTGAATATTGTCAAAAGCTTTTTCTGCATCTATTGAGATGATCATGTGGTTTTTATCCTTCAGTTTGTGAATATGATGTATCACATTGATTGATTTGCATCTATTGCAGAATCCTTGCATTCCAGGGATAAACCCACTTGATCATGGTATATGATCCTTTTAATGTGTTGTTGGATTCTGTTGGCTAGTATTTTGTTGAGGATTTTTGCGTCTAAATTCATCAGTGATGTTTGTCTGTAATTTTCTTTTTTTGTAGTATTTTTATCTGGTTTTGGTATCAGGGTAATGGTGGCCTCAGAATGAGTTTGGGAGTGTTCCTTTCTCTGCAATGTTTTGGAAGAGTTTGAGAAGGATGGGTGTTAGCTCTTCTCTAAATGTTTGATAAAATTCCCCTGTGAATCCATCTGGTCCTGGACTTTTGTTTGTTGGAAGATTTTTAAACTAGTACTTGATTTTTAAGGATTTTACATTGAGTTGTGAAATATAGTATTTTATCTAATTGAATCCAATTCTACAAACATCCTTGGACACTGCCCACATGTATGGCAGTGTCCTAGCAGTGCTAAGACGAATGAGACACATTTCCTGCTTCCAGAAACGTACAGTCTAGTGAGGGATATGGATGAGTACCAACTAATGATAACAGAAAAATCATTTCTACATAAATAATCTCATTTCAGTCCTCACACTTTCAGAATTTTAGTAATTAAAAAGATAACCACTACTTATAACAACAGAGTTCTTCAAACTTTGGAGACAGGTACTGTGATGATCCTAAATGTCTCAGCATCCCTCCCACCAGTCTTTATCAGTCATTCTCATATTACAAAGAATAAACTGGGACCATTAGGAAAGTGTAGAGGAAGGAAGAAAGAGGGCGTAGTCTAATTTTAGGGAAATAAAAATACCTTGTCATAGAAACATCTATCAACCTGTCTTTTGGAGAAAGTACAGTTTTGAAAGTCAACTGAAGGTGACATTAATACTGCAATATTTTTTATATAAAGTTGCAAGTTTCAGTTTACATGGTTCACTTGTGAGTTGTTTTAAACAAGTAACTGCTATTCCCTTGGTCTGTATTTTAAAATACAAAGTATATGTATTAGGTAAGAATCTCTTTTCAGCTTTTTCTAATGAAAACACACATATGGTGAGCATATGAGTAAAAGACACTTTAGTCATTCATTTCTACAATTGCTAGTAAACAAAATGAGCAGTCATGATGACATGGCATTTTGTAGTAAGACTAAAATATATACACAAAATACATCTTATATTTACTTATCTCTTGCTTACTGACTTTAGAACATAAAAACTCTTTATTTTAAACATAATAATATCCTCTCGATAAGACGAGGGTTCAAGGTTTTTGAAACTCTGAGAGGGAAAAAGTTGGAAGTGGGAGTGAGGAGACCTATCCTTTAAAAGTAGACTTTAATTCACGTTTGTTTTAGAAAAACCATCCGAAGATGTCCTGCAGTTATACAAACGTAACTCAAGAGTGTTTTGAGAGAAACAGTGAAATTGTTTGGGGAAAAGAGAAAGAAACAATATTTGGGTAGAAGAATGCAGAAATGACTGCCGATTACTGTTTGTCCCTATGGAGAGGCAGGTTATGTTTCCTCATTTGGGAATTGCATGTAGGGAAGCAAGAAACAGAGAGAAGTGGGAGTGGCTGCATTTGTGGGACTTAGTGAAACTGGGGTGCCCAGTGTTGCTTTAGGACCTGGGCGAGGAAGTTGCTGGAAGGGCAGGTTTCCATCCACATTTTCATGGAACCCTTGGAGACTGGCACTTTGGGGGCACTTTGGCAGAATGTTGATCCACAGATACTTGTGATTTCATGAGGAAACCTTCAAGATGTTTTGAGAATGGTTGGGAATGGGCATGGTGGCCTTATGATGAGGCAGCAAACAGATCCCCTCCCGGGGACAGTTAGCAGGAGCTGGGGCAGTCACACTTAGTCACACTCAGCGAAAGCAATCAGAGCACTCACAGGAAAGGCACCCTCATTTCTGTCTCACGCTGGTGAAAACTGGACATTCTGGTTAAAGATAGAACAGTTATCTTAAAAGCCCTGAATCTGACTAGAAGAAATAAGATACAACTGGAAAATGCATACACACCAGTCTTACCAAAAAAAGGCACCTCTCTCACATACAACTAAATTAAAAGAAAAATACTGACCCAACCAGCTGGAGTTTATTTGTAAACAGTCTCAGGTCATCAGTGTTTGTATCAGCTGCTAGGTAACCACAGAAGTCCTGTTTCAGTGACAGGCGGCAGCAGCTGCAATTTTGGGACCACAAGGTGTCAGGAAGATTGAGTGAAGTGGGCAGTTGGCAACACAATGTATTCGATGCATTTTGTGCTGTGAGTAATTCTGAATGCCGCAGGCGCTCCTGTGCTGTATGTGAATTAAACAAGAAAATAGCATCCCTTTCCCACATTAACACAGTGATGTCTGTGGGAAAAATTTTTATACAACTTTTGAAGATACATTGTTACCACTTTCATTTGCTTTAATTCATTTTGAGACGGGCTCCAGATTAGCCTCATTTTCTTGCCAGAAACGAATGTGGGAGCTGCAGAATCAGAGATGGTGACAGTAGTGCCACGAGCTTAAGAGCTGTGCTATTTGTCATTTCCAAGATTCTGAAGGGGATGTGTGACCCAAAATTTATTTTTATAAGCATTTTACTAAGAGACTATAAACTGGCTTTCTTTTATTTTTTAAATTATTGTACAGCAAAATTGTGGGGGGTTTTGGTGTACTGTTCTGTAAGTTGTAACCCGTGTGTAGATTTCTGTTACCATCTCCACAGTCAGAATGCAGACCAGTTCTATCACCGCAAAAGACGGCCCCTCACGCTGTCAGCCTGCAGTCACGCCCCGCCCCCGGTCCCCGGCAGCCACTGATGTGTTCTTCATCACCGGAGTTTTGTCTTTTGAGAATGTTGTGCAGATGGACTTATACAGTGTGTAACATTTTGAGACTGGCTTCTTTCACTTAGCGTAATGCTTTCGAGGCATATCCAAATTGTTGCATGTATCAGTAGTTCTTTTCTTCCCCCCAGTTGCTGTGTATTGTATATGTGTACTATAGTTTGTCTCTCCATTTACCCACTGAAGAACATTTAGGTTTTGGAGATTATGAATAGACCTTCTTTTCCTTTTTGTGTGTACTTGAGTTATCATTCTCCATCAGGAGTGGGATTGCTGGGTCATAGGGTAAGTGTGTGTCTAACTTAATAAGAAACTGCTAAACTGTTTTCCAGCATGACTGTACTATTTTGCATTCTCACCATCAGTGCAGGAGAGTTCCAACTGCTCTGGAACCCCTCAGCATTTGGTATTTTTTTTATTCTAACCATTCTAATAAGTATATAGTAGCATCTCACTGTGGTTTTAATTTGTATTTCTCTAATGCCTAATGAGGTTGAACATTGTTTCATGTGCTTATTTACCACCATTATATCCACTTAGGTAGAGTGTTTGTTCAAGTTTTTTGCCCATTTTAGAATTGGGTTGGTTGTTTTCTCACTGTTGAGTTTTGAGAATTCTCTATATGTTCTGGATGTAAATCCTTTGCTGGGTAAGTGATTTGCAAATATTTTTCTGAGTCTGTAGCTTTTCTTATCCTTTTCTTAAAAATATCTTTCACAGAGCAAACATTTAAAATTTTGATGAAGTCAAAATTATTTCTTTTATGGATTATGTGTAATATGCTATGCCTAAGAAATTGATGCCAAACCCCAGGTCCACAGTTATGGAGACAACATTGACACCTGTTACTTCCTGGAATGTTCTCTGCCTCATCCTCCTGGTTGTCTTCCTCAAGACCCAAACTTTACTTCTTTGGAAAAGCTCTCGTGCCCCTTTCCTCTTTTCCTCTATGGACACAATCATTTCCTCCTCATCTGCATACCCTTTGTGAACACTTATTTTCCTGACTATAATTTCTCATTACATGCCCACTCCCACCAGGCAGGGGACTCCAGGGAACCAAGCCCTGGAATTATTCACCTTTGTTTCCCCAGCACAGGGGTTAGTACATAGTAGGTGCTTAATACATTCACTGAAAAAAACAGAATTAATTCCTAAAGACGTTGTCCTTCTATCCTTAATAATAATAGGTTGTACTGGGGACATTTGAGTTTCTATAAAATATGCTATTGCTTTAAGGACATTTAAAAGTTATCCTCAGTTTAAAATTAAAAAGTTTGTTATTCTTTGAGACATCCATTGATTTGGTCATCTAAATGAGCTTACTGGAGAACACCTTTTCTCAGAGGAAAAGATGTAAGAGAATGAATGAAAATCATGTTAGAATTATGGGAGATTTTAAGTAGTTAAGGCAATTGATACCAATTGATGACATTAAAAAATAAGCTAAACAATTTTATCTACTAAAATATTTCTGTTCATTATCAGTCTGTTAAAGTAAGATCCATGTCATCAAAATTCTTGCGTGTCCAACTTAATGGTAGCCACTAATTATACAAAGAGGTCCTGAGGAACCAGCCCTCTACTTGGGGAAAACATTCACGTGCTGAAATAAATCTTCTGGGAATGAAGCTACCTTCTGATGATGATAAAATCTTCATTAATTATGTGAAACAGCCTAATAATAATATTCATAAGAAGTTAGAGTTTTAGCTTGCATTTGTCCATAACAGAACAAGATAATGGGACCAACTCCAGGCGAGCTTCTGAAGGTTAACAATTTGTCTTGGTATCCTTGGCCGCTCTCTCTGGATCTGCCTTTCCTCCACCTCCACTTTCTCAGAGTCCTCTAGCTCTCTGTTCCTGAACTTGGTTTGCAAGGAGTGGGAGCTGCCTTTAAGGGCAATGGACTGAATCTAGAGTCTTAAGTGTGTGAGAAGTCTGAGCTGGTGGATCTGTCCATCATTGCATCATTCCAGGTGAAGCATGCTTAGGAATCAGCAGAGAAGTCTAGGGGTCAGAGAAGAAAGGTCTAACAGAGACAGCATTTGGGTGAGGGGCTGGAACTGATGGAAATAATGGCCAGAATTAGGTGTAAACAGAAGAAATGGGATAATTTCAGGCTGAGACTATGAAAGCGAAGTCTGGAATAACTTTCTTTATAGAAGATGGACCAGTGGACCTAACCATCTTTCTCATGGATGCTGGAAAGCGTTTCTTGGTCGTCACTCATTGAATCTTTAGCATCTTCATCCCTTTCTTGACCTTACCTCTTCTGTAGACATTCAGTTTTCAGTCTACTAACATCCTCTGTCAAAATAGGAGAGAATCTGAAATCAAACATTACCATTTTTTGGGCAATTACACTTCACTATGAATTTTAGTCATTATATCAGCATAACCCGTCATTGCCATGTTGTGTTTTAAGTCTCCAATAGTGAATGAAAGACTTTATTTCCTGTTGATCCCCTTAGTAAACAGATGGGGAGAAATATTTTTGCTTATAGGTTCTTCAAATATATATTATATATCTCCAGTCCCAAAGGGATTGTTTCTTTTCATATTCCTAAAAAACTGTGAATTTCTTCTAAAATTGCCACTTTGTTTCCACCAAGTAGCACTGTAGTACTCAAAAGTTTGTTATACGCTGAGCAGTTCGGCCATGTGAGTTGGGTCCAGTTTCTAGTTGCTATCTGCTCAAGTCACACATCCAGTAGAAGCTGAAACACCAGTGATTCCTTATGTTCATCAGTTGGTCCAACTCTGCACCCAAGCTTCTACTTCATCTTGTTAATCTAGTACCCACAGGGCCTCCAACAAGTCAGACCTCTCAGTGCCTTTTAATTCCAGACAGTCCCTGCTGGAAGGAAGCCATTCAGCAAAATCATTTAAAAAAGTTTCTAATGCCTGGTTATCTGACTGCATTAAAATAAACAGAACATCTATAATCTTCAGCTTATTTCATATAATATCCAACAAACTGGCACTAGTTAAGGGCCAAAGCATCAGAAGCTTCAAACTGAATATTTTTAAATTATTTGTTTGACATTTATATAGAGGGACAGGGAAAAGCAGATTTTCTATTGTTAAATACTAGGTATAGATTCAGAGTCAGTTACCTTTCTCTAAACAAACACCTTATCAAGTGTTCAAAGCATAGTCCACATTTAGAGGGAGAGGGAGTATATTCACTCACACACTCGTATATACAACCTACACATGTATCTGTCGTTCTTGTTCTGTAATTTATGCGTGCATGTAATTTTGTCAAGCTGGACAACCAATGGTGGAGTAGAGAGCATAAAAGTAATTAAATAAATTAACAGACTCCAAAAAGTTGCACCATGCTATGCGTTATTTAGTTTCAGAATTTCACTGGAGCCTTTGTGTGCATATTGCCAAAATATTCAACAGAATGAGGTCCGCACTTGTGGGGAGGGTGTTTCTTTCTCCTCAGGGCCCATCTGCTTCTGTAGGAACAGGGCTAATTCATATTTCACAGTTGCTAAGAAGGAGGGTACGGAAACCTAAGGTCACTGGCACCACTGATGCTTTCGTGTCTCTTGTACAGTTTCCCCTGGATAGCTGCCTGACATCTTGACCCATGACCTGGCTCTGACTAAATTCCTACATCCATTATGAAGGAGCCAAATGTGTGTAAAGAGAGTGGATGACATGTGCTTTCATGGTACTAAGGCTATACACACAACTTTTTGTATTGCGGGTTGGGCATGGGATGGCGTAGAAATGCCTATTTAGCTATTCTGAGCAGGTGGCAGAAGGGTTACCCGAACTTTTTTCTCTCCTAGGTATGTCATGTATTCTACATCTGTAGGATCATAGTGGGGCCTAAGAGACAGAGATTCACAAATTCTGACTCATGGAATCAAGAGTGTGAGGAAGTTGAGAACACTGCCTAGAGAGGCTGAAATGATCACGGTAGAGGCTGTGCTAGGAGGCAGGAGGTGTGTGAGAAAAGTGGGTGGAGGCAGTGGTGGCCTGGATGGGGTTGAAGAGCACCTGTAGTGGGAGAATGGGAGTAAAAATGTCACACAGAGAGGTTGGTGGCACAAGGGACTTTCTGATATTGTTCCCCAGGTGGAGTGATGACAAGGTCCAGGGTGGAGCTGTTGTGGCAGAGAGTCATCCCAGTGGAATGGACGTGAAGGTCTTAGCAGTAGTTAAGTAGAGGAAATCCAAGGCTAAGAGTATTGGTTGTTTCCTCAGTGTGAATGTTGAAATTACCTAAGATAGTGGTGTGTGCAGTTTGGAGAGGAAAACTGTGAAGCAGGTGCATTCTTCAGTGCAGAGGAGTGAAAGAGAAGAATGTAGATAAACAGCAGTGAGGGAGGATGACAAGAAGGTTTAGCAGACAGCAGGTTTTCTCCATCTTCTTGGACGAAGAAAGAAGGGTTTTAGTACGAGGGCAAAAGAGTAATGATCAGAAAGTGGCACAGAAGCACTGAGGGCCACCCTCCCCCCACGAGCTCCCCCTCCCTCCTCCGCCCCTCCCTACCTCTCCGCTGAGGCCTGGAGGGATGAGCAGCCTTGCCTGGGAGAGCAGTGGAGGACGCAGGAGGCTTGGGCAGAGTCAAGTTTGGGTATGAACAGGAGGTAGAGGTAGCATTCGAAAAGTTAAGGCATGTTTTTACAATGGATTGGAGATATTAGCCAGGAGAGTGCTGAGAATTTGGAAGAGGTCAGCAGTGGGAGGAAGGGAGTTTCCTAGGGCAACACAGCACTACACAGAAACGAGCATCCTAATAGGGCAGAGGGAGCAGGACATTTGCTTTGGGGTTGTGGATGAGGTGTCAGGAATAAGAGGTGTGGGGTAAATGGAGTAGATGTCCAAACAAGCATCAGCTACGACCCCAGGCTACATGGAATATCTGACAATAGTTAGAGGCCTGATCTTTTCTGCTGGAGGCCAGCAAAGACTAGCTAATCTGGCTGTGATTGTTTCTCATGTACTGGTTAATCGGTAATATAATTTTTACCCCAAGTCTCTACTGGACCACATAAGCTCATGGGTCATATTTTTTTCTAAGAAATTTACCTAATCAGAACTCCAAAGTCTGTTTAGTTTAACCTTTTAATCTGTTTCAAGTTTTCATCACCAATTTACATCACTATTACCAATTAGGTCTTGGATTTCAAGAACTAATATTGGAGCATTTATTGGAATTGTACAATAATTACTGTTCAAAATTCAGCACAACTTTCCATCATTATTTAATAGTTTTTTGGCTATTATTACATATTGTTAAATACAGGTTACATTTTAGCTTTTCTTTGAAAACAAGTAATTGAATTACATGAAATTAGAAGGTTATATTTCATTCAGCACAGAATGACT
Organism: Hippopotamus amphibius kiboko; assembly: GCF_030028045.1. NCBI lineage: Eukaryota > Metazoa > Chordata > Mammalia > Artiodactyla > Hippopotamidae > Hippopotamus > Hippopotamus amphibius. The sequence continues at coordinate 164,210,805 of NC_080187.1, read as the reverse complement.
GTTTTGATACTCAAGATAGGGTTCAGAACTCAAATGCTCTCTTAAAATTTTAGCTTTAACAAAAACCATAAATAAATGCTCCATTTATAAGAAATCACTGATACATAACTAAAAATGAGTAACAGCACTTTTCGCTGATATCTACATTATTTTGATGCTTAATGGACTCCAGTTGCTCAAGTAAATATTACCATTGATGCTACTCATTTCATGCTGTTGGTCTCTGACAGCACAATGAAAATGTGGGAACTTGTAAGGACAAGTGACACATCAGATAAAATCTGCCTACCTAATAGTATGTGAGGAGGACATTGAAACTCTGATATAGTTATGTTTTTATTTTAAATATCTGAGTCTTAAAAACAAAACCAAACTGTATTTTGTTTTTGTTCACTTGTGGGGTTTCTCTGGCTTTCCTTCTTTTTTGTTAAATAATTAATTAATTTATTGGCTGCGTTAGGTCTTCGTTGCACGTGGGCTTTCTCTAATTGCAGTGAGCTCTCTTCCTTGCGGTGCTCTGGCGTCTCAGTGTGGTGGCTTCTCTTGTTGCGGAGCATGGGCTCTAGGCTCACGGGCTTCAGTAGTTGTGACACATGGGCTCTAGAGCACAGGCTCAGTAGTTGTGGTGCATGGACTTTGTTGCTCTGCGGCATGTGGGATCTTCCCAGACCAGGACTCGAACCTGCATCCCCTGCATTGGCAGGCAGATTCTTAACCACTGCGCCACCAGACAACTTCCTGGTTTTTCTTCTTAAGAATGATTTTGTTTGCAAAGTGTGAGTATCCATTCCGAATTTCAATATTAAATTGTGTCCCTGTGGGAATGTGACAATTATCCCTCACATTGAAGATCCCATGGCTCACTGAGAATGACTGGAAGTTTCAGTGCAGCACACATTCTAGCCCATTTTTTCTTCATGCTGTGTGTCTAGAGGATGCTTCTATCCTGAAATAGTATGTGTTCGGTGGAGCTCACCAGTAGCAAAGAGAAGAGCTGTTGGCTCCCTTACCTGCATCCCAGACTAACAGGAAAGAGAACAGAGAGTGGATTTGTGAGGTAACTTCTCACCTTGGCTGAACTTTCAATATGGGTATCTGAAAGATAGGAGGATTTTTGTGGTTTAGTAAAAGATCTACTTACCTGTGTGAACTGAAGGCCCAGTCCCCAGGAATATGGCCTGTGACTGTGTATCTGAACGGAAGCAAAGGCCAGCTATCCAGCATGTGCTCGCCTGACCTGTTGGCCCTGATCACTGGTGTCAGGTGAAGGAGCGACCTTTTTACTGTCCCCTCCCCAGGTTGAGGCAAAGGAGTCATCATATATTTGCTTTTCTTTACTGCAGGACATTTGCGAAGATATTTCTGATCATGTTGAGCAAATCCACGCCCTCCTTGAAACGGAGTTCTCCCTGAAGCTGCTGTCCTATTCCGTCAACGTGATTGTTGACATCCACGCCGTGCAGCTCCTCTGGCATCAGCTCCGCGTCTCAGTGCTGGTTCTGCGGGAGCGCATTCTGCAAGGTCTGCAGGACGCCAATGGCAACTACACCAGACAAACGGACATTCTGCAGGCTTTCTCCGAAGAGACAAAGGAGGTGGGTGTTTTCTTTGAAGCCAAATAATGCATTGTCAGGTGTGACTCTTTGAGAATGTTTTCAGTTCAGAGGTGTGGGATAGGAATTCTTTATGGGTAAATAAGCAGGTCCTGAGCCGGGCTTTGAATCTAGGTGTAATGACTAGAGGCTGGGGCACTTCTAATGTGAATGAAGCTATAAACCAGAGTTAACGCACACCTGGTAGTTTGCACAGATTCCCACCCGTAGCTGTTGGTGCTAACCTGGCTTCCTGTTCCTCTTTCAGTTATTTGATAAATATTTATTGAGTGTTTGCTATGGGCCAGGCAGGCACTAGGTGCTAATAATGTAACAGTGATCAAAACATGGTCTTTGCCTTCAAAGAGGTGACACTAGTGAGGAATGGAGACAAGTAGACAGACATTAAGACCAGACTGTGGCCTGCATGATCTGCAGTCTGGTCTACATGATGGAATGGTCTACATGATGCCCCTGGAGGGCAGAGAAGGGGCACCTAAGACAGGGAAGCCTTTACAAGAGAGATGAGTCTAATCTGAGACCTGAAGGAGAAACAGATTAGACTGATGAACAGAGGTAGAAACTGTTCTAGACAGATGGAATGGTGTGATCAAAGATCCATAGGTAAGAGAGAGAATAACAGCCTCAGAGAGGAAAAAGTTCAAGGGACCAGGAAGCAGGATTTGAACTAATATGTAAGCAGAGGTCACATCGTGAAGATGAAAAGCCATATTAAAAAGCCATGTTAAGAGAAGTGGACTTTATTTTGAGGATAACAGAAGAGTTTGTTCAGGGAATTGATGTAATTCAGTTTATGCTTTAGAAAAATCATTCTGGTTGCAGTGAGTCATATGGATATTAGAATTTTGCACAACCAGTATATTTAGATTTTTTTGTGCTCATAGGAAGCATAAAGAATTTGTTGTTAATCTTGATGCATAAGCTTAAGAATGAACACTGTAAAGTTAAATCCAAGTGAACTCTCCTATTCCCAGATGAAACTGACATACATGTATGTGTGTGTGTGTCAGAGAGAGAGAGAAGCATTGTGTGTGTATGTATGTATGTATGGATAGAGGGATAGGTAGATAAATACCATGTATAGATACATAGAGTGTGTATGTGTATACATAGTCCCTTGGCTCTTAACACCCAGTTTAGTGCTCTACTGTTGATTTTGTGGAAAGTAGGTATTATACAAGTTTAGAAGGCATTTATATAAATATGGATTAAAAGGCCTTATAAAGAGTGTTGCATAACTCATTAATTTATTAATGTTTCAGTGGCTCCAACATTATCAATGACACAAAACAAATCTGGGCTTCTCATAAATTATTTATACTTGTTGATTATTGTTTGCATAATAATGATGCTCTTGCTGTGGCAAATTCCCTGCAGGCCCTGGAAGTTCATGGGAATGAAAATCTACTGGGCTCACCTCTACCTTTAGATCACAGTCTTTGTTTTCATTTAGCTTTTCCTGATATTGTGTCAATGAGGGAAGTGGTACAGACTTTGGTAGAGTTCCTTTTAAAATCATAGCATGAATATGTAGGTGTGTGTGATAGTCCTTAGATGCCATCCCTCCTGAGTGGGATCCCTGGAGGGTCCTTGACTGGGATCCTTGTGGTTATGGGAAACTACGAAGAATCCCACACTAGTCAACTCTGCCCTAAATCTGTTGTTTATGAGGAGGTGATGCCAGTGAGGTGGAGATCAGAAACGGGGAACGTTTGTCTAAACTATGAAGAGTTCTTACTTTAGATATCTCCCTGGTATCTCCAGTCTATACATTCTTTTTTTGTTCCTATCCATATGTTCTCCTTGCTCTGTCCAACATCCTGTATTGATCAGTCATCAGGTCCGCCCACTTTCTACCACTAGAAGGGGCATTAGAAATCATTGAGTCAAACCAATTCATTTTACATATTTATATATGCATTCAACAAACACTTACTGATCACCAACTCTGATTAGAGCCAGGAATATGAAGGTGCTCTAGGGTTTATTGTTGTTGTTGTTTTGTGGAATATGTTCATCATGCATTTATTTGAACTTGTATTATTCACAAAGTGGTTGACCAAGAAAGATGAAAAGCCATTGAGACTAATTGTTCCTGGCTGCTGTTTTCACAGCTAGGTTCTGAGTTTATATTACGTAGAACCCATCATGGTTCTCACAATGTGAGCTCAACAGGTGTTTAAAGATTCAATTGAAAGCAGTTTAGTGCATTTTCACGTCTGGAGTCAGTCTTTAGTCCTGTTTGTAGACATGCAAGAATATGTTATATGAAGGGGTAAAGGAACAGTGGATTCTCAGCCATCTGCCTTCTGGACCTTTCTCTATGAATTGAAGCAGTGTCTCCATTACCATCCTTCCTGAAGCAATGGGTTCCTGATCCTATTTGTTAGTTTTGTTTCTGCCAGCACACTGAAACTGTGGAAAATAGGAAGAGAATTAGGATAAAATTCTCAGCTTTATCAAAATAAATTCAGCTGTGAAAGATTTGTAGAATGAAGAGGGAAATGGCATAAAACATGCTGAAAAACTAGAATAGTAGATGTCCTTCCAGTGAAGGTGAATTCATTTTTCTCTTTTTGGAAGTCAGTTGAGTTTCAGAGCCCATTAAAGAATAGGTTTGAGGGTGAGAAAGTGGCAAGTTCCCTTTCTTTCTGTCCTTACAAAAACAAAATGAGTTAATCCTTTATTTAAATATGGAGCAGACCATATCATGTAAACAAATTGGCAGATGCACTATTGAAATAAAACCATCTGAACAAACAAAAAATACTTTAGGGCAAACCTTAACATTATGCAAAAAATGTGTTATACTGAAATTTTCTATATTTCGGAGATTGCAATAAGCAGTTTATATTTATTGTTTCATTTAGTAAGGAAGGTAATGGGTATTAAAAGTAGTTCCATTTTGTTATTACTCATCCATAAAAAAGAATTAAAGATTGCCATTTGCAGCAACATGGATAGACCTAGAGATTATCACACTAAGTGAAGTAAGTCAGACAGAAAAGATAAATACAAGGGTGAGTCAAAATTACCCACACTCCGGTTATATGAAAACTTCTGTTGGCCACACTGTCTTATCAGCGCCTTCCATTCAAGGCTACTGTCTCCCCGGTCACTGCTGTGCAGGTGTGAACGTGTTACATCAGTTTATTTGTAACTGCGGTACCAGCAAAAATGGATGCCCCACTTGTGATTTGTATTGTGCAGTGACTGGTTTTTTTGGTAATCTGAGGGTGTACCTGGTACCATTATTTATTGAAAACTTTGTGTGCAGTATGGAGAAAGTGTTTTGTTGCAAAGACGTGTGTATGAATGGATACAGAAATTCAAGGAAGGTCGCACAAGTGTTAGCCATCAAGAAGGAGCCGGACATCTGTCCACAGCCGATGACAACATTGAGCGTACACTTGAAAAGATTCTGTTCAATAGACGAGTGACAGTGGATTATGTGGCAAAGCATTTGCAGATCAGCTGTGGCTGCCTATGAAATAATCCACAGCAGACTTAGGTTTCGAAAAGTTTGTGCTGAAGCCTAAACTTAAGATTAAATGCAGAGGACTGCTATCCAAGGCTGTTGTGATCTTGCGTGACGATGCACGTCCGCACACGTCTGCCCACACTGTTGACACTCTGCAAAAACTTCGTTTTGAGGTATTAAAGCATCCTCCCTATAGTTCTCATCTTGCTCCATTGAACTTTCATCTCTTTGGTCCCCTGAAAGCAGCCCTATGAGGACGAAGATCCACTTTTTTTTTTTTTTTTGGTAAGTTTTGTATTTTCTCAAAGTATTGACATAAATCATAGAAGTAACTAACAATGGCCGACAAAAACAAAAATATGTCCTAGTCCTGCTGGCTAAAGCAACATAGAGTGCATCTACATTCTCGAAGATCCACTTCTGATGAAGAAGTGAAGACAGTGGTGCATTCGTGGCTCGCAGCTCAGCCTAATACATTTTTTAATGAGGGAATACAAAAGCTTTTTGACAGATGGACAAAGTGTATTGAAAAGTAAGGAGATTATGTTGAAAAATGATGTATTTATCTTTTCTAAAAGTTAATTAAATTCTACAGCCAGAGTGCGGATAATTTTTGACTCACCCTTGTACTATATGATGTCACTTATATATGGATATAAAAAATAATATAAATGAATTTATTTACAAAACAGAAATGACTCACAGACATAGAAAGCAAACTTATGGTTACCAAAGGGGAAAGGGAGGGAAGAGGGACAAATTAGGAGTATGGGATTAAGAGGTACATACTACAATATATAAAATAGATAAGTAAGGATTTACTGTATAGCACAGGAACTATATCCAATATCTTGTAATAACGTATAATGGAAAGGAATCTGAAAAAATATATATGTAACTGAATCACTTTGCTGTACACTTGAAAGTAACACAATATTGTAAATCAACTATACTTCAATTAAAAAAATAGTTCCATTTTATGGATGGAAAAACTGAATTTAAGTGAATGCTTAAGGACATAAACCTAGGAATAATTAAATAAAACAAGCAAAACCAGCTCTTAACTGATCTCTTTTGTAATAATAATAATAATAATTTCCTTCCTCCCTTCCTTCCTACTTTCCTTTCTACCCCCCGCCCCCAGTTATTTATTGATTTCTTACTCTTTATAAGGCACTAGGCATGCAAAGATGAATAACACATGTTATTAAATGTTAGGAATCACCTTCATAATTTTGCTCGATCCTCAAACAGTTCTAGGAGGTGGACAGGGCAAGTGCTGTTATCTTTATTTTACAGATGATATTATTGTATCCATCTTACAGATAAGAAGACTGAGGTTGAGAGAGGTGGTCACACAGGTAGTGACAACTGTTAATAGTATTAACACAATAGCAAACATTGATTAAGAACTTACCATATGCCAGATGGTGTGGTAAGCACCTTATCTAAATGATACTCACCCTCTCAGTAGGAACACACTGGTCCTTCCAGAGCACTCACACCATTGCACTTGGTGTGTTCTTCCGCAGCACTTATCACAGGGTAACTTATCTTACGACAAAGTGTGTGCTAGATTTGAACTTCTCGAGTGTTAGAACCAGATTATAATCATCTCTGTATCTCCCACAGCACCCAGTTCGTATCGCTGTATGTAAAAGTCGATGAGTTGAATTGAAGTAAATAATGCAGATAATTACTGCTTTAAGTGTAGAAGAGGGAGATATCACTGTAGGTTGGTTGACTGGGACTAATCATGGGGGTTAATTATATTTCAGCCTGTAGGAAATGGAAATTCTCAAGAATTATTACTACGGTATAAATGAAAATATTGAAAGACTTTGTATATTTTCCCTTTGCCCATCAGAAACTGAACTTTGCCTTGCTTCCCACTTCCCTGTCTTTGCTTGTTCCTCTTAGTCCACTGTTGCTCTCTGGAATGCAGTCAGAATCAGACTCCCAACATGGTAGAGCTGAAAGGAATCTGAGCAAGGGTCTAGACCATGTGGTCTGAGGACTTTGGGGGGCTGTAGCATTCTTGTAAGAGGTCCGTGCATTTATATGTTAGTAATGGAAGCGTAACAAACACCATGTAGTGAAATTAGGGGAGGAAGGGAAGAGAGAGGCATACAAAAATTTTTGGTGTAACCATAATTAAAACAATGAAATTCTGTTTTCAACTCTTCTGAGTAAGGTCACTAAATCAGGGCACAAAATTGACCCTGAAGTGGCAATGGACACTAATATAGACCTTGGAGGCATTTAAATAGGGAGATCTTCAAATCTCTAAATTATAGGTATCAAATCTCAGGTTTAGTTGGTGACAGAATTCACTGTTAACAAAAGAAAGCTCTAAGAAGGCATTCAGAATTAGAACTTAACTTATTTATGGCTAAGGAACAAAGCAAAATTTCTTGCTTCAGATTAGGGAGGAAAAAGGGTTTTCTTGATGTCTGGTGCAATATTGAAGCCAGCAGTAAAGTCAACAAATTGCTCAGCAGTAAAGTGAATAAATTACCATCTCCACAAAACATAACCTTCACCTGAAAAACTGCTTCATAACATATTAAATGGAGGTATATTTGAGTTTGGACATTGCTGGGCAGCCATGACACAGCTGAAGGCACTAGAAAGTAAAATGTGGTAGTTTTAAAATAAAAAGACCAGTAAAAACATCATGCACTCTTCCCCCACCTCCATATCCACTGGAGACTTTATTACTTACATGCATTAGAAAACTATCTGGGAAGGTGATGTAGCAGAAAGCAATAGGACTAAAATATTAGTATTACTAAGCAATATTTTAAGAAATGAAACACATTATTTATCTGCTCTGAGAAATTTCAGAGAAACTTTATCTTTTTTTAATTGCCTCTGCATGGTGAAATCTAGAAAAATACTTTTGAAGAATGCTCTTAAATAATAACCAACTGTGTTAGGTGCCTGTCACTTGGTCTTCAGGATATGAAATGCATGTGCTATGTGCTGTTTTTTGTTTTATTCTGTTTTTCAGGGAGGGATTTTTTTTTCACATTAAAAAATGCGGTATGAATTAAAACTGGTTACCCCTGAGAGACACTCAGCCATGCACAGCAATAGTTGGCCTGATTGGGAACAGGATAGGAGAGGGCTCCCTTTGGAGCATTAAGTGTGTTTGAGTATGGTATTTGCTTTTTCAAACAAAGGACTGGCTAGGGAAGGGATCTTCAGGGGAAGACTTACTTAGGAAAAGGCAGCCATACCCTATTATCTGAGATGTCTCATGCCATATGTTCAGCTAACATCATTTACTGAGCACTGTTATTTTTTGAACAAGACAGTATCGCTGGTCTTAATGTTCTGTGACCACCAAAATGGGAGTCAGATACTTTCCTTGCCTTTCTAGAAGCAGGTGGCTGACATTTTCACAGGTCTAATTTTTACCTGAACTCTCACATCTTTTTTTCTCTTCATCATAGAAACACTTTTCCTTAATGCCTCTTCGACCTCACTTAAGCAGGTACAGTGCTGTACTTTTATGATAAAAATGATTAAAAGTAATGCAAATTTCAACTAGTTAATAGTATAAATACTAACTTATGGGATAGCTTTGGAACTTAACCATTATTTATAGTACTATTTTTGTAAAGGAGTAAGTTCTGAACATTGAACAACCAAATAAAAAAAAACTTCTAATAAATACAACCTACTTTTAAATTGGAATTTCCACTATTATTCTCTTAACAATTGCATAAACTGTGACTTTTGTTTGACCGACTCATTCCTTGGTGTTTTTGGCCACTGACTTTTTTCTTTAAAGAGCCTTGTCCAGATATGAAGCATAAAAGCCAACAATTCCAGTTAGACCATTTTTGTTGATATTGGCAGTTAATATTGGTTTCTCACTTTGTGCAGTATAATTTAGCATAGGGACATCTCTCATTTTGATGAAACTTGCCCCCTCAATATATTTGATTAGTAAAAATGTATATAATAAGTAATAAGAGTAAGCATTCATTGAGTACCTACTCGTGTGCCAGACTGTGTCTTACAGATTCTCTCTCCTTTAAGCCTAACAACAGCCCTATGACATGACTTATTATTTCATTTTTACAGATGAGGGAAGTGAGGCTTAGTAATATCAAGCTACCGGTTCCTGCTCACATGAATAATTAGTGCCTGAGCTAGAATTTAACTCTGAGATTTGGGTTCTTAATCACTGGAGTCAACTAAAACTACATAATCAGGGGAATAAACTTCGTGAAGGCATAGAGATACATTCCAAAATGTCTTCATTCGTTCATTCATTCATTCACTCAACAGATGTATCCTGGAATTCCATGCTGCTCACTATGCTAAGTGCTGCAGGTGTCCTGGCAAGTCAGCTGTTTTCTATGTGGTTTATACTCTAGTGGTGCTTACAAACTAGTGAGATAAACAGATTAATCAGATAATCACAATAGTATGTATTTAAAGATTGAGAAATGTTTAAAGGAGAAACAACATAGTTTTATGAAAGCTTATAAGAAAAGATTCTGACTTAAGTGGGGGTTTGGAATCTTGAAGAAGTGAAGCTTGACCTGAGGTCTGAGAGGTGAGTAAAAATTAGCTAGTTAAGGTGTTACAGGTGGGACACTTTCTTGGCAGAGGAGATAGCATGTGCTGAGGCTCTGAGGCAGGAGGAACACAGCATATTCAAAAACTGAAAGGGCGACACTGTGGCCAGGTGTAGTGAGGGAGGGGAGAGTGGCTCGAGAGAGGCCCCTTCATATCTGTTTTTAAAGGGTTTGGGTTTTAACCCAGCAGCAAGAAGCTAATAAAGGACTGTAAGCAGAGAAGTAATAGCATCAGACTTGCAGGTTATAAATGTTACTCTGGTGGCAATGTGCAGAACAGACTGGAGGAGGGGATATGTGCGTTTAAAATAACCTCTGGTGAGTTAGAGAAAATTATGGCACAAAGGTCAGAGTGTGGACTCTGGATCAGAGAGCCTTTGTTTAAGGCTTAGCTCAGCCTCAGTCCCAAGGCGATGTGCTAGTTAAGCACTTCTTTTGGCTTAGGCTCCACTTATGTAAAACTGGGACAATAGTACAGACCCCAAAAGAAAGTTGTTTTAAGGATTAAATGAAAAAGTAATAGTAGTAATCAACCATCCACACTTATAGGATGAGGACATTGAGGCTTAGAAAGGTAAAATGGGGCTATTCATCGTCATTATTTACCTGGATGTTGTAGAAGAAGAGTGAAGGGAGTAGGAGGTGAAGGCAAGGTAGAGGTCTGAAGGGAGAGAACATCTCCAAAGCAAAACAAACAAATGAACCAAAAAACTTGATGTAAAGTCCTAGAGAGGCCGGATCTTGGGATAACCTGGTTGAAATGATTCAGGGTCCTGCTCACCCCAGTCCTCCTCCAGGAGAACGGAGATCTGGGGATACAGCCACACTTCACTTTTCAGTTTTCTTCCTTCATCTCCTAAGGTGCTAGATTAGACTAGCTGTCCTTCAGCCTGGTAGGCATGTAGGATTCCAGAGGTCCTTCTGACCTAAACAAATCAAGTAAAAGTCTCCCTATTTGTTGTGTGATATCAGAAATTGCATTAGTAATGAGACAAGAGCCTTAATTACATAACTAAAGATTAAAAAATTAAAAACACATTATTTTTTAGCATAGGGGAATTTCAAATCAGCCTACCTTGAAGGAAGGTGGGCACTTGGTATCTAACATACACAAATGGAAATGGGGGTGGGGGGTGGGAGGGTAGAGGGAGAATGCATGCAGAGGGAGTGGATGGGGACTAAGTTGATATACTTTTGACTGTAATTTCCTCCAGAATTTCCTGTGTTTACCTTCACATGGGTGGGGACAGATAGAAACTGGTCTTCAACTATTTTTGTTATGTAAGCAAGTTCAGTAGTTCATCTTCCTGTGATTTGTGAATATGTATTTAACACAACAGACTTACTATAATTAATTATTCTACTTTAAAATATTTGCTGAGCATCTGCTATGAGCTCGCCACTGTGGTAGCTGCTGGAGTGATAAGCAAAAGAGACCTCCATGGAGATTTTACTCTTATTTTGTTCTCAGAAATGTTATTACTTAAGGTATCACTTAAGAAAGAAGTGCATACTAAATGAACAATACACTATTTTAAAATAGAAAGTTAGGGCAAGAATGGTTATTTTTGGATTGGCCTTGACCATTTCTATCAAGACTCTGTTCTTCAGATCAAAGAAAAATCCTTAAATATTTAAGAACAGGATACTATATAAAGCAATATGATAATTAAGGAATATGCCTCTGTATCTCAAACCAGAAGCAGTTGAGATTGATGCATTTTTGACCTTAATAGTGGCCTCTGCTGAGATTTCGCGTGAGCAGCAGTGGAGTGTCATGTTGCGTTTACTGAAATCATTTCCGTTGTCTGTTTCAGGGCCGACTTGATGCTCTAACGGAAGTGGATGACTCAGGACAGTTAACTATCAAATGCTCTCAAAATTACTTGTCTCTAGATTGTGGTATTACTGCTTTCGAACTGTCTGACTACAGTCCAAGCGAGGATTTGCTCGGTGGCCTGGGTGATATGACCTCTAGCCAGGTCAAAACCAAACCCTTTGACTCTTGGAGCTACAGTGAGATGGAAAAGGAGTTTCCTGAGCTCATCCGAAGTGTCGGGTTACTGACGGTGGCTCCTGACCCCATCCCTCCCAACTGCAGCGAAGCAGTTAGTGAGGAGGCGTCTCAAGTATCTCTCTCAGCAGATGACAGAGGTGGATGGGAGGAGAACAATGCATCCACAGTAGAGGAGCCACCAGGCTTAACGCAGGGGCCATCATCTTCAGGGGAAGCTGTGACAAATGCTGTTCAACCCTCTTCAGAGACTGTGAAGCAAGACTCTGATTCCTCTTCCCAACCTGGGGCAAAGGATCAACAGCCTCCTCCTTGTGAAAGTGCAACCAAGCGATCTATCAGAGATTGCTTTAATTATAATGAGGACTCTCCCACACAGCCCACATTGCCAAAAAGAGGGCTTTTCCTTAAAGAGGAGACTTTTAAGGATAAGCTGAAAGGCCCTAGTGGAAAGAGGCAGATAGGTGATCTCAAGCCTGAGATGAGCAGAAGCACCCCTTCCCTGGTGGATCCTCCTGACAGATCTAAACTTTGCCTGGTGTTGCAGTCTTCTTACCCCACCAGCCCTTCTGCTGCCAGCCAGTCATATGAGTGTTTGCACAGGGTGGGGGATGGGAATCTTGAAAACACAGTCAAAAGTCACATTAAGGAGATCTCCTCCAGCCTGGGGAGGCTTAACGACTGCCATAAAGAGAAACTTCAACTTCAGAAGCCTCACAAGGCTGTAGAAGAGGTGCCTCCGTGCCAGACAGCCAAACAGGAACCCAGTTCAGGCAAGGAAGCCAAAATCACTAGGAGCTCCGTAGTGCCGAATGAAATCCCTTCTAGTACTTCCAAGGCCATAGAGGGGCCAGAAATAGATTCTGCTTCCACATCCTCACTTGAGCCATGTAACCAGAGTAGTTGGAATGCCAAATTGCCAGTGCAGTCAGAAACATCCAGTTCACCTCCTTTTACTCAAAGCAGTGAGTCCTCTGTTGGCTCAGACAGCGTCATGTCTCCAGTACCCCTTCTTTCAGAACGCAAAAGCAAAAAAAGCTACTCCTCCTCCCCAAGTCACGTCACCAGAAACGGTCAGGTTGTAGAGGCCTGGTATGGCTCTGATGAGTACCTAGCACTGCCCTCTCACCTTAAGCAGACCGAAGTATTAGCTTTGAAGTTGGAAAACCTAACAAAGCTTCTGCCTCAGAAACCCAGGGGAGAAACCATTCAGAATATTGATGACTGGGAACTGTCTGAAATGAATTCAGATTCTGAGATCTATCCAACGTACCATGTCAAGAAGAAGCATACAAGGCTCGGCAGGGTGTCTCCAAGCTCATCCAGTGACATAGCATCTTCCCTTGGGGAGAGCATTGAGTCTGGCCCCCTGAGTGACCTTCCTTCCGATGAGGAGCTGTGCGTGCCTCTCTCTGGCATGAAAAAATACATTGACGAGAAGTCAGAGAGAGCTTCATCCTCTGAGAAGAATGAGAGCCATTCCGCGACAAAGTCTGCTTTAATTCAGAAACTGATGCAAGATATTCAACACCAAGACAACTTTGAAGCCATATGGGAAAAAATAGAGGTAAGAGTGATCTTCTTAATTGGAATGACTTCTTACCTGATTTTTGGAAGTATTGCTGGGAAAAGGTGAACCCTCCCCCACCCCACTGTAAAATGTGCTGCTATTTTTGATAAACACAACCGATTCCCCAAAGAAAGAAAAGAGGAAAACACACGGTGATCACAGCATTGTGACTGTGGGCATCACTAGGAGCTGCCGTGGTCTGGGCATGTGTCCCCGATGGCCCAGATCTGTCTGTTGCTATCGCTCACACCCAGCAAGGCTCCTGATGAGGGGTGGACCCCCTTGAATGGAATGTAAAATAAAGTAGAGCAGTAGCTGTACACACACCAGTACCTCAGGAATATGTGAATGGAAAGTTCCAGTTACCCTCAGTGCTTCTTTGATTTGTTGGTTCTAGCCCCAGAATAGCTTTCAAATCTCCAATATTAACTTCTTGTAGAAAAGGACCAGATGTTTCTAATTTTTCAGGGTTTTTTTTCTTCAGTCTTTCTCCCGTGGCTAATAACCGTGCTACCTATTCTCTGCACCATCTGTGGGCTCTGCGATGGGGAGCTGATATTTTGTGTAAATCTGTACAAATTACTACATGTGATGAAATCTTTAAGGAACAAACATCAAAATTCTTAGAACTCAGCTCCTTAATGTAATCTGTGATTTAAGATACTGGATAAAGGTATAGTACATATGGACAGAATGACCTGGAGGAAGAAAATGAAGGTACATAAAACAAAGAGGGAAAAGTTAACACAATATATAATAATAGTAACATATATTAATAATTGTTTTTACTAAGTATTTATGTGTCTAATCCTCACAACAACCCTAATATTAACCCATTTTACATATGAGAAGACTGAGGCTGAGAGAAACCAGGCAGTCTGCTCTGGAACCCATACTGTTAACCAAATGCTCCCACGCCTCTCCGTGAGGAAGCAACCGGTATGTACGCTATGTAAATAACGTAGTATTGTAGAGAAGAAAAAATATCAGTAGAGCTAAGATTTGCCTGGGGAGTCCTTGTGAAATAATAAACCTTCACTGCGGCTTTGAGAGATGTGCCAGGATTTAGACACAGAGCAGGAAGGTGAGCATTTTAGGTGGGAGAGGCAAAACCAAAACACAGAGGTGGGGATGGGGAATGAACATGATACTGGGGCACAGAGAGCTGCCTTGACCGAAAGCTCGGTGAGCAGAGAGCAATAAAAGTTTCCATACATCCAGTAGACATGGTTGCTGCAAGGCCCAGATGGCCCGACAAAGGAGATTAGGATTAGTTCACCAGGCATCCGAGAAGTTCATGGTAACTTCTCTGAAAGGGACTGAAAATAGTTATACAACTCAGGATAACTCACCCTCCTTGGGCTCTTATTTTGTGCTGGTTCTATGCTAAGGGCTTTACATGCCTTATTCTACTTACGTCATGGGAGGTAAGAACTTTTCAGATTAAGACACTAAGGCAGAATGTGATTAGGAAACTCGCTCAAGGCCTCATGGCTAGTGAGTATGGAGCCAGAACTGGAACCCAGAGCCAGCACACTTAAAGCAGTGTGTGCCGTGGCCCCAGTGGCCTTTCTGGAAGGCCTAATTGGCAGTAACAGGACAGAGGGTCATGGCAGCCGTGGCGGTGACGGAAGTGGAGATGCCTGTGGCAGCCCGTGTGAAGGGCTGCTGTGATGGGGGATGGGCGAGTATGGGGAGGGCTGATGAAAAAGTGAACGGGATCCAGGAAACTGGTTCCAGGCCTTGCTCAGTCATTAAAGCCAGGAGTGGCCGCAGCTCATCATGCTCTAGTCTGGGCCTTGTTCCTTTTTTGTAGAGATGTTTTAAGCAGATGATGGCTAGTATACCAATTTCCAATGGAAGCATCCTTTTATTCCATAGTTCCGCAAGGATGAAGCTACGTTTTCAGCCTCTAGAGACTGGTGTCGTTTTAATGCAAGGAAACATTTGGATGGGTAGCTGGCTTGAGATGGAGGTGAGGCAGGTAATTTTTAAAAATATATGCACTGATATTGAGTATATGATGAAAGTTTTAAGAGGAAGTGTAGGCCATTGGAAATGCTGTCCTGGAGTTGAGATATGAGGTGAAAGCTGAAAGGAGATGAAGCCCCTTCCTCAGCGCAGCCCCCTTTCAGTGCTTCAGGTGAGGGTGACTACAAAACCCCAGGTCAGTTGACCTTGGATATCACATTCTAGCTTTGACCTCCTCCATATAGTGACCCAGAAAAATATCAATATAACATAATAATAGAGGGTATTATTTAACATCTTCCTTGTGTCAGGCAAATACTTGGCACTTTACCTCAAGTAATGCTCTCCTAAGATTCTCATAACAGCCCTACAAGGTAGATTTTATTATCTCAAATTGACCACGTCTCTTCTTCTCCAGTGCTCCCACTCTGGTCCTAGCCACCACCACCTCCTGCCTGGATTACTGCCGTAGCCTCCTAACTGGTTTCTCTGCTTCCATCCTGCTCCCCCTACAGTCTGTCCCCAACACAGTAGCCAGAGTGCTCCTTTAAAACATACATCAGGTCGTGTCGCCCCTCTGCCGGAAGCCCTGCAGCAGCTCCCGTGGTACTCAGGGGCCCTTCATGGGCTGGGCCCTGATTTCCTCTCCGACTCCTTTGCAGCTGCTCTCCCACAGGCTTGCTTCCCTCCACGCCCACTGGCCCCTGTGCTGCTCCTGGAAGGAGCGAGACACACCCCTGCTGTTTGGACCTTTGTCAGCTCCCTCTGGCTGCACCTTCTCTGTCAGATCCCTTGTTTTCTAATTCCTCCACCTCTTCTGAGCCTTGGTCAAATAATAACTTCTTAGGGAAGGTTACCCTGATCATCTTTTAAAAGGTGTGACCTGACCTCTTTTTCTTTTCTTCTACAGCTCTCACCATATTCTGTTATTTTATATAATTCTCTCCTTTAGCAGGTGTATTAGCATTAATTTTCATCTCCCCCTGCTAGACTGGGAGCTCTGTGAAGGCAGAAATATTTATCTGTTTAGTTTGCTAGTGAATCTCATGTACCTAGAACGTTGCCTGCTACATAGTAGGTACTCAATAAAGATTGTTGAATGAAAGAATGAATGAATCCCCATTTTAGAGTGGAGGAAAGGAGTTCAGAGAGATGAACTCACCTCTCCTAAGCTGCACAACTAATAAGTCATAGAGCCATGCTTCAAGCCCCATCTGCTTTGCTCTTCCCAGTAGATAAAGTCTTGGGAATAGAAGAATTCCCTGAGAGATTGAGGATAGATGGTGAAGAGAAGAGGATGACAACTGAGTTTCAAGTTTTAGCCCAGTTATGAGGCAGGAGTAAGGAAGAGGCCTAGTTTTGGGGACCAGGAAGGAAAAGGATTCTCAGGTATTAAGGAAATGAAGAGAGAGGAGATGTTTTGTAAGATGAATGCTAACTTCATTCTTTGCAAAGTGGAGATCAAGAAGAATAAGGACAAAGAAAAAAAAAAAAACAACCTTTAGATTTGTTTTAAAGAGTCAACAAGGACCATAGAGAAAAAGGGAATTAGTGAAAGAGTGGAGGTAGAAGCTGGGTTATAAATAATTAAGAAGTAAGAATCATTCCTAACGGCTCAAGGAATTGGGTTGTGAAAGCCATATGAGAAAAAGGATGCTAGTTGATAGTGAGGTGAAATAAAAGTTTCTATTAAAAATATTTAAGCTTATTTGAAGGCAGAAATAAAAGAGCCAGTAGCAAGAGAGATTGAGGTGGCTGGAAAAGCATCTAATGTGGCACACACTGGGACAAGGAGGAGGGCATGTGGAACTCCAGGGGAGGAATTCTGGCCTGATACAAAACCTTGCAGATTACTGAAGAATACATCCTGCTCTGATTCCCCCTCTACCAAACAGAGAGTCGTGTGTTTCCTCCTCCCATCACGTCCCAGGTTCTCTGTGAATGATACAGAGCACACGGTGGAAGTCACATAGAAGTCTGCTAACAGAAGAGGGACTCTGAGGGGCTGTCGTAGCATCCCTGGAGGACTCCTCAGTGATGAGCGTCGTAGGTGCCTTTTAGGCTCCCGTCACTCCCCACTTCTCGTGTGTGTGTCTTTCTTTTAGTAGGATGGTTTTGTGAATGAGAAAGATTTGTTTTTAGTTTGAATTTTTAATTCATTAGAAAAATTAATTTCTTTGAATACATAATGTATTCACATGGTTTAAAAACATATATTTAAGAAACAGTGTCACAGACATAGAAAACAAACTTGTTACCAAAGGGGAAAGGGGTGGGAGTTTGGGATTGGCAGACACACATGACTATATATAAAACAGATAAATAACAAGGTCCTACTGTACAGCACAGGGAACTATATTTAATATCCTGTAATAAACCATAATGGAAAAGAATATGTTTGTATATAACTGAATCACTTTGCTGTACACCAGAAACTAACACATTATAAATCAACTATACTTCAATCAAAATAAACAGAACCATTAAAAAATGTTTAACATATTCAGTAAACTCTCTCTCCCATCCTTATCCCCCAATTTGAGTTCCCACCTTGCCATAGATGATCACTGTTTTCAGTTCTTATGTCCTTTAAGAAGTTCTTTATACATATACAAACAAATGCAAACATATTTATTAAGCAATATTTTAAAGCCTGGGAAATACGTTGCCACCCGTCCTTCTCCATTAATGAAAGCTCCTCAGTTAACTCGGTGAGTTCTTAAGCGATGGTCCCTTTCCTAATCTCTCTGTGTGGGTTGAGGAAATTGTCCTCAAATGTGGCTGATTTCCCCAGGAATGAGTGCTTACCTCCTATGGAGTTTCTCAAGGCCTAAAATTAAAAGTGGAAAAAGTGAGTCAAACCATTGAACTAGACTCAGTTGTTCTGATACATTCAAGAAATAGAACAAAAGCAGTGACAAGAAAGGAGGGAAGGACATGTCCAGAGCAGACGAAATCTAACAGAATGATGAAAAATTAACTTAGTGTGATATCTGGACATATGTGGTATAAGTATTAAGGGATGGCAGCTATAGCTTATGGGTCAAATCTGGCCAAAAGCCTAATTTTTAAAATGGTATTTTTATTGGAACACAGCTGTGCTCATCATTTATGGCTGCTTTTGTGCTGCGGTGACAAAGTTGAGTGGTTGTGACAGAGACCAATGGCTTGTAAAGCCTAAAATATGTACTATCAGATCCTTTACAGAAAACAGTTGCCAACCCTTGCTTAAAAGTGAGGAAGAAGCAAGGCAAATAGTTTCTAAAGAGCACCTACTATGTTCCAGGTTCTGAGTAGGTTCTTTCATTTAATCCATGTAACAGCCCTATGGAAGAGCTATTATTGGTTCTGTTTTACAGATGATGAATCCAAGGCTCCAGTGCTAATGACTTGCCCAGGGTCACCCTGCTGCAAAGTGTGAGAGCTGGGATTTCAACTGGGAAGCCAGAGCTTCCTTGGTTTCCTGCTAGAGATGTATTCAGATGCCAGGGAACTTAGGTAACATGCTCATAAACAGATGAAATCTATTTGTAAAACCCACAGACCCCTACTAGATTAGTAAATGAATAGTATGACTTCTTCCTCATAGCCTGAGTAGAAAGTAACTGCGTGGTAAGTGTGGGTGATTATTGATGCTCGCTTAGCAGTTGTATGATTCTTAGGGGAGCTGGCAAATTGCAGTGTGGTGTGATACCACCTAAGTAAAGCATTTCAGGAGATCTGTCCTTTGGGATAAGTGCAAGGTTCACTTCTCACATCATGCACTCACTCTGAGTTCTCAGAACTCCTCCTGGAAGACATGATTCCATTAGGTGGACTCATTGGTACCAAGTTAATGGATGCATGACATACCTGATACCTTTTCTTCCCAGAGATATGTGTCTTCAAATGCTAGTTTATGGTGTCTCAACTATTGTTCAGTGACTCAACTGTTGTTAGCATTTTATCTTGGAGACACCTGTAACCCAATTTAAAAGACTTGTTTGGTGCCAGCTAAGAATGTCCTTGCACCTAAGTTATTTCAGATTCAGTGCAGCAAATATTTGTCTGAGTGCTTGCTCTTTGTAACTAGGCTGTATAAAATTGCAGTCTTAGTGTGTGGTAGCATCGCAGAGGCAGTCATCGTTGCTGCTGCCTAGAGATAGAGCTGGGAAGTTGCCAGTAATAGCAGGGTAATGGAAATATAGAAGAGGTTTGGTCCTGGGATTAACTCGGCGCTGATTTCTGCATCTTTTTCCAAGAGGTAAAATGGTCCAGATAGGATCCATCCTATCTTTCACCCTCATTTTGACCATATGTTGACACATCAATGATACCACGCTGATGCTGGCAGTCATTAAAGAAATATCATGTTGTCCTGTGTTCTCTTTTCCTTTTTTTCCATTGTGGTAAAAAAACATAACATGAAGTTTGCCTTCCTAACCATTTTTAAGAGTAAAGTTCAGTAGTGTTCAGTGTATTCATGTTGTTGTGAAACAGATCTCCAGAACTTTTTCATCTTGGAAATCTGAAACTCTGTTCCCATTAAACAATTGCCCTTTTCCCCTCTCCTCCAGCCCCTGATAACCACCATTCTACTTTCTGTTTCTGTGGATTTGACTATTTTAGATGCCTGATTTAAGTGGAATCATATAGTATTTGTCTTTTTGTGACTGGTTTGTTTCCCTTAGCATAATATCCTCAAGATTCATCCATGTTGTAGCATATGATAAGATTTCCTTCTTTTTTAAGGGTGAATAATATTCTGCTGTTTGTATATACTGCATTTTGTTTACACGTTCATCTGTGGAGGGGTATTTGGCTTGATTCCATGTCTTGGCTTCTGTGAATAATGCTGCTATGAACATAGGTGTGCAAATACCTCTTCACGACTGCTTTCAGTTCTATCGGTATATACCCAGAAATTGGATTGGATGCTACTGGATCATATGGTAGTTGTACTTTTAATTTTTTGAGGAATCACCATACCATTTTCCATAGTGGTTGTTCCATTTTACAATCTAAACAACAGTACGCAAGAGTTTGTTTCTCCATATCCTCACCAACATTTGTTATTTTCTGTTTGTTTGTTTTTTTATATAGTATCCATTTTAATGGGTGTGAGGTAATATCTTCATCATAATTTTGATTTGCATTTCTCTGATGATTAGTGATGTTGAGTATCTTTTCATATGCTCGTTGGCCCTTTGTATATCCTCTTCGGAGGAATGTTTATTCAAATCCTTTGCCCATTTTTTTAATTTGGGTTATTTGATTTTTTGTTGTTGAATGGTAGGAGTTCTTTATATTCTGGATCCTAACCTCTTATTATATATTTGCTTTGCAAACATCTTCTCCCATTCTATAGGTTGCCTTTTCTTCTCTTGATTGGGCCCTTTGATGCACAAATTTTTAAAGTATGATGTGGCCCCATTTGTCTGTTTTTGCTTTTGTTGTCTGTGCTTTTGGTGTCATATCCAAGAAATCATTGCCAAGACCAATGTCATGAGGCTTTTATTTTATGTTTTCTCGCAGTTTTTTAGTTTAAGTCTTAGGTTTAAGTCTTTGAGTTATTTTTAATTTTATCTCGGTGTGATTACCTCTTATGCTTTAAAGACCTCACCCCTGGCTTTTTTGTGTGATAGGACACAACTTCAAGAGCCAAGATTTGTCTTTAAAAAAAAACCACACAGTTGGGAGTCACTGTTTTTAAAAAGTCCTGTGTGCCATTCTTTACTTGATTTGAAACACAGCTGTATTTTTCTTTATTTGTCCCCAGAGTAGCTTATAATCAGGATCTGCTATGAAATTCTCACCTGCCTTTGATGTTTCTTTTCTACCAACCACATAGCAGTTTTCCTGGAGTTGGTAGAGTGGTAGTCTGCAGTTCGGTGTTTATGATGATCTCTTAAGAGCATCCTATCAGATAGGAACCGTTTTAAGGTTATTGGATTCCACAGTTCTTCATTGGCGTTTCATTTTGTATATGCCTTTCCCTTATGCTAACCTTTTCCCTCACAGTTGCTAGTCTTCCTCCTGTATCTGAATTCTCTCTCTTCCTTTTATCTTCTCTCCTGTTCCTTTTTCTTTACTATTCTTCTGGAATATATAGTTTTCACTCTCTGGCACCTGTTTTTCCTTTTAATTTCCTAGCACAAGAGCATCTCCTGTTTTTTCCCTCTAACGTTGTCCTAGCGGTTCTCAGGTTCCAAATGTGAGAGGACTGTGAGTTGACTCTTCATCACTATTCAAGCTTGGACCCTAGATCTTCTCAGTGCATTTCTTAGTCTTAGAAATATGTATCCAGAGGGTTGAGGAATTGTTTAGATGCAAGAATAAAGAATTTAGTTTAAATATCAAGGAAAAAGCCATATTTTTAAAGAGTCAGGAAGGCTCAGCTTTGTAATTGAAATTGGAAGATTCAAGAGTCCTAAAAGATCACAGATTGAACTTGAGTTGTTAGTGCAGATTATTATTAAACAAGAGGTGTTAGTAACAGAATGCTACAGGAACTCTGAATACTCTATTTATGCTGTGCACAATCTAAAGTTTTGTTTTAAATTCTGGATTTAGAATTTGAGAGAGAGGTGATGACATAATTCTAGGCTCTGTTTATTAAATATGATAATATTTGATAAGTCTCCAGTGGAAAGTCGTACAGTGGGAGAGCAGAGGAAGGAAGATAGCAAGTATACCTAGACCAAGCATCACAGAAGATGGGCTACTTGAGCTGGACCTTGAATTATCAGTAGAATTAAGCAGAGATGAGAAGGCAGAATGTTAGTGACAGAAGCTTTGGTATAAGCTAAGGTTAAAGGCAAGAATATTTAAGGTATATTTGGGAAATAGTAAAGGATGTAGGCTAAACTGCTATGAACAAAGAGATCCCAAAATACGATAAGATAGAAGACTTTTTCTCTCTCACAAAGCAAGTGATAGGCAGACAATCCAGGGAGGATAGAGGCCATCTAGGGATTCGGGTGCTTTCTTCCTGTTGCTCTTGCACTATGGCGCACCAATTATCTGTGTTCCATCTCACCAGAAGGGGAACGTGGAGAGCACCCAGCTTTCGTCTCACAGACAGGACTTGGAAGTTGTACACATCTCTTTTGTTCACATCCCATTGGCCCAGACGTTGTCATATAGGTGTCATATCACCTAACTGCAGAGGAGTTTGGGAAATTAGCCTCTAGGCTATGAACTTTAGGAGGGAGATGTTCTCTTGAACCAATTGCTGGTTAGAATAGAATTAATCGAAGGGAAGGGGGATATAAAGTTAGAAAGAAAGGACCAAAATATGATGAACTTTGAATTCCAAATGTTTGCATAGCGCAGATGGAATAAATACTTGTCTAATGAAATGCGTGAATAAATGAATGAGTGAGTGAATGTATCATGCAGAAGTTTTTCCTTTAGACCAGGAGTTACAAATTAGAATGACTTTAACGGGCAGACAGATAATATAAGCCAGTCACACAGCCAGGTGTAAGTGGGGAGTGAAAGAGACTGAATAAGTGGAGAGCAAGTGCCATGTCTAGAGGGCAGCCAACTGCTCAGTTTCCAAGTGATTGTTGCATGGGAATGTGGGCCCCGTGTGGCAAGATCTTGCGCTTTTTAAAAAGAAGTAGCAAATCTGGGTTTTATGTGACATCTCCCACTTTTTTAATGTTTGATCTGAACAATTTTAAAACGGGCCAAATAAAACACCCATAGGACAGGCTTAGCCTTCAAGTCACTAATTTGCAGTCTTTCTGAAGAAGAGAAATCACTTAAAATTTTTGGCCACGATAGCTGGTAGTTTAAGGTTAATCTGGCCAGGTTGTGCTGGATACACCTCTAGCAAAGTGGTTCTTGATTATGGCCATACATTTTAATCACTGGGGAGCTTTAAAAATTCCAACTCAGGCTCCACCCAGAGCTATTCAATCAGACTCTTGAGGGGTGGGTATTTTTTAAAATTCCTTCATGCAATTCTGATGTTCAGTCAAGGTTGGGAGCTCTTGCTCTAAAGCTAATTTTGAAGGTTATTGCAATAGCTTGCACATATGGTAAAAGGGTCTGTGCTGTGGTTTTGAAAGCCAATTAAGGGAAATACAGAGGTGGGAGATGTTATAAAGGACAAATCAATACAATTTTGTGGCTTTTAAAAAATGAGATAGTGGAGGAAGGAGGTCAAGAGTTGAGATTTCAAGCTGAGGTTTGGGGGCTGGGAGACATAAGACTTTAATAAATGGTTCCAGGGACATATGAAACGAAGATACACAGTAGGTGAACGGGGCAAGGGCAAATGTTACCTTAAATGCAAATGCTGTGGCCAAATCCAAGTTGAGAATTCTTGGTTAATATAAGATTAAAAAATAAAGCTACACAGTTCTTTTTAAGAATAATATTGTATATATTTGCGTATATTTGTTGCAAAGCCAGGAAAAAAACTGTGAACTAACATTGCTAATGGATTTACTGGTACAGTATGTCAAGGTCATTGCTCAAAGTTGCTGGAGAAGAACCATAGGTATCCAAAGTAGATACCTTCTTGGTTAAGGCAGTAGGAATGTTTCAGTCCTGCGTCAGTGTGGTTTCTGCAGAGCCTTACCTGGGTCTCGAGGCTTTATCAGTGGTGATTTAGCACCACTGTGAGGCTGCATCCTGTCACTGCATCTGGTTTTCAGCTTCTGAAATGTATAAGGAAGGTGCAGTTTTTTTGTTTGCAGTTTTCAACATTAAGATGAAAATAGTTTATTGTTATTGTCTTGGTGTGAAAAAGCTATGATTAAATTACATTTTGTTGTGTCAAGATGATGAAAATTCCTAACTGCATTTGACAGCAAATATTTCTATGATGATGAAAATCAAAAGGGGAATAAACTCAGTGTTGCATTTTTAAATTCAACTAAAATAATTATTAGGACATTAGTGAATTCTTCTTTATGCTTAAGCCTAAAGTAATGACCCTGTGTTAGCAGCAGGATGTTTTAGGAAGATAGCAATTTAAAAAACAAACAAAACCTTGACATTTATTGCCCACTTAAAATGTCAGGCAAGACGCTGAGTTTTATGCATTTAACACATCATCACATTAATTCTCAAGGAAAAAAAAATCCCTCTTTGATGAAGACACTCTTATTATATCCTCATTTTACCAATGAGAACAGAGATTCATAAGAAGTTAGTAATTTACTCAATGGTACAGGACTTAAAGGCAGGAACTTTGGGCTCAATCCACAGCCTTCTACTGTTTAATTATGAAAACTTGAATAAGTCATGAAAAATTTACAGTTTAAATCTCCTAGTCTTTAAAATGGAATATTAATGATGTTTTTCACACCATTGCACAGATTATTGTATGAAAGTACATAGAGCAACAGCTGATTGTAAACTCTAAAGGCTACATAAATACTAGTCTTATCATTATTGTGACTTTTCCTATGAATTCAGGGAATTAGCATCAAAAATAATAGGAAGAACTAGTATAAGAATCTTAATTCCGCCCCTGTGTAGCATTGTGACCTTGGAAACTTAACCTTCCAAGCCTCAGTTTCGAAAAATAAACATTAATAAAGAAATTGGATTGGCTGACCACTAAGGTACCTCTCAGTTCTGAAATTTTATGAGACTAAAAGGCATAACTAAGAGAAGCAGCCATTTCTCTGTAAAATATTCACTGGACTTTATCACTCCACAACGCATTTCTTTTTGTTCTGTGGAATTCCGGGTGAATTCCCCTTAGAAGACCCTGATGGTGAGTGGTGTGAGACTGTGACGTTAGTGAGCCTGGAGGTATGAAACCATTCATGCTGCGTTCCCAGCACTGCACTGTGAGAAGAACCAGACACCCTAGAGGACTTTGGGGCCTGGCTAGAGTTTGTAAGGTGCCAAGAGACCCGGCGCGATGATGACGGTAAACGATTGAGTAAGCCAGGAAGAATTAGATATGGATTAACCCGCATTTATAGCCAGTAAGACCAGCTGAATGAAGCAGAGCAGAAACGCTCGTCTTGGCAGATTGGGCATTGTGATGCCTTAAAATTAACTGTCAGTAGTACTGCTGTTTGTGCTCTGTTCAGACAGTATGGGGGCAGACCATTCCAAGAGTGTGGGTTCTGTGTCAAGGTCAGATCATGTCTGAGGCTCTTGATCTCGTCCTATAAAGATGATTGGCCTGAGATTTGCATGGTGAAGAAGCAACTTCACCCAGGAAAGGTGCTACCTGTAAGCTCAGGCCCAAGTGCTTTCAGGTTGATGAGGTTCTGTGAATTATCACCTATGTTATCTCGAGCAAGTAACTTGATCTCTCTTGCCCCAGTTTCCTCCATTGCAAAACAGGGTGATCTTCCACATAGAAGTTTTTTGGGTTGTTTCTATTTTTTTTTTTTTTTAATGATTAAATGTGTTAACATGTGTAAAGAGCTCCAAATAGTACCTGGCACGTGGTAAGCACTCAATACGTGTTAGCGCCTGTGGTGGGATTGCTGTTACTATTACTGTTGTGGGAGGCGTGGGGTGAGGCCTTAACAGCTCTTTGTATGTAGGCGGCTCTGGCCTTGTGGGGTCACATACCGCCACCCTGTTTTCTCCTCCTGCCTTCAGCCATCTTGGTCGTTACGAAGCTTCACCCTCCTGCTTACCCTCCACCCACCATGGTTAAGGCCACCCCTCCTCCCTCCTGGGACCCGTGATAGTCGCCCTAGATTCCTGCACCCCTCTTCCCTGTGAGCCTCTGGGCCTTCTGCCTTGATGGATGATTCTTATGTTGTATTAGGGATAATTCTCCTCTAATTGGCCCAATAATTTTAGTTAGTGCACTTCTCTGACACCTTAGGAAGTTTATGTAGGGGAATTTATGCTATGAATGTGTGTTCAGATAAATATAAACAACCTTCTAGTTTATAATATTGTCACACAACAACCTTATAAATAATATGTACTTATTTATGTATAATTTGTATTCCCACATATTTATAATATTTATTTATAATTATATACTTATAAATAATAATTCCCACAGCACTCTTTAACCAGAGGGGAGGTCGTTACAAAGTATTATGAGAAGAAAGAGGAAGGGACTCCAACAGGTTTAGAATTCTCCCTCAGACCCCTGACTGCTAAAGATGGAAAAATTAAGAAAGTGTGTTGGAAAGGTAGCATTAGGTTGGGATGATTTGCTGGGAGAGGAGCATTGAAACTGGATCTTGAAGGATAGATATGGTGAGAGGAATAGAAGACATTGGGAAGGTATGTGGAAGTCACCAAAGATCAGTTCCCTGTGTAACTAGAAGAGAACAGGTAAATCTTCGAACATCTCTGGCTTTGAAGGAGGCTCTATATGCAAGAACCACAGATGGCAACAGTCAGAAAGGCATGAGAAATTGTCCAACTCAATTCCTTCAACTAAAACATGCCTCTCCCAGGAGTACTTCCTGTTAGCACATCCTATTTCCTGGTTCTACCTGCTTGTCACAAAGGGGCAGCAAGTACTTATTTTTTTTTTAAGATCAACATGAATATGTTCCTAGTGCCCCTCAGCTGTTGGCTTTTTATCTTTGTAGGCCTGATGGACTGAGAAGAGATTTCCCTTCTCTGAATTTGGTGTTTGTTTCACAGTTTATTTGGGGACACAGCTGGTGTTGAGAACCACTGAGACAGACACAGAATGAGGGACTGGGGTGAATAAAATTGAGTGCATTGCATTGTGGGGCCCCCATATGTAGAAGACACAGGGGCTATACCCTACACACAATTCCTGGGTTCTCATCCAGGCCCATGGTCTCCAGTACCACCTGTGCATTGCTTTCTCTAACCTAGATCTTGCTCCACACCTCAGAAGCCAAACTGGTGCTATCTAATACCATGATTATCATATACCTGCAAAGTACCTCTTCCTTCTGAACATCTTTTTGCTTCTTTCAAAGAATAGTACCTCCGACCAAAATTGAAAGCTGGCAGTCATCTCAGATTCTAACAAATTTCTCAAATTTTTTTATCCATCACATTCAACGGGTCCTGTCCATTTTAACTTCTGCCTCTCTCTGCAATGTTACACGTTCCCCCCTTGTCCACTGCTGCTACCTCAGTCTAGCCCTCATCGATTTTTTCATGGAGTAGGGTAGCAGCCTATTAACTGGCTTTTCTGATTTCAGCCTAACACCTGGCAATCTACTCTCCATGCTGCAGTCTTCTAAGATGCTAATTAGATTCTCTCTCTCCTCTGCTTCAGAACTGCAGTGACCACCCCCATGGATCTTAGGATAAAGTCTCAACTCCAGAGCAACATGTACGTTCCTGGCTCCTGACCAGACTCTCCAACCCCATTTCTCAGTTTCTCTCTTTGCCTCCAGAGCGTCAGCCATGCTCAGCTACTTAGATTTCTCAGAATGGGCTGTTCTCTATTGGATTTTATCTGCCAAGAATGTTCTCTGTTCCTCTCAGTGCCCTCTATTCTTTTCAGCTGGCCTAAAGCCAGCCAATCTAGATACTATACCCAATTAGCTAAACCGACAGTACTCTGGAATTTTACATTATTCTTTAAAGCCCTAATTCTGTCCTTTTTTAACTCTAGAAATTTTTTTCAAAAAGATGTCCGTGAAAACTTTAAACAATTAGAGCTCTATACTTGAGGACACAACTCCTGAGTTCTTCTGCCTCAGCTACCTACTGGTCGCCTGTTACCAGTCAAATAGTTAACCTTTCTGAGCCTCAGTTTCCTCACCTGTAAGATGGGTGCATTGCAACTAGATGGGATCTAAGGGCCTTTTGAAGACCAGGTCTGTGTTTCTAACCTGCATGGGGACGCTTGTCCTTCTCAAGCAAGTGTATTTAGATAATGCTATTTTCCATCTTCTTGGCTCCAATGATAGCGTAGTGGCTGAGTTGTTACCCTTACTCACTAGCTGCCCTGAAGTTCTCTGGTAGTTCTCTGCTCGTTAAGTGTGATAAACTCTTCACACTGAATTCCTTTTTTTTTTCTAAAACTATAACTTTGTTATTACTAAAGAACTATATATCCCTTAGAGAAAATTTAGAATATTTAGATAAACAAAACTCAACAATCACAAGCAATCTTTTAGCATCTAAAAACACTCCCATCTTGCTACATGCATTCTTGTTCCAGTTATTAGATTTACAAGGAGGTTTTACTAATCAGGAAAGTATTTAGATCTAAACACAGGATTGAAACATTTCAGCTCTGTGCTTCAGTGTCAGGGAGACAGCCCTTTTCATTAAAACTGTATGGACATGTGGGGAAATGTTGTTCATTAAAAGTGATTGATTAGCCCCAGCAAGACTGGGGGAGACTTTGACCCATAGAGAAGAAGAGAGAAGGAATGAGAAGGAAGCGGGAAGAGGAGAGGAGAGGAAGGGGAGTGAAAGAAAGGAGAGGAGTGAAGAACAAGAGAGCGAAGGGGCTAGGAGGAGAGGAAAGAGAAGGAAAAGGCAAAAGAGAAACAGTTGTCAAGAAAGAAAGGAGAAAAAGAGGATGGAAGAGAGCACAGATTAGGGAGAATGACCTAAAACACAGGTGGCTGTGATGGGAACGTTGAAGACGTGTGGCGCAGGCTGGGGTTCTCGCAGAGGTTTGGGAAGTAAGAATGGACAACAGTGGATGTTCCTGTCCTTTGTTTTTCTCTCTGTGAACCTCATGGGGGTGAGTCTGCTTAGAAAGACAGTGTAGTGTAGTAGTTCAGAGCTTGGTTCCTAGAACAAAACTACTTAGTAGCTACTTAATGGCTTTATGACCTTGAATAAATTACATAACTCCTCTGTGCTTCAGCCTCTTCATCTGTACAGTAGAGAAATTTGTGAAGATTAAATGACTACGTAAGTTATTAGAAGAACAGTTGATAGTACCCAAATGTTAAGTACTGTTATTTATAATACTGGTTATAAAAAACCTATAAGTAAACCATTAAATGATCATAATGCTAAATTCTAAAGTGTGAGCATCTTAGGTCCTTGTTCGGAACTTAGAGGCAGAGAAAGATGATCTGATCTGCTCACCCAGTGCCTCTAGAGGATTGGGGGTGCTTGAAACAAGGCCTCACACAGAGTCAGTGAGCAAAGCTATGTGGGAGAATCTCCACCTTCACTCCTGACAGCTGTAAGTGTCTGAGCTTGTCTGTGCCTCAGTTTTCTCCTCTGTAAAATGGAGAGTGTGGGAATCTTACAGCATAGAGTAGTTGTATTCAATAAGTGCCTGGCCACATAATTGGTACTCAGTTAATATTAACTCATTATAGTTCCAGTTTATTCCCAATTCTTTCATTCATCCCTGTTTTTATTAGACTTTGATTATATGTATTTCAAACTTGTTTTTCCCTTAAAATTGTTGATTATTTCTTTTTATTAATCAATAGGGAGCAACTGAGGTCAAAGCCTCTGGATCTGTTGGAGGAAACCCCTTCCCATTTTGAGAATTGGGGATATTTCTGGGCTATTCTTTTCCCCGTTGAAACTGCTGTCATTAGTATTTGAAGAAATTGGGGATTCAGCTCAATTTATCCCTTCCACTGAGTTCAGAATAGAACTTCCAACCTGCTCAGTTTTAGATAATACCATTCGATGTCCTTTTTATTCTGTCTTTCCAGCTTACAGCCTTTATTCTGGGATAATTTTATCAGGAATATTTTTAAATTCTAAAGACATTCCATTCAACCTTTAGAAGAGAAGCTAAATATTTCACTAAAAATTTCAGTATTTGAGTTTTCTTGTGCCAACAGAGTTAAAACTGCCTTAAACTATTTCATTTTCTCTTCAATCTTTCTTCTAAAAGCACACACCATATCCTCCCTTCTGTCAATTACTTGTACTGTGTTGGATTTTATAGGTAAGGATGTGGGTAAATGTGTGAATTGGTGGAGTCCAAATTAGCACTTTTAACTCCCTTTCATTTTTTTTTTTTTCACTGCCTTTCATTTTATCTTGAGCCTCTGTGTCTTGGTGGCACATTAAGTACATTGGTATGTGGTCAGGAAAGGTAAGTTGCATTTGACTGCTCTTGTGTAAAAAGCTAAATTAGTCATTCCATATAGGAATTAGGTTATAAGAATTAAGCAAAAGTAGAAGATTAAATATATATGTTGGTAGATATATATATACACACACATATATGTATATTATAAATATATAAAATCTCAGTGCATAAATTTGCTTCTAAGTGGAGTTCTAATTTTATCAGCTGTCAGAGCCTAAATAAAGCTTCCTTGTGGGTAGGATAAGAGGATTGTGATTACTCATCGGTAACCATTACTAGTGTAAAGAGTGGTTCCAAAGCATGTGTCCTGTTTTGAAAAATTAAGCCAGATTATTCTTAAACTTGTAGCTGTTTAAATAGAGAAACATGACCCCCTTCGGACCTGCTGGTGGAATAAGGGGGGTGGGGAATTGCTAACCTGCAGGTTCAGATGCTGCCACATCACCTCTTGATGATCTGAGACAGAAGTCATGACTCCCTCCCCCTGCCTGCCCAGACTGGTTGGTGCCACCTCTCATCTTGTGGCTGTGGGGGGACTTTTCTCTCCATCTTCCCTGTGATACCTAGCAGAGTGCTGTATGCTTAGTGAATAATCAAAAAGTTTTGAGTGAATGATATAAAAAATCAAATTGGAACCTGTTAATTAGGAATAATTTTTAAAAATCATTTATTAAGCCAGGCTTTAAAATATATTTTCTTTTGAAATCCTCACATACACCCCAAATAGATATCCCTGTCCCTATCTTATAGATGAAGAAATTGAAGTTCAGAGACATCAGATAGTTCATTTAGTTTATACTGCTCGTAAGAGGTGGATGGAGCCTGAAATCAAATTCAGTTTTGTGTGGTTGTAGCAACTGTTCTCTTAACATTATCCACACTGGTTCATGATAATCATGTTTTTTTCTCTTTTAATAGACCCTCTCCTGCCACCACAATTAATCCCCACTTAAATGTTTTTCAAGTTCTAATTTCTGCCAGGGACTTAGACAGATTGTTAGATCAGCTGGCCTTTCATGATTTCATGTGGTGCCAACTAGGCTCTCTGGATTCAGGTGCCGAGTCCACCACCTTCTAGCCACAGGCATTGGGCATGTGTCCTCACTTCTCAGGGCCTTGGTCTTCTCATCTGTAAGATGGGCTGACGGTAGTGTCTTTATGAGACTCAAATGATCTATTGTATATAAAATACTTTTAAACGGTCCTGGGACATAGTGAGTGCTGTATGAGAATTACTTATGGTTTTAGCTAGCATTGTTCGAATGCGATCATTCACTGAATCCTCTAATCTTTGATTAGTAAGAAAGAGGTAAATACTTTTGAATGGTTTAAAAAGTTCAACAGCAGAAGCTGACCTTTATTTTCAAAAATACAGTGAAAATAGTTCACTTTTTGGTGTTCTTCAGCAAGTCCCCCTCTGAAGGCAGCTAACTTGATCTGGACTAGGTCAGATATCACACTTGATTTCTCTGTCCACCGAGAAATGTGCATCCTTCTGGGGGTGAACACACACATGTTCACACACACATCCAAGCAACAAACATCAAGAAGACCAGTTTGGCTCATTGGCTACACTACCTCCTAAGAACCAAGGGCCATCTCCTCTGTGATTAAACTGTGCCTCATCTGTAATTGAGGCACTGGTAGAAAGGGCTAGCTTAAGCATGTAACTGCCTTAAAGTTTTGGTTTAAATTTTCTATAAAATAGAAATGAAATTTACAGTGATTTTTGCTTGCTTAAAAAAAAGGAGGGGGGGGTTGTTATGTGTCTAGCTTCATCAAAGATCCCCTTTCAGAAAAATTAACAGAAAATAGTCAATGTGAAGGGGAAGGACTTGGAACTTACAGAATTTTATCTCAGTGCTAAGAATATAGGAGTGGCAAGAAACGTTTCTTCTTCATCTGGGTCCGATAATTTGTCTCTAGGAGCACTGTTTCTAGAGGGCCCCGTAGCACCACCGTGAGAGGAACAGACTTTGGAATGAGATATGGGTTCAGATCCCAACTCTACCACTAGCTAGTCACTTCACTCCACCTTCATTGACCCTCAGTTTCCTCATCTGTAAAATGGCATCTTCTTTATCCATTCATTTGTCAATGGACATTTAGGTTGCTTCCATGTCTTGGCTATTGTAAATAGTGCTGCTATGAACATTGGAGGTGCATGAATCTTTTTGAATTAGAGTTTTCTTTTTTTATGGATATATGTTCAGGAATCGGATTGCTAGATCATGTGGTAGCTCTCTTTTTAGTTTTTTGAGGAACCTCCATACTGTTTTCTGTAGTGGCTTGCACCAATTTACATTCCCATCAACAGTGTTGGAGGATTCAGTAATGGGTATTCTTAACCTGTCATGAGAATGTAGCTGTTTGCAAGACCCAACTTTATATCTCCCTTAAAAATATAATCTTCAAATGTATGTTAACCAGCTGAGGACTCTACCAAATTATTTTTCACAAACCTGCAAGTGTACATTTACATACCCTTTCACTGTACTTCTTGGGCTTTAAAGAGATTGATGCTTTAGAACGTTTAAAGGAAGATTCTTTAAAAGCACCTCATTAAGGAACTTCAAAATGCAAAGGGTTTGAAAGTGGGAAGCAGGCTGCCAGTGGGTGGTAACAGACTAACGGCTGTTCCATTTTCTCCCAAGTTGGATGACCAAGGCTTCTGCTGGGGGTTGAATCCTGGGGTGGCTGCAGTCATCAGACTCTCAGAGCTGCACCAAATATGAGTGTGGCAAGGGGCCCACCCAGAAGGAAACAGTTAAGGGGGTGGTCCAGGAGGGTCACCCTCAGTGTGTTCCTGGAGAGCTTGGCAGGGAGGCAAAGAAAGGGATGAAGGGGCAAAAAGGGACAATAAGGAAACTAGTGGTAGAAAATGACAGGAGAGAGACTGAAAAGATGAGATGCAGAAGTTTGAATGATGAAGGCTAAAATGTGGCCTTTCAAAGGTTTGTCATTCAGCCTGTGGCAGTGAGTCAAACGTGTGTAAAACGTGCTTCTTAGGTAATGCAGCATTGGATTGTGTTGCGAAGAAAATCTGATGTTTATAGTCATCTTTGACTCTCCAAGTAAGTACATGTGAACTCAGAATATTAGAGAAACAAACAGACAGGTCACATACTAAGAATAGGAGCAAATTTGGGTACGGACAGAATTCTGATACAGACAGAATACATTTCACAAGAAAATCCAGGAGCGTGTCTTATCTCTTTATTGATTGGAAAACTCTTTTTAATGATTAAAATTACGTGAATTCAGTAGGCCAGTGCTTAGACATGCTTTATATTCTGCTGAAGTTTTTACTGCAGTGATACTTATCTTTCTATTCCCAGTAATGTCCAGAAATGTGCTTTACGCAGAGTAGCTGCTTAATAAACATTTGTTAAAAGAATGAATAAGTGACCAATATCTGTTGTACTAGAATTTAATTTATATTACAAAATAAGTAAAATTTTGTGTTTTTTTCCTCATTTTCCTATGTTGCTACTTATGTCATCCCCAGTTTCCTTCATTCACACCACAAAGACTCTAGCAGAGGCAGAAAATGATTATCAGATATTCATTGTCTGCATCCAAATGTGAATCTCCTGCACATTGCATGGCTCGGTGTATAGAGTGGAGCTTACTTGGTTTCTCTAAGAACAGCATCTCATGATATGGGGATAGCAGATAGTCCACTCTCCACTACGCAGAACACTGGTGACAGTACACACAGAAAGGGACTGAGAGAGGTGGAGACGTAGTAGGTGACAAAGGTTTCAAGAATCAGATGGACTCCAGTTTTACTTGCTTTCATGATTTCTGTTTATATTCTTGTGGCTACGCATGTAAGCAGGAGGGAAGGTGGAAAGCTAAGATCTCCCTGACAGGGGAGATTATTACAAATTAACTCACTAGTTAAGCACTAAAATGTTAATCAAAATGAATCAAAAGGTAAATCTGAAGAACTGGTTAAGTTCAACAGGGAAATAGCATCCCCAGCCAGCCATCTCAGTGAGTTTAGATGTAGAAGCCTGTCCTTTCTCTTTTCAACCTCCAGGTGGTGCCATTTACCCAGCCATGGCAAGCAAGTGCCCAGCCCCATTTCCCAGGGCTGGGCTTTCATGTTTTCAAAATACTTTCCGTTTCCACAGATGTGTTCTTTTAAATGGTCAATAAATTTTTATAACCACTATTTGAAAATTTGCAAGATTATTGTGAATTGTGCTCCTTAGCCAAGAATTTTTTTTTTTTTTTATGTTCAGGACACACACAGAGTTAGGCGTTTACATTTGTTCATTGGTCCTCTACCTTTCCATGCTTCTGAGAACCCAGACTCAGTCACAGACATTTGGGCTGTCAGTAGAACTCATCGAAGTCCCTTTAAACACTTTTGTGAGTTAAAAATAGATTGCTAGTTCAGTGAAGGCAAGTCAACTCCATGAACTTCTGAGTAAAGAACACCATCTTTACAGGAGTGCTTTTATCCCCCAAAGCCAACGAGTGTTCCTAGCAGACCTGACCTGATCTTTTGGTGAGGGGCACTTGTCAGGCATCCAGAAATGTTTTGATGATTTGACATCATCTTTCCAATGCCACCCTGCAGTCCAATCCAAATTTCTGAAAAAAGTGTTCCGGGGGTGGGGGCAGAACTAAGAGGGAGTCATGGACAGTTTCTTTCCATTTTAATAGACTTCAGTGACAAGCATGGTGGGAATTTTGTTGTACAGCATGCAAATAGGATGGGAGTGTGGTGGTATCAATTTTACCATTGGTGAGGTTTGGAATTTTTAAGATTGGCTTTAAGAATAACCAGTTAATGTGCTTTTCTTGTCCTTTTTCCCATTTTCTGTCACAAGGGGTTTGTAAACAAGCTGGATGAATTTATTCAATGGTTAAACGAAGCCATGGAAACCACTGAGAACTGGACACCTCCTAAAGCAGAGACGGATGGTCTTAAACTGTACCTGGAGACACACTTGGTAGGCAATACTGTGTTGCTCTTACTGTTAGTTAGAGTAGGATTTTAACGTGCTACTTGTTTGTTTATGGAGAATATCAATTTTACTTATCATAAGTCATTACGTGCTAATAAACCAAGTTTTAATGGGGTAAACTGCAGATGCTGAAAATTTACAGGCATTTCAAGTAATACTATGAAATCTAAATCCTCCGTATTTCAAGCTATTTTTTCAAAACTTTTTCCAGAAAGGTAAGTAATTATTTTAAAAATTACCTTAGAAAATTTCACTAAACCCTTGGTCTCTAAAGCAGCGACTGAAGGTTTTCCTCCTCTTAAAAAAATAAATGAAAGAGGTAATTTTGATGACCATTCTAAACTTTCTAGAATTCTTGTAAAATTAATGAACCTCTCATTATCAAGAGGGTCTACTTTATCTGTTCTACACTGGGTTATTTTAATAAAATATTTAAAACGAAGATCTCCATCATTTTTGCTGCTATGTGGGTTTTTCAGCATATAATTAATACAACTGTCATTACACTTGTCCCTGTGCACACGGAAAACCACGGAGAGGAAGTGGAAAACACTTGGATGAATATGCTTCTGAATATGTTAGAAGCAAGAATTATAGACTGGGGGACATTTGATGAACCTCATGAGGTTTTTACTGAATGCTTCAAATGGCTGATATCAATTATGAAGGGGTGGAAACCAAGTAGTGGAGTGTGATAAAGCATGAAGAAAAAGCACGTTGTCATAGGAAATGAAAATTCAAGCTTTAAGGATCTCATCTTTATTCCTTTCACCGATAGCATAAAATTGACAAAGGCAATGAACACGAATCCTTGGGTACCCAACTGTGGGGCTGATTTTCTGCCCCTCTTACACACTCAGAATTTGGATTGAATAAACATTGTGTGGGAGTCCTGCATGTATGTTTGTTCACAGGGTTCCAGAACCGTTCCCTGTGATCTTAAGTGAAAGAAGGAGAGAGGAAAAAGAGAGGAGAGAGAGGAAGAAGAGAGAAGGAGAGAAGAGGGGAAAGACAGGGGGGATGTTTTAGTTTTTTGCTGTTTGTGTTTTGCAGCATATTTGATATCATTGCAAGAAAAACAGCCTCAATATCCTATTGCTGTGTGCAAATTGTCTTGTGGATGATTTAAAAAAAAAAATCACAAAACTGGTAGAGGATGAGTGTATTGCTTCCATTTTTAGAGACCTGGATTGATGGTGTGTAAAAATGCCAGTGACCCTAACCACCTCTCTTGTACATGGATTTTTAAATACTGCCCTTAGTATTCAATTCCCTGTTGAGTAGAGCCTTGATTTTTTTTTTAAAAGAGGGCATTTCATAATAGCAAGATAAAGATATTCAGGGCTTTATAATGTAAATTGTATTAATTAGAATGTCAACTTTTCACTGGCATTGTTCTGACAGAAATTCTAATCTGTGTTTAAACAGGAGTATATGAACTTTATTTCACATTAAGTGTGCTGTCTTAATTTCTCTTGATTTAATATTTTATGGAAAACACACATTTAGTTTTTGAGGTCCCAGAGGGCATGGGGATACAAAGAGCACTTTAACTCTAGGCTATTTATTGGAATGAAAGCCAGGCTAGGAGAGCAGGAACCAAGGTCTCACCTTTCTTTGGGAGTTGAATGACACAGCCTCTTTGTAGCCAATATGCACACCTGTTCTCAAACCCATATTACAGAGTTTTTTTACTTAGCATCCCATGTTGGCCTCTGTCTCATTCTAGCCCAACACTATCCACTAGAACTTTTTGTGATGGTGGAATATTCTATATTGTACATCCAAAATGGGAGCCACTAACCACACCTATCTGCTGAGAACTTGAAATGTGGCTAGAGCAACTGAGGAAGTGAATTTCTAACTCTAACTTATGTTTGAATTTAAATTGCCACGTGTGGATTATGACGACTGTATTCTAGTCTTGTAAGTTGCGGAACTCTTTACAGATGTAATGAATTGCAGGTATTCAGTACCTGCCTCATAATGACATTCTCATCCAAAATGTGGAAGCCAATTCCCCCTTGGCTGTGGATCTCTACCTTAGATCCACAGCAAACAGTCCTTCTTAAAATGTTTATCTCTTAAAGAATAACCTTGTTTCCGCCTAATGATCAACACCTTCTTGAGTGAATATTCTCCACCATCATGTCTGTAATTAGTTGGTATAGAGGTAACATAGGAACATCTTCTTTACCTCTGCTTTGCAAATAGTGAGGGACTGTAATCTCCAGATTTGTTCACTGTTGTTAAATCACAATCTCAGGGGCCGAAATTATGAATAATGCTGTTTAACAGTTACTGAAGACCTAGTGGGTGTGTATTGCCATTGAGTGATACTTAAAGACAATTACTGAGTCACTGGTTTACTGCATCCGTCACTCTAGATACAGCCTGTTGTTTAAACATCTTTCAAATGAACTCTGAGTTACTCTTTCTTAGCACAATGTCTGTCTACATATCTCCTGAGCAATATTGTCATTTATGTTTTTATTGTATTTCCTTA
This sequence comes from Hippopotamus amphibius kiboko, assembly GCF_030028045.1. Taxonomy (NCBI): domain Eukaryota; kingdom Metazoa; phylum Chordata; class Mammalia; order Artiodactyla; family Hippopotamidae; genus Hippopotamus; species Hippopotamus amphibius. Next base: position 164,173,126 of record NC_080187.1, on the reverse strand, counting down.
CTGTGGTGCTGAGTTAATATTAAGTTATTCTTCTCAAAAGAAGGCAAAAAATATCTACCTTCCCATGAAGAAAGTATACAACTAAGCCTAGAGATTTATATTTCTTAGTTCACCCTGTATAAGTCATCAGTACTCCTTAATGAGTGGGCAAGAGGTATTTGCAAGATTGTCTAGTATGGAGAGTTAGCTACACGAGTTTCATTAAACATCTCTATAGAGTCTATAATTTAATGTTAAACCAACAGATGTGCAAGCCTCTGAGTCTGGTGTCTTCCCTGATTTAATAATGTATTAAAATAGTTGGCACCCTGCAATGTTTATTATAAAGAAAAGCAAATAAACAATAACAAAAGTTGTACATTTATATTTTGATACCTAATTCAATTATTTTCCATGACAGTAACCAAGGGTTTTCACCAACACAAATCAATTAAAGCTTCACAATACCTTTATGAGAGATACGAAGGAGCTTTATTCTAACTGTAAGAAATACTGTGAAATTGCGATGATACATCAATGATTTTCCATGATAATTAATCATCTGCTTGCAACCTGGCTGCTCCTTCAAAAATACAATTGCTGTCTTTTTAGAAAATGACATTTTCGGGAAAATGTCATTCTAGAAAGGTATTTTTGCAAGTATTGAGCGTATTGGACATCCTTCTTTGAAAACCACATTTAAAATAGCATTTTATACATATGTTCTTGAACGGATTCCCTTCTCCTTCACCTCTGTCCACATTTTTAACAGCTTTATTGAGGTGTAATTGACATACTAAATTGTATATACTTAAAGTAAACAATTTTATAAGTTTTGACAAGTTGACAAATGTACACACCCATGAAACCATCACCACAATCGAGAGAGTGAACACAGCCATCAGCTCCAGAAGCTTCCTCACGACCCTCTGAAATTGCTCCCTCCCCTCCCACTCAGCCTCTTCTTCATCCCTAAGTAATCAAGGGCCTACTTTTTGTCAGTGTTAGATTGTACTTTCTAGAATTTTGCATAAATAGAGTCAAACAATATATTCTCTTTCTCTCTCGCTTTTTTTTTTCTTTTTTGGCCTGGTTTCTTTCACCCAGCATACTTATTTAGATGTTGCCTGTTTTAGTTGTTCATTCACTTTTATTGCTGAGTAGTATTCCATTGCACAGATATAATGCAATTTGTTTATCCGTTCACCTGATGGTAGACACTTAGGTTGTTTCCCTCACCACCATTTTTATTGGCTAAAGAAGCAAAAGTCACCAAAAAATTACATTTAAGTAGAAGCATCATAAATAGTTCTTGGTGGACTATTTAGATTTTTTTTTCCTTTGAAAGAATTTATATAATCTTCAGAGTTGGACTGCTGAAGAGTAAAGCAGCAGAGCAGGACAGCAACTTGTCTAAGAGACTACATTTCATGTCCGTTTGCTCCTGAAAAGATAACTGTCGTCTCCCAAATAGTTTTCATCCATGCCTAACTCAGCAAGTGGCACCACATCATGTACAATCAGTTGCAGGAAAACAAACCAGAAGTTTCTTTTTTAATCTGTAGCCAATCAGAGTATTCAGTAGGAGAAAGCAAAGTCAAACTGACCCCAGACATCTGTGCAATAATTAGGAAATAGAACCAAGCACAAAGGCCTGGCTTAAACTTGGCAGGTAATATGTGTAGGTGGCACTGTATCGTGTTAGGCAAACATTAACCAACCACATAGAAATACCTTGGAAAAACAACATTCTTAATTCAGTTTGATAAATGAGAAAACATGGGGGGAATGGTGATGATGAGCGTGTATATATTAAGCACCCGTGAGTGCCAGGCAGTTATTTACCTGTTAGGGATACATGATGAATGAGGTTCGCTTCTTTCTTCCAGGGGTTTGCAATCTAAGGGAGATGACCATAGATGAAATGTAGTCATCTATAGACCCATAAATGATGAATGTAGTATAATTTTGAGCAGTAAACTTCTTGTAGGATAAGCAAAGTACTGTTCGGAGCATAGAGCAAAGTTTTATTCGTTCTTCCTCAGGGTAGGGAAGGCTCAGAGAGGTAATTTGATGTCGACCTCACAGGCCATATATGATTTGTTGGATAGAGCAGGGAGGAGAGGAGATGGGAGGTGGGATGAGCTATCTGGGATAGCTGAGGCTAGGTTGTGTCTTGCAGGTTAGGACCGGGTGGTAAAAGAGATTGAATGTCCTTTTAATGGATTGAACTTTCTCTGGGGGCAGTGGGGACTCACTGAAGGTTAGATTTTATTTTAAAACAGGAGAGTGACAAGAATCAACTGTAAATTCCATGTGGAAAGGGTCAGCTTGCCATAGGTTAACTGGATAAATCCGTGGCTTCAATGAGAGTAACAATGGGCATGATGGAAAATGGATTTGAGTCCAGCATTTGAAGGATATGCCGGTACTGGCAATCTGTTACCAGTTTTTTAAAATGTGTTTTTTGACTGATGAATACATGGGTAGAATACAGAATTGTAAAGGTAAATGAAGGAAGAGAGTAAAAAGGCACGCCTGCCACCTGTGTCCCCTCAGTTACCAGTTCTCTTCCCTTGAGGCAACCACTGTTCCTTGTTTCTTTGTATCCTTTCGAAGTTATTCCAGGTGTTTGAAAACAAATGAGTATGTATAATTAACTTTGTTCTCTTAATTTATACTAGTGATAATTCAAAATCAGTAAATACAGAACATTCATCCTTTTGAATGGACGCAGTGTTCCATTTATGAATATGCCATAATTTATTTAACCCATCCTTTATTGATGAAAATGTAGGTTGTTTTCAGTCTTTTTCTATTATAAACAGTGTTTCGGTGAATATCCTTGGAAATCATTATCTTGCATAGTATTAGTATATCCTTAAAGTAAATACCTTACATGTGAAACTTCTGGGTGAAAGGTTATACGTATTTAAAATTTTCATGTATTGTCAAATTGTCCTTGACAGAGATTGGGCCAGTTTATACTCAGCAATGCATGAGAATGCCTATTTCTGCACAGCTGTTGGAGTATGTTATCACATCAGTTGATCTTTGTCCCTTTGATAAATGGCATTTCATTGTAGTTTATTTTTTATTTCTTGTATTTTAGGTGGAGTTGAGTCCCTTTTTATATTTTTAAGAGTCATTTGTATTTCTTTTCTGAGAACTGTATGCTCATATTCTTAACCTATTTTTCTGCTAGGTCATTGGCCTTTTTCTTTGGGATTTATGGGAGCTTTGTATATATTAAGGAAATGAGTCCCTTGTCTTTGATGTGAATAGAAAATGTTTTTTAAAAAAACTATCAATATTTTGCGGGTTCTGTTCTGAAAGAACGTGGATATCTCAACAGTTTGAGGAATCCAGCATTAAGCAGACCTGAAGGCCAAGCTGACAAGTATGTAACAGGTCTCTACCCCTGGCAAAACATGTTTGGATTCCAGTCCTGAAAAGATCAGTATGTTCTAGGGACTTTGCTTCCTTAGTCATGGATGGAACAAGCCTAAGATCAGGGAGGCTGTTGTTGAATGAGTGTCCAGGCAATGAGAGGATGATGTCCGAGCAATGAGTGAAATGGAGAGGGTGGGTGGAAGGTGGGTAAGAGCAGAGGAGATAGATTAGAGAGGGACAGGTTAGGGAGACATGTCAGCAGCTCTCTTCTCTTTTTGATGCTCCCTCTTGTCTAGTCGGAAGTCTCATTACCAATGTCTGGTTTGTCTTCCCTGGTCTCCCCTGATGCTACTAATGCCCTTGGTAACAGCATAAGAAGGCCTGCTGCCCCGGACCTGCCAGATATCTGACCAAGATTCAGGTGTATTGAAGGGTGTAGAAGTTGGCTGAAAACTTCTCTGTCTGTGATTGCAGTGGAACTGAAGCTCCAGGGTTGTTCTAAGGGTTTATGAAACCGGGGAATGTGACCATTACAAGTAGTATTCACATGGAAAAGAGGGGGCAGATGTTACTAAAGCTCAGTGACTGCTGGGGGCATTTGCTGAAGGGGGAGCAAACTTTATCTTTCATTCAACTGTTGTAATTATGGGGCTCTAGTTATAGGAAAACATTAAATTATATTCACTGGAAAAAATTCAAACTGTATAAAAGAGTATGAAATTGAAAGTAGAAAGCCTTACCGTCTCTTGGATAACCAACATAAACTTTTTATTCTGTATCTTTTTGGACCTTTTAACATAAAAGTGCATACATTTTAAAGATTTTTCACTCACTGTATATACTGTTTAGCAATGGTTTTTTTGTATCTAAATATATCTCAGACATCCTTCTGTCAGTACATGAAAATTTATTGCACATTTTAGCTGTTCCTTAATTTGTGTGGATTTGCTACACTTTTATTAATCATTCCCATAATTATCGCTATTTAAGCTGCCTCCTTATTTATGCTTTGGCAAATAATACTGCAATGATCATTCAAGTTATTTTAACACCAGTTGAGAGTCTCCTCCTTGTCCCATTAATGTCTGTCTACAGCAGCAACTCAGTGTCCCATGTAATGAGAGTCTATCATGCTCTTGGGAAAGCTTTTGGTACAGGCCATAAAAAGTGAATAGAGCCATGTTTGTGTGTATGGAGCTTTGCATCTGTGTTTATAGGGGTAGTTTTTAAAGCCCACCTTGCAGAACCTTTTTCATTTTAGGAGTGGTCCCTGCAATTTGAGGTGGCTGCCACAAGGTGGCACAGAAGCACCAAAATCCTGCAGACAGTGCTTTTGTATTGGTGCCCTTGAAGGATCTGAAAACTTTTCCTCATTCCTTATTGTGTCATTACCCTAAGTACTTACAAAAACAGATTAAATTAAACTAATAATGTGACTGGCTAACAAAATCTCAATACAGATGTTTTCATGCATTAACCATCTATATTTAGATCTTTATATCATATTTTTTATTAAATAGCTTTCATTTGTATCATAAGAAAAACAATATACTTCTCACAAAGTTTTTAGTCATCTCAGAAAAGTTCCCAAAATACATTCAGATGTTTTTCCTTTGCTTGCCCTTCTGTGGCCACCTGTGTTCCATTTTTCATTGCTCAAAGTTAAGAGATGACAGGTTTTCCGTTTTCCCACTTCCTGGTGCCCACCTCTCCCTGCCTACCCTCCTCTGCTGAGATGATAGGCAGCTCTGGCCCAAGAAAGTTGAGCTTCACAAGACCAGCAGCTACCACATGCCTGTACTCTTCAGTTAATAGGAGACAGTCGATCAGACTTCAAAAGCCTGAGCTGTGTAAGTGTAGCCGCCACCTCCTTCAGCCTTGCTGAGCAGGGCTGGTGGCCTTGTAGGAGCTTTGAAGTTCCATTTGCTTGTCCCCCTTGATTCCTGTCAGTTTAAGATGAGTAGCTGAGAGTTTAGTAGGGAGAAGCATTACTTCTCTTTGAGAAATTTGAGATACTCAACTCCTAGCCTTGTGTTACTTCCTTTGGTATCTTGTGGATGGAAAGATCTGCCTGGAGTTTATAGCACGTAGGCATTTTGAGGTTGATGCGTGGGGACAGGAGGCTCATTTTGAACATGTGAAAGTCCTGGACTGTATTCTTTTGCTCACATAACTAATTCTGTGCATCCAGGAGGCAAAGAGCATTGTCTTCCCTTTTCAGTTAAAAAGGTTCCCTGAACTGTTCAAAGCACCTGGGAAAGTAGTTTTTGTCTGACTCGGTTTAAGGACTCCTGTTCCCATCATTTTGAAAATTACTGTCGCCCAGACATTTTATTGATTTATTACTTTATTCTTTTTCTTTAGGATGTGATGACTGTTTTAAAGTAGAATGACAGAGAAACACTGGACTTATTGAGCACTTGCTATTTAGGGTGTTGGCATGCTAAGCACTGAAGAGAAAGTTTGCAGACTGCCTTGTACTGTGAGGGTTTATGCATGACTGAAGGACACCATGTATGGACAGGAGCCAGTGCGTGACCTAACTCACTTGAACCAGGGTGCTGTCACCCACCATCTCTCTCCCTGTGTAGACCCATGTGTAGATCTTCCTTTTCTATTGTGTTACGTGGGATTTTGGAATCTTGAAAAAATTCACCTGGCATAAATGATATTAAAATAAAAGTTTTAGGCCTGAAACAAATCTTTACTTTAGCCAGAAAAATGCCTGTCATATCTACTGAAGGTTGTTGCGAAGATCACATAAACCTGTTGTATGTGAGGATGCGTTGTTCATCTTGGGGGAGTCGTGCGCACCCCTTGGAGACCCTGAGGACAGGTGGTGTGAGAAGCTTGGGTGTTCCTAGGGAGGTTGAATTTCTCCCCACCTACCCTGCCCTAATGATTCACTTGTGACTATCACCTCCTTGAGGGACAGCTTGTTTGTTTTTGGTGTCTCCTCTGACACCCTGCCCTGCACATGCATAAAAAGTACTAAACAAATATGTTAAATGAATAAATGAGCACTTGTAAAAGGAGTTTTACAACCAATACAGCAGCAACTTGTAACTAATATTATAAATCATCAAATGATAACTGAGAATGTCTGCAAGTTATATTATTTCCTCTACAATTTCCAAATCAAAATAGACTTGTCACAGAGCTCTCTAGGTATTGTCTGGTATACTTGTGACAAGAAAAACACCTATAGAAGGAAAAAATAGGATAGTTTATTTCTGCTTTCAGGATGTAATTCATCCCCTTTGGCAAAAAAACACAAGGAAAATAAAAATGTTAACTCATATATTAGAAAGGTTAAAAAAATTCCGCAGGTTAACATTACAGTTTCAAAAGGTGAAGACTACATGACGACACAGGATGTTAATGACTTGACATTACAAAATTTATGAAATTTATTTTTAAAGCAGTTTGGTTCTCCCTTGCAAATGCGTGAAGCATGTGGGAGTTGGAATAGATCTGCCCCAGGCTGCCAAACAAATTTTTAATGGAACTGGAGTCCTTCAGGGATTGTCCTAAATCCACATAATATTCTTAGGTCTTGGTGTGTGCACTGGGACCTGTATATTAGCAGATGTACATGTGAATAATATACTCACATCCATCCATCACCTTAGTGACTCCACATCTGTAGGGGCTGCTGCACATCAGTTATTCCACTGCAGGGGGCAGAGAGATATTTGGGCCAGCGTTGACCTCCTTTTCAATTAGGGCCTCAGAGCAGTGTGTTCTGGAAGTCAGATGGTCCCTTTAGACAGAAGCTCTGCGAATCCATTTGGCCTAATGTGGCCATGCTGGGAAGTCAATGTGATTACCTGTGCCAGGTGTGGATGCAGCATCCAGAAAAGCAAATGGGAATTTGGTCACTAAGAGGCACTGTCAACATTCAGGATCTCTCCCATCTATCTAATCCTTGCATAAGATATTAGCAAGTCTATCAAAAGAGAATGCCCGCCTTAGTAAAATATATTTACCTTCCACAAAATTGCAGCTGCTTGTTTGAAAGAAATTGTGATTTGGCTGAGGAGCTAAATTCACTTTCAAATGCTTGGAAATGTTTTTATTAACTGAGGTTTCAGGAAAATAATTTCCTCAGGAAGAACAAGGATTTTTGTCTTTATATCTTAGTGCCTTTTTTTTTTAAAAAAGGAAAACAAAGTTTTTATAATGCTTCTCTTTTTGTTCATAAACTCAGAACATCTTTCTCACGAGTACATAGTGCTTTTCATTTTTTAAAGCTTTTGATATCATACATGGTGGTGTGTTGCATATTGTCATAACTAATAAATCAGTGACAAATGTAGCCACTTCATTTTGTTGGGGAGATATATAATTGTGGTGGTGGCTGACCATTTATTTAATTATGCGGTAAGTACCATATGATGAGAGGGTAAAGTTAAATTGATGATTTGGGCTATCTCAGCCAGGGTACAGTTTACATGGCAATTACACCGGGATCATCTAAGTGTAATTGGCAAGTAATTTTGTACGCGAAGAAACATGACAGCTCATTTACATGGTGTTCAATGAGTAAAATTTGGGGACATTTATCAACCACTTCCAAGCAAAGAGTGACTGTACTAATGTAGCCCAAAATGCTATGGGCAGTTTGAAAGCTCCGTGTAAGGTTTTTGGTACGAGTCTTCATTCATTTGCTCCCTGAATGTTTATTAGGTGTGTGCTGTGTGCCAGGCACTGTCCTAGGCATTGCAGATACAAGCACAAGTGAAAAGTTAAGTCCTACTCTCAACTCCTGGGTGGGAAGCAGACCCATCATCAGTAGTTACACAACAGTGTAGTAAGCAGAGGTTCAGGCTCTGTGCAGGTACTGCGGATGGTGAGAAGGGGAATCCAGGAAGATGGAAGATGGCCAGGGAAAACTTGCTAGCAAGCATGACACCTGAGATGAATTTTAACGGATGAGCAGGGCTGAGACAGGGGAGGGGAAAAAGGACTTTCCAGGAAGAGGTGCAAGCAAGAGCAGAATCTTAGATGAGCAAGATGGCCGGTGTGAGCTGGAAACTTTAAGCAGTTCAGGCATATTTCAAGGCAGACCTGGGGCCCAAGAGGCAGACTTGACTGGGATCCCAGAGGCTCTGTTGGTCATGCTCGGGGCTGGACCTTATCCTGCAACCTGGGGACGCCATTGGAAGCTTTTAACAAGAGTTGTTTTGTGGACCATTCTCTGTAATAAAATGTTTTTTTTATTGAGCTATTCTGATATGCCAGGCTCTGTTCTACAGGTATCAAGGCATTCATCCTCACAGCAACCCCGTGAGGTAGGCATTAACATATCCTCCCTTTTACAGATGAAGAAACTGAGTACACAGAGATTGCCCAAAGCTACACAGGGGGTGATGGCGGAGCCAGGATTTGAACCCAGGCTTGTCCAGCTCCAGAGCCCATACTTGTCCCCAGCACCCACACCAGGTCATAATCCCCTTGATATAATCGACTGTTTTTAAGATACACATTCCTGTCCCCACTGCTAGACTGTGAGCTCTGTGAGGCCAGGAACTGTATTTGTCTTGTTCACAGCTGCATCCCTGAAGCTTAGGAGGATGCCTGCACCTTCATAGGCACACCACAAATAAAGAGAAAGTGTAGTTTTGCGGGGGTCATGGCTGGAGGCTGTTGAAGTCAGCCTGGCAAGGGATGATGATGAGGGCCTGAGTCTAAGGCAGTGTTAGTTGACACGCAGAGGTGAGGTTGGAGAAATCAATTGGCAGGGCGTGGTGACTGATTGGGCGTGTGGATTTTGTTGGCGTATTCTCACTATGTTTCTGATCTCCAACTCCTACACTGGAGAGATGACTTGGCAAAAGAATCCAAAGCCGAGGGAAGCTTGTTCTGCTCTTCACAAAGCTCTCAAATTCCTGAGGAGAAATGTTGCGGACTCAGGATGAGACGTTAGAAGAAACTTCCCTGGAGATAGTTAAAAATAGAATGTGCACATCTGCCTGGGATGGTGGAGGGACAGAGCTGCCCTAGGGTAGATGAACAGTTAGATGGCCTTTGGGGTTCTTCCCCCTTTGAAAAGTTTCTGGTTTAGAATAAATAAAAATTCTCCTGAGCCACCTATCCTTAACTGTCTGGCTTAAAGATGAAATCAAAGTGTCCAAGGACTGGAAAATATTGAGTCCAAATGCCTGAATTGTAGATGAGAAAACAGAAGCCCAGAGGGTTAGATGACTTGCCCAAGGGCACGCAAAAGGAAGACTCAGATCACTGGTCTCTCAGTCCCTTGCTTCCCAGACTCTCAGAGGGCAGCATCTGAGTTTGGGTGCCGCCTGTGGCAGGCGTGTGCTGGATGGTGGCCCAAAAGCAAAGAGCACCTGGTATCTGTACTTGAGTTCAGAGAGCCTCAACAATAAGCACCACTTGTCACCTAAAAATGCCGTAAAGTATCACTTACTACACAGAGCATTTGGAAAATAGAGAAGATAAATTTAAAAGCCTATAATGATTTTTCTTTAGCCCCACTCATTGCCAGGCACTGCTTCAATGCTTTACAATCATTATCTCTAATTCTTACAACAACTTGGAAGTAGGATAGTACTACTTTCATTTTATGTTTCAGAAAGCTGCAGCCCTGAGAACTCGTCCCATAAGACCCGACTATGTTAACCTCAAGTCCTACCCTGCACAAATGGTGTTAACATTTTGTTGCATTTCCCTACAGTCATCTTTTTCTATACACTGGGACTATCCATTTACATAGTTATAATTTTACCATAGATACAATTTTGAACTTTCGTTTTTGGGCTTGTAATGTGTTCTACTTTTCAGGTGATTTCATAGTCTTAATTTTAATGGCTGTATAATTTCTTATCCAGTTTTTAGGAGGGTCTTAAAGAAATATTTACTCATAAAAATCTTTCAATCTTGGCACATATGGCATTTGGAAGGTATATTTTATATTTTGAGGACCATCTGACCATCTTCCATGGGTGGCACTGGGAAGAGCAGGAGAGAAACTGCCAGGCTGTGCACAGAGGATCATGGCTTTCTTCCCCACCAAGAGCCCCTCTGGGAACGCAGGATGGTGCTGGGCACAGCTCAGAGTGGAGCCTTAGTGGCCTGAGGCAGGTAGCAGGTGACTTTTCAAGTCTCTGCTTTTCTGACTGAACACATTCTTCCTCCCGCCCTTGTGAAAAAGCAAGTTTTCATTTTCTTAGGGTAGTAAAAATCTTTTGTGTGAAGAAGAAGTGTCATCCAGTGTCTTATTCATCAGCATATATACCATGTCTTTAAAATGACAGTGGGAGTAAAAGTTCATCAGTTCAATATGTCTTTCACATTTGGAGACTCCTGACTAATAAACCTCTGGTATTTATCATCAGAACAGCCAAAGAACTACATTCTGGCACATGCTTTTCTCACGCACTGAGAAAAACTTAAAAAGACAGAAGATTTTCTCCATTTTTCCTTCTTCCATTCATTTAGAAGAAAAAGCATACCTTTTTTTTAATTAAAAAAAATATGAGCATGCAGAAACATCTGGCCTCCATTACCATAGCAGCCTCCTAAATGGCCTCCTTGTCTGCCCTTTTAAAATCAACTCTGTGTAACAGCCAGAAAGATGTTTCTAGAACACAGAACTGTACTGGTCACTCTCCCATGTTGTTGACCTCTTCTTCCATGACTCTTTTATGGCTCTTGGAGTTAAATACCATGTGTAGCCACAGCTCCCATCTCCCCTGCTTCCACCTTGTCCCAGCCACACCAAGCTGCTTCTGGCTCCCCGATTCCTGCTGCAATAAAGCGACTCTCCAGTCCCACATGCCGAACAATCCTTTCTCCACAAGCTCCCTGCCAGGCTCTGCAGAACTTGGCTCCCAGCTCGAGCTCCCACAGGACCTATTCAGCACTATCACCCTCATATGGGATATAACCCACAGTCTTACTTTTACTTGGCCAACATGATACTTTAATTTAAAAAAATTAAATCTCATTGGGCATGGCATCTCACTGTTCAGCTTAAGGCCCTGCCACTCTCTATTCTATATCAAACCCTAATTCGGTATTTATTCTGTGCTGGGTCATATGAGGCTACTTGCTTTTGATCTCTTTTACCCAACAGACTGTAAACTGCGTGTGCCAGAATTGTGTATTGTTAATTTTGTATCTATAGGCCTGGTGGGGACTGCTCAGTAAATATCTATTGTAAATTTATGCTTTTTTTTGAAAAAAAAAAACAAATTATTTTGGGAAAGATGCTATAACTCTTTTTGGCCTCTCTGTTCACGAACATCATAAAACTCATGGACCTCAGTGGCCCTGGCAGACACTAACGATATTCCATGGGGGTGGTAGAAAGTCTGTGTTCATGATATGTCTGCTAAAACTGAGACATTTTGTAACTTTAAGCCTCTCAATGTGATTATGGTCTTTCCCACTATTTCCTGTACCAAGAGATTCATATCAATTCTTATGATCCTTCATGAGTAACTTCACGTTTGTCATACTTTTGTGCATCAAGGTATACATTTCCTTGGTTTCATTTCATATCCACATGACCTCCATACTCTCATCAAACTGGGATCTTCAGAAATTTGAATGGAATAGGATAAGAAGTAGTTTTTTATCTACTTAGTAAGGTGTGATCGTGATCAAAGCACAGTCAGCATGCGTACCTGAATTTGCATCCTAGCAGGGAGTAAACGCACCCATATCTATACATGCTGGTGAGGCTAGAGGTTGTGGTAGTCAGAATACCCACTGCTCAACCTCTGATGTGTCATCTTTTTGATAACCCAGTCCTTTGTCTCATCACCATATTTTTCATTTCCTTAGTTATTCTCTTCTAGATGTTTAGTTACATGCTACTTTAAAGACACTAAAAAAGATGTGGTATCTCACAGGTCCCAGATTACATTTATGGAATTTCACATGATCATCAGTGATGTAGATCTGTGGTACCTGCCCAAGGCCATGTTGTTGCCATAAATTTAATCTCCAGAGAATGCCCTGCATTTTCAGGAAGTGCTGTGGATGTTGCAGAGGGACTGTATACCATAAGGCATTGCTGAGGAAACGTGTTAGTAGCACACGAATGGAAATGTGTTCGAGTATCGAGTTTAACCAAAAAGAAAGAAAAAGAAAAAGAAAACTCTTTTGCCTAAACTTCCTTCCCTAGGGAAGAGGTCGGGGCAGAACAGGGAGAGTTTGTTACAGAATCCTTCGCCCGCCAAAAATTTCATTGACAGTTTTGTTAATGTGCCTGCTCGCCTGCTTTCTCAGAGGCGTGTTGTGAATCCCTTACCTGATATTGTTAATGGTTAGTGAATGCACCTGAAAATCAGGCAATATTGTACCATTTGGGTAATAGTTACATTAAATGGTTCTTTTCTATAGCATAAAGCTTACCAGCTTATCTTTTTTGTAGTAATGAATACCTCATCTTTTCCAACGTCCTAATCAAATGCTTCCACATCATCTTGAGGCAGAACCAGATCCAGCTGCATCTATTCTATGCTATTGGCTTCAATTATGTCAAATTATACAACCTACTCACAGGTCCTAAGGTTCTCTTTTGCTGAGACTTAGGCCTGATGCACGTTTTTCGGAAGCTCATGATTACCAACCATTCAGCACTAGTCTGTTGTAAGTAAACAGAGAATCAAAGAGAGCACTAGGCTAAATTTACACTTGTGAAGAAATCTCTAGAATAGGTTTCTTCCTAAATGTTGGCACTCTCGGGTTGATCTCAAGTATTCTTCTTTTCCGTGTCCCTGCTCCCTGAAACACACACGTGTACCTCAGTTTGCATGGGATTGCTTGAGTTGAATAGTTCCACGGTAGTGGCAACAAAGTAAATAGCAGCCTTTTTTGGCTATAAAATAATAATTAATTTTTCATAGCTATTACATTGTTTGGATTGACCAGAAGCATCAGGCTTCCGATACATTGTCATACTTTATTTTATTCAGCCAAATACCTGTAGCTGAAAGAGGACAATACAAGAAATAGTGAACAACCCTTGGGGAAACCTAATAAGTCTTTTTCTGTCATATTTTGCCGAAATGTTTCTGTTTATTATGCCTCTAGTAAGATGAAATGATTCATCATTTTGAAGTCATTTTTTTTTTTAGTCAAAATTCTTATCTTTATACTTCAAGTTCTGATCTGTCTGTCCCCATCTCCTTCATTTTCAGCTTATTTTGATTGTTCTGCTTTTTCTTGTTAGCTTTAAAAGACCCATTCTTTTTCCACTAAGAAAAAGACTCACCAATGAACATCCAAAATGATTCGAGATGCCCTTCGATGTGCAGGGGCCATGCTTCGTACTCTTTAAATTGCTATTACTCTGTCCAGTGTACAGAATAGGGACAATACATGGTTTCTGAATGAATGGGAAAATTTTTTACACCTGATTTCGTAATTTATGATTGTTTAACCTCTTTCATCTAAATTACGTTCCAACTGAGACTATTATCATCTCGAACTTCTGTCAGATATTCTTAATACAGTGTAGTACACACAGCCATTGCTCAATGAGTGTTTAGTGAAAGCAAATTATATTGTATACTTTGGAGCCCTATTATGGAGAAGCCGAAATGTGGCACATCGTCTTTCAAAATCCGTACTTCTTCAAATTAGTCAAGTCAAGGAATGGATTTTTACCCTGAACACTAACCTTTGATTCAACAGATTGGTTACTATGATTACTTTCCATTGGACCACCTGTGTTTGGAACACCTTATAACATTCTAGAGCTGGAAAAATCTTTGGAAAACCATCTGTGTTTCTTGAAATATTTAAATGGAGACCTTCCCCTTCAGGGAGTCCTATTGATCTAGTTCAGTAGATATCCACTATTCCTGCAAACATTTATTGAACACCTTGTGTGTGACATGAGTTGGAAATAAATGTGAAACTGGCAGTTCTTTCAATTGTAGTTCTTTCTTGTTTATAATTTGGTAGCCGAGTATAGGAGTAAAGTAGAGTTCAGTTTGACAAATTCTACAATAAGCAGGTATAAGGAGCAGAGGAAGCTGAGAGAGGGGAGTAATTAATTCTATAAGGCACTCGGGAAGGCTCCCTGAAAGGAATGGCTCTGAGTTGGAATTCAGCCGTAACAGCAGTTTTTGTATTTTGGATGACTGTCATGAGTGATAAATGCCCCTGCTGGACGTGAGGTATTCATTACACACAGTGTCACATTGTAAGGAATAAACTTAAAATTCAAACATTTGAAAAATATTTGACTCCTCACTACAGTACCTGCTCTGCCTCAATATTCTGTGGTTTGTGTGATATCTGAGAAACAGCTGGATCAAACCCCACCATATTAATGGATTTATATATGTGCACATAAGGCTAATATAATTTATTTTGCCAATTTTTTTATGGTTTCATAAATAGTGCTATCACTAACATTTCTAAAAAGTGAAGAAAAGAGCTCATATGTGCTGTTAGAAATTCAGTATATTTTATAGAACTCCGCTACTCTTGATATAGCCCACGGGATGTGACTTTTCATAAAAACCTAATGAATTTCTAGATTTGTCAGCTGTTTCCAAACAGATGCACTCTGCTAATGTAATGGAAACATTTTGAGCCCAGATCCCAAATATCAATAGCTTTTAGTATTGCAAATTAGTTTGTCTATTGGGTAAATTGGACTGTGTAGCTCTTGATAAAAAGTAGCAAGTAATTTTGTATGGATGTTCTATGTTTAACTGCCTTGCCGGGCTTTGATGCTCACATTTTTCCTTGCAGAGTTTTAAGTTGAATGTAGACAGTCATTGTGCTCTTAAGGAAGCTGTGGAGGAGGAAGGACACCAACTTCTCGAGCTTATTGCATCTCACAAAGCAGGTAAATCCTCCTGAAATATTGCAAGTCTTTATGTCTCCAGACTATTAAGAATGAAGAAGCATTGCTGTAAATTACTGCATATATTCACTTCCTTATGTATTATTAATATTTACATTATCAGATTGACCTTCAAGATTTATAAATGTTTCATATACTGCATACAATGCTGTGATACTTATAAGATGAAATACTGCCTCCAAATGGTCTGTTCATTTTATTTGGGGCTTACTGTTCACCTGAGTTTCAATTGAAATCACATTCCTGAAAACTTCACATTGACATGCTTTTTGATGTAGGTGCTCTGGAAATAACATCAAGATAACGAATGAGAATTGTGCATATAGTTATAATGCATATGCATTCAGGTACTTATAGATATCATTACAGATATAAGGCAGGCAGTCTAGAGTTACCTGATTATTTCCCTGCCAATTCACACACATGAACGTTTTGCATGTTCTTTGCTGGTCATTGCATTAGCAGAGTTTTGGCTGTAGACCAGTTCATACCCCAGTATTAACGTATTTATGAGGAACAGATTATAAATAAAAAATAGTTTTGTCATTTGCTTATACTTATCCTGGTAGTAAAAGACCATTAAACAGGATGAGTTACAGTTTGGCACTTGTTTTGAGCTTACCACAGCTAAATAAGAAAAGAGCAGCGTTAATCTGACGTGCTAATGCTAAAGACTGCTGTCTTAAATCTGGCCCATTTTCTGTATTTCGGATTAAATTAACTTTGCCTATTTCCATACATTGTCTGATCATTATAAAGTCTCTACACAGATACACACAGGGCCTCTTATTTGGACTGTGAAGCCATAGTGTTAATAATTTTCATGTATTGTGATTTTTTTGTTCCATATACATTTTTTCATTCAATATATTAAATCTAAGTAGATTCCAAACCATGCATCTATGTAGTTATCCCAGTTTTGTGACCTTATGCCTTCTGTCAAGTCAAAGATCCCAGTCTCTGTTCTGAGTGGCAGGTGATGGTAATGATTGCTTAGAATTATGTTTATTTTTTGAAATACCTGTCTAATTTGCTAAATGAAAGGCAATAATGAGTAAAAATACAGTCGAGTCGGTAACTTGTGCCTTCCCCTCCTTTTGGAGAAGGACTGAAGGACATGCTGCGGATGATCGCAAGTCAATGGAAGGAGCTGCAGAGGCAAATCAAACGGCAACACAGCTGGATTCTCAGGGCTCTGGATACCATCAAAGCCGAGATTCTGGCTACTGAT
This sequence comes from Hippopotamus amphibius kiboko, assembly GCF_030028045.1. Lineage (NCBI taxonomy): Eukaryota > Metazoa > Chordata > Mammalia > Artiodactyla > Hippopotamidae > Hippopotamus > Hippopotamus amphibius. Next base: position 164,156,669 of record NC_080187.1, on the reverse strand, counting down.
GTGTCTGCGGAGGCTGAGGAAGGGACTGGAAGCCCCAAGGTAAGTGGCTTGAAGTTTGCCTTATTTCCTCTTATTTCAGTCTTCTTTTGAACTAGGCACCACTGAAGTTTTCTTTCTACCCCTAAGGCTTTTCGTTTCCACTGGGTAAACTTTATATCTCTCTCTATATGTAAGTATGTATAAACAAAATGAAATGGCTTAGTTTAAGACAAAAAAGCCTACAACTTCCAAGTTTTCCAGGAACGGGTCTTTTTGTGAAAAGTGGCAGAGTAGGAGGGGGACAGTACCTAAGGGGTAGGAGAAAGGGGGACATAAAACATTTAGTAAACAAAACATAAAGCATCTTTAACATGAATAATCAGAATGGTTTTAAATTGTTTTGTTGCAACTATAAATCACTATAATCAGTGCAATCACTCAGCTCTGACATCCATTAGCTGCTTGGTTACAGCAAATTAACAAAGAAGAGAGAAAGTGATTCATTATCTCATTCCTGTTAATGACTATCAGATGCATTGCCTAATTAGGAGCTGGTCATTGTAGTGGGAAGAAGGTCATATGCTTTGCTACAAATCTTTTTGCTCTGAGTGTAAGTTCTCCATAATGGTGCAGGCACCGAACACAAGTTCTTTAAAAAGGAATATTGACATATTTTGGTTATCTACTTTAGATTTACAAAATCATCTGTAAAGCATATGCAGTTAAATTTTAAATGAGGCACCTTTTAATACAGTATGCCGCTGTTCTAAAGGTATCTTTGGATTCATGATGTGAAAGATAGTTTTATTAATTTGATATTTTCATGCAATCTCTTTTTTTCTTTTGTATTTGTTCTTTTGTGAAAGTTAATGTAGAAAACCAGTCTCATAATAGACTCAGCATGGAAACATACTGTAACATGGGGGAAACAGATTTAAGAGAGCGTGGCTTCTATTCCTGGCGTGGACAAAGTAATTAAATCATCATCAAGTCACATTTATTCAGTCTCCATGTGGACTGGCATTGGGCTAAATGTATACAGAGCAAGTTAAACAAACCCTCTGCCCTCTGAGTCTCACATTCTTAAGTGCAGGCAAGGAGAAACCCAACCTGCCCTGCAGTGGTGAGGCCATGCAGCCAGTCAAAAGCTTAGGCAGTTTATAGCTTTGGAATCTTGGAAAACAACTTTTAACTTCTTTGTTGGAAACAGAGGATGGAATGATGAGCTCAGTTCCATTTAAAGAAGACTCCATGGAGGAGGTCACGTTTCAGGAAATACTTGAAGGAAGGAAGAGAGGTGGCTTGGCACATGAGCACATATTTTAGGAAGTGATGTGATGAAAGGATCAATGCTGAAGCTAGTAATATGAATGGAGATTGTCTTCAGCAGACTTCTCAGGGCAGACGTGGAGCTTTTTCAAGGAGCAGACTGTAGGGAGAAGTTTATTGGGCTAACGCTTTGTCTGGGGTGGGGGGTGGTGATGACAAGAAAGGACACAATTGAAAACTTTGTTGTGTTTTATTTATTTAACAAAAATATACTGTGTTTACTTTTCTTTAATTAATTAATTAATTAATTATTTTATTGGCTGTGTTGGGTCTTTTTTGCTGTGCGCGGGCTTTCTTTTAGTTGCGGTGAGTGGGGGCTACTCTTTGTTGTGGTGCACGGGCTCCTCATTGTAGTGGCTTCTCTTGTTGCGGAGCACAGGCTCTAGGCACATGGGCTTCAGTAGTTGCAGCACACGGGCTCAATAGTTGTGGCTCACGGGCTTAGTTGCTCCGTGGCATGTGGGATCTTCCTGGAGCAGGGATCGAACCCATGTTCCCTGCAATGGCAGGCAGATTCTTAACCACTGCGACACCTAGGAAGCCCCTGAGTGTTTACTTTTTAAAAGCTATCCTGTATTGGATGCATTCTACATGGCAGATACTGTTCTACAGCACTTCTGTGTATTCTCTCATTTAATTCTCACAGCAAACTATATAAACCTTATAAATAAGGCAGTCCTATTATAATTCCCAATGGAAAAAAATGGAGACACAGAGAAGTTAGGTAACTGGCTTAAGGTCACACAGGTAGTAGGTAGCAGAGCTAGGATTTGAATCTGAGCCCTTTGGCCCCAGAGCCCATTTTCAGCACTGCCTAGAGCACTGCCTCTTACTGGCACTGCTCAGGGTGGGGTACGGTGGTGAACCGCAGCCTCAGTACCTGTCTCATGGAGCTTGTGGTGAAGTGGGGTAACAGACTTAAATCTAACAACCGTGCTTTTATAAACCGTAATGGGAGACGTGATTTAGATCAGAGCATCCGGGAGCCCTTCTTTGAGAAAGCGGTATTCTGTGAGCAGGCCAGTGCAGCTGGAGTGGAGGGGGAGTGAGCTAGGGAAGCTGAGTGGCCATGGGGGCAAAGGGGGGTTTTGGGAGTGATCAGGGAAATGACATCATTGATTTGCAGCCTAAAAACCTGTCCTTGGCTTTGCTGTGGAACACAGATGGGTGAGTGGGGTGAGTCGGGGTGAGGGTGGGGAGGCACCAAAGTGGAACTGCAGAGATGGTGCAGTCCCCTGCATTCATAAAAGACCTGTGTTGAAAACAAGTGACTGTATTCACCAGGGCCAATTTGAATTGGACACTTTCAAACTAGCTTATGAGTACAAGGAGAAAGAAATAACTAACCCTGATTGGGGGTATCAAGGAAAGACTTACAGGGGAGTTGGTGTTTTCAACGAGGGGTGGAGGGAAGGATTTTTGCAGTCAGACAGTCTGACTTCAGAGTCTGAGCCTGTCCTGTTATTCCTCATGCTTGTCCAAGGGACTAAGGAAGGCAGTGCATAAACATCAAGCAAATAGAAGGAATGACCATTCTGATTTCTCCTTAGTTTCCTAAGCTTAAATTTAGAAATATATTTTCTTTGTCTTAAATTGATTTTACCTTCACCCTTGGCTATGGATGAGTTCATTTGTCCAGAGAAAATTCAACCCAAACTGGGGAAGAGAGAACTAGCAGGGAGGCAAAGGCCTGGGGTGTGGCCGGCTCTGCCACGTCCAAGTCTTAGGTTCCACATCTGTAGACGCCTCTCTCAGGTTCTGAGTTCAACTCCTGACACTCACTAGCAATGACTTAACTTCTCTGTGCCTCAGGTCCCTCATTTCTAGATGGAGGCAATGCTAACATCCACCTCAAGGGACTGTGATGCAGATTTAAGAGTTGGCATATCTAAAGTGCTTAGAACAGTGCCTGGCACATAGTAAGTCCAAGATGAGGGTAAATGTGCAAGACTTCATGCTCTAGGGGTGGAGACAATAGACAAATAATTCTAACAGAACCTGACGAATACTCTAGTAGAGATAGGTGCAAAGTTCTATGAGTACAAGGAGAAGGAGATAACTAACCCCGAGGGGGGGTATCAAGGAAAGACTTACAGGGGAGTTGGTGTTTTCAGTGAGGGGTGGAGGGAAGGATTTTTGCCTGGGTGAGGTTGACAGGCAGGGAGAGCAGCACCTGCAAAGAACCTGGGATCTCGTGGATGATGATTAGGCCGGTTTGCCGCAATCTACAGCAAGGCTCACGTTGTGACAGAAAATGACCCTTAACGGTCAGTGATTTGAGCAATAATTCCTCCTATGTCTCTAATTGACACTATCCAAGCCAGAGTGAAGTCCCTAAACACAATGTATCTAATATGTCCTGTTTAAACAGAAATTTTTCTTTCCATATTGCACCAAATAGAGCAAGCTTAAACCCTGGAGTTCTCCAAGACTAACAGCTGGTTTCGACTTCTTATCTATCATGTTGGCCCTCTTTCCGTGACGTGACCTTGCACAGGTTATGTACAAATTATGCCATGAAATGTATCTCCTAGCATAGCAGTTATGATCATCTATTTCATCTTAGACCTGAAAGAGGAACTAAAATTAAAACATAATAATAATAAAAAAAACCCCTCCAGAATTCATCTTCGGTTTACTTCAGAAGCTACTGGGAACTTGAGAAGCATAATAGAAAATCTAAGGAATATATCTAGGGGGTATTTTTCTTTCTTACCTTGTTTGAGAGACTGCAGAAAAGAACTTGGTCTTAGAAATCTTGTAAAGAAGGAGGGTAGGAGGAAATTCAAAGACTCTGGGAAACTTCTCCCCCAGGACTTGGCAGCATACCTTATTTGTTGTATTTCATTTTTTAAAAAAGTGTTTTCCCAGGACTGTGAGATCTTTTATACATGGAAATAGAGAACAAAACTCACCAACTCTAGAAATAGAGCTTCGGCGTGCACATCCAAGAATTGAAAGCATGCTTGTAATTATGTATTTCATTTTAAGATAGATTGGTGAAAGTTTATCACCTTAAATTAGGCTTTTTCACTATGTTAAATTTCCAAATGGTGTATAGCTGGAAGGATTTCAAAATACAGGGAATATCTAACTCCTAACAGAGGCTACATTCTTTTTCTTTTTGACCTCTCAAGGCAAAAAAAACAAAAATCTGAAAGCAAAAAAGCATTCTTAAATTTTGCACATTGCCCCTTTTAAAATGTTATCTTCTGTTTTTACTTTTTACATATAGAGCTCGCCATCACTACAGATGTCTTAGAATCAAGGCCAGGATTTCCCCACATGGCATATCAAACTTTGCATCACTGAAAGCACACAACAATGGTTCCTTTGTCCTCTTTAAAGAAACATATACATTTCCAAAACAAAGAATATTTGAAGATTTTATGGTAAATTCAGAAAACTTTATAGCAAATAGAAGGGTGACCTAGCCTGGGTTCCAACCAAGAACTTCACTTCCTTATTGAAAGAAGACAGAGGGTTTAGCTGCTTTGAACTCTAGGGTTGTGCTTATTTTATCTGGCTTCTTTGAGGTTCTTAGATTGAAGTCCTCATCCCTTTGGAAATGGATATCAGACTGTGAAGGTCATCAATGTTATCTGTTCAACAATAGCACAAGAGCAAGCTTAAGGACATTTCTTAAATATGTTTGCTCAGCCCTACGGATGACAGTTTCAGATATTGGTTGAGAAGGGATGTTTGTGTGCACTCTAACTTGAGTATATCACTGACCACCTAGCCTTTCATTAGATGTCAAGAAAGGGCAAGTCTAATAGCAACACATATTTTCTGTTTGTTTACCAGACACCCAAGTCTTAACCTAGTATTTATGCTAATGATTTATGGGTAACTTCCTTTCGCTGAAGGGAGAGAAGGAGGTGGATTTGGGGAGGAGCTTTATAGGATATTTCCTCTGTATTATATAGTACCTCTTAGGTAATAATGCAGCTGGATATTATTATCCTGGAATGGAATTTGATCCCGATTCTTCCAAAGCATTGGTGAGACAAAGCATTGTCTCTGTATTCTTTTCTTTTCTGGCTCAAATGCTTATGTAGTTGCATGTTCTTTAATATAGGATCCTCAGAAACAGCTTTAAGATATTGAATGGGAATTGCATTTATATGTGGTTAGTCCCACAGCACTTGGCACTGACATATATAAAGAATTACTTGAGATACTTTACTCTTCTCTTCATGCAAAAAAGAAAGGAATACAGGTATATGTTGTCAAAGGAACCAGAAATGATATCATAAGATTAAATTGTGCCTAAAGTAGTAGAAACAGAGACCACAGGCAGGGCCTTGGCCATTATTTACTGAGTGCTGACAGAGAGCTCTGCCCAGTGCCGGGTCAGACATGAGGGAAGACATGCTTTTCTACTCTGTGGTCTTATCATCTCAGTGTAAGCACACAGTGTAACATCTTGTCTAATGTAGATTGGGCTATCTTAGATCTAGAATAATAGATCACCTAAGATTTAGATCATCTTAATTAGGATGTTGGCAGATTGAAATGGAATGGGCTTCTTGATGCAAGTAAATGAGTAGTAAATGCATTACCAATTCTGCCTCTTACTTGCAGAATTCTTCCTAAAAGCCAGGATCCAGTTCCTTTCCTGCTAAACTATATCAACAATCCTGAAATGCAGTACCAAGGGAGAACTCTTTCTTCTACTGTGGATTCTTCAGTAGTCCTTTTTTTTTTTTTTAACAGAAGGGCAACTTTTCTTCAAAAGTGTTTTTAAAAGACAGAAACAAAAGTGAGTTATTTCTTTGAAGATCAGTTGTGGTTACTAAATTTGTGATGGAATTGAATAAAAGACAGTTCTTCTAATCTCCTTGAGGCACTTAAATTTGCATATTATCAGATGTGTGGGTGTGCCCAAGATGAGAAATTTTTTTTTAGTAGTCTGCCACTCTAACTAGGTGACTGAAACAATGATTGAGATGACATAACATATGTTAGGGCAAAGGACAGCTAATGGTCAGCCCTATCACAGTCTATATGGTGTATAAAACCATAGCTTATCTTGATTTTTTGCACTATATTCCATTGCTGGAATGGAATTCTGGGAGTGAAATTCTTTGGTGTCTCTAATCAACACAGGAAAATGTCATTGACAAGAGAAGGTAGTCTATTTTTTTTCCTATTTTGTCAAAGATTGCCTAATCTCTGAATCTATAATACCTAGAGTTGCAAAGATGCATAGTATTAGATACAAAGTTACATTCTATGGAAAGCAGCCCTCTTTTATTGGTAGAACTCACATTTTGTGACTCAGCCGAATCTATTTTGAAGATAATATATAATAAGCACATTAGAGGTACTTTTTGTTATGTAGTGGAGGGCAACATTTTTTAAAAAATCTATAAACATTTAAACACAAACCAGAAGGCAAGATACAGAATTGCTTCTAAAAACCACTTTAAAATTAATAAGTAAATTCTTTGAAAGTGTGAAACAATTACCTCAGTATGTGATTTACACTTTTGCCAGGAATGTGTTGTTTCTGGCATGGGAGCATCTGAGCTGGGGAGAGCCCTACTAAAGGGATTACTTTGCTCTGGCTCTTGTGTTTATTGAGTCACCTAGGACTTCTTATAAAACAGCAGCTTTCAAACGTACACACACCTGCACTCGGCACCCTGAGTACTCTAAAAGCTTATTTAACTGTTCTCACACCCAAAGTATCTCTCCCACCCAGTGAGGTCAAAAAACATTGAGATGTCCACATTCTGGCTTTTTCTTCTTCTCCGGAACCACTTGGAATATAGCCATTTATGTGGTTCTGATGCTAAGAGAGGCAGAGATATTTTTCTCTGTAGTGCTCTTTGCCACCAGGCCTCACTGAGCATCCCCAGTCTTACATCCCACTGTGCCAAAATGAAGGTTAATATTTCTCAGGAACATTAACTACATTGGAGGTCCTCCTGGGCCAGAGTCCAGGGACCCATCTCACTGCAGCTTCCAGGCCATTTTGCGTTGGGTGGGGGGGGTGGCTTCTCATCTTTGTACTTCTCTGGCCTGCAGAGGCCAACACTGGTTTAGCATTGCCCCCTGCAGGGCTAAGCGAGGCCATGGTCTTGCTGCGTGAGAAAGGGGAGAGGGAGAAAGGAAGCCTAAAGCAAGAGGCGAAGACAAAGGAAGAGAGAGAGGGGAAAGCAAAGAGAGAGAAGGAACACAAAGAGAAAGATAAAAGAAGGAAGTATGCATCCAGAGGCGCTCATTTGCCCAAGTCGCTTCATGGACGTGAACACTTTCATGCCTCTCTCCCCTTGTCTTATTCTTTCCTTTCTCTAGTGCTGGAACCCAAAGCCAGAAAAACTGTCTTTATTTTTGACATCTTAGATATTATTGCATAACGTGTGTGTGTGTGTGTGTGAGAGAGAGAGAGAGAGAGGCAGAGAGAGAGAGAGACGTGCTCTATTAACGGTGTTATCACAGTTAGCAGGCTCACTGTGGTCTGGGTTTGTATCAACCCTTGTACCTGGATTGTCTCATTCATTCTTCCCAACAATACAGCAGTCATAGCTTCTGTTACCATTTTTACTTTACTGATAGAAAACATAGGCTCCAAACACATGTTAGGTACTCAGGCTTATTCAAAGACTTTTTAAAATTCATATGTAACAGCAAAAAAGGCCAAATTCCTTACCCTGTCATTTGACTCCACCTGCTTAGTCAAGATTCATGTCACTGTTTCATTTCATTAAACGTTCTAGTTAATTCACCAGCTTCCAAATGCCTTTTCCCTCTCTTTTCTCTTTGCTTTTGCCCAGGGTTTTTCCAATTCTCTGTACTTATACTGCTTCTACCCATCCTTAAAATCAGTAAATATTGAATATGAAAGTATATTGTGATGTCATAGCTCTGGACGGGACACTATTCCTCTCCATGCTCACTGCCCAGCAGTAGAGACAGACACACATATATAACTCTAAATTAAGGCAGACTGTGTGATTAATACTACAATAAGAGACAGGGACATAAGAAATAGGGAAATTGGGGGAGGGGACATTATTTCAATCTGATGGTGCCTGGGAAAGCTCTTTCCTCTAAGAGAAGATGGATTTTGGGGAGGTCTCTAATATTCTGACAAATTGTTAGCTGGAAAATATTAGAAGGAGAGCATTCCAGGTAGAGGAAATAACATGGTAAAAAGTATGGGAAAAGGAAAATATTAGAGACATCTAGAGAATGGTGAACAGTGACTAGTTTGGCTCTTTTGAACATAGAGTGTCCATGTTTTTATGGGAAGGGACGAGGACTTAGTGAAAATTAAAGCCTGAAAAGCTTTGAGCTATGTGCCAGAGAGCTTTGAATATCAGCTGAAGAGTTTGTGTTTTGTTAGTATGTCTTTAGTGTTTTTAATAATTGGATTTAGCCACAGAAAACAGGTGGCAAAAAGTAGGATGAGAGAGGAAGGACTGACAATGAATTAGGAAACTAGTACAATAACTAAAGGCAGCTAAAGTGAAGCAGTGGCTGTAATAATAGAAAGAAAAAAGTAGAAGTGATATTATGGAAGAAGAAATATTAGGATTTGGCATCTATGGAATGGAGGACTGAGGGGAGGGTTAATGATGACTCAAAGAAATTGAGCACAGTTAGGAGAAATGGTGTTACCATTAACTGAGATAGGACAGATGCCTAATTAATAAGAATATCTGGGTATATATCCTGGGCAGAGATATTTTTATAACCTCTGCAGGTGATTCCAGAGTGCAGGCAAATTTGAGAACAATGATTTGTAAATAGGAGAAGCCTAAAAATTATGTGTAGTTATGTGCAATACTCAGTTGAAAATGTAAGCCCAAAGCTTGGAGCAGAGATCAGTGCTATGGTTATAGGTTGGGCAGTCCACATAGATTTCTTTTTTAAAATTTGATTGTAGTATAGTTGATTTACAGTGTTTTGTTAGTTTCAGGTATACAGCAAAGTGAATCAGTTATACATATATACATATATCCACTCTTTTTTAAATTCTTTTCCCGTATAAGCCATTAGAGAGTATTGAGTAGAGTTCCCTGTGCTATACAGTAGGTTCTTATTAGTTATCTAGTTTATTGGGTTGGCTGAAAAGTTCATTCAGGTTTTTGCCATTATGGAAAAACCCAGACGAACTTTTTGGTCAACCCAATATATATAGTAGTGTGTATATTTCAATCCCAATCTCCCAATTTATCAGTGCCCCCACCCTCCCCATTTACCCCCTGGTAACCATAAGTTTGTTTTCTACATCTGTGACTATTTCTGTTTTGTAAACAGGTTCATTTGTACCATTTTTTTTAGATTCCACATATAAGCAATATCATATAATATTTGTCTTTCTCTATCTGACTTACTTCACTCAGTATGACAATCTCTGTGTCCATCCATGTTGCTGCAAAGGACATTATTTTGTTCTTTTTTAGAGCTGAGTAATATTCCATTGTGTATATGTAACACATCTTCTTTATCCATTCATCTGTTGATGGACATTTAGGTTGCTTCCATGTCCTGGCTATTGTAAATAGTGCTTCAGTGAACATTGGGGTGCATGTATCTTTTCAAATTATGCTTTTCTCCAGGTATATGCCCAGGAGTGGTATTGCTAGGTCATATGGTAGCTCTATTTTTAGTTTTTTAAGGAACCTCTATACTGTTCTCCATAGTGACTGTACCAATTTACATTTCTACCAACAGTGTAGGAGGGTTCCCTTTTCTCCACACCCTCTCCAGCATTTGTTGTTTGTAGATTTTTTTGATGATGCCCATTCTGACTGGTGTGAGGTGATACCTCATTGTAGCTTTAATTTACATTTCTCTAATAATTTGTTGTGTTGAGCATCTTTTCATGTGATTTTTGGCCATCTGTATGTCTTCTTTGGAGAAAATGTCTGTTTAGATCTTCTACCCATTCTTTGATTGGGTTGTTTGTTTTTTGATATTGACCTACGTGAGCTGTTTGTATATTTTGGAGATTGATCCCTTGTGGGTTGCTTTGTTTGCAAATATTTTCTCCCATTCTGAGGATTGTCTTTTTATTTATGGATTCCTTTGCTTTGCAAAAGCTTTTAAGTTTAGTTAGGTCCCATTTGTTTATTTTTGTTTTTATTTTCATTACTGTAGGAGGTGAATCAAAAAAGGTCTTGCTGGGATTTATGTCAAAGAGTGTTCTGCCTATATTTTCCTCTAAGTGTTTTATAGTATCTGGCCTTACATTTAGGTCTTTAATCCACTTTGTTTATTTTTGTGTATGGTGTTAGGGAGTGTTCTAATTTCATTCTTTTACATGTAGCTATTCAGTTTTCCCAACACTACTTTTTGAAGAGACTCTCTTTTCTTCATTGTATGTTTTTGCCTCCTTTGTTGTAGATTAGGGACCATAGGTATGTGGGTTTATCACTGGACTTTCTATCTTGTTCCATTGACCTACATTTCCTTTTCTGTGACAGTACCATAGTGTTTTGGTTATTGTAGCTTTGTAGTATAGTCTGAAGTCAGGGAACCTGATTCCTTCAGCTTTGTTTTTCTTTCTCAAGATTACTTTGGTTATTCAGGGTCTTTTGTGTTTCCATACAAATTGTAAGATTTTTTTGTTCTAATTCTGTGAAAAATGCTATTGATAAATTGATGGGGAAGTCCACATAGATTTAATAGCTGTAGCCTTGGAAGTTGATATTGACAAGAAGAGGCTATTGTGTGAGAATGAAGAAGTATGATAGAACCTTGGGAGATGTCTAGGGTAACTGAGAGCAAGGATGTCATATTAAAATTGGGGATTAAGTGAGAATCTACATGCTCAATAGTGAAACTCCCAGCCCTTGCCTCCCAGAATGCTGGTAACCAGGGGATAGTAGGGATGTAGGTCAAAGGAACTTTTTGTGGGGTAGGGGTGACCTTAGCATGTTTATAGGCTAGAGAACAGGACTAGTTAAAAAGGGATGGTTGAAGACAATAATTTCAGGAAGGATAAGAAAGAAGATGAGTTGGCACAATGATTCAGATAATGGAGAGGAAGTGAATCAGGTGGAACTGTGAATTTCAGGAAGGGAGGATGTGTCTTAGGAGAAAAAGAAAGAATATTGAGTGGTAAGCAATAGTAAAGAGGGGAGGAAGCCAAAGGATTTATTTTTTATTTACTTTTTATTTATTGTCTGCATTGGACCTTCATTGCTGCACGTGGGTTTTCTGTAGTTGTGGAGAGCAGGGGCTACTCTTCATTGCAGTGTGCAGGCTTCTTATTATGGTGGCTTCTCTTATTGCAGAGCACAGGCTCTAGGCACACAAGCTTCAGTAGTTGCTGTGCATGGGCTCAGTAGTTGTGGCTCACCAGCTCTAGAGGGCAGGCTCAGTAGTTGTGTAGCACGGGCTTAGTTGCTCCGCGGCATGTTGGATCTTCCTAGGCTAGGGCTTCAACCCATGTCCCCTGCATTGGCAGGCAGATTCCTAATCACTGCACTACCAGGGAAGCCCCAAAGGATTTAGAGTGAGGCGGATTCAATGTGATTAGTCAATGGGGCAATTATTTGAACAGAGGGAGAGTTGAGAGTGAGGGGGTACTGGAGAACAAGAGTGGGATTCAAATCCCACCTTCCCAATAGAGATTTCCTGCAACTTTCCAGTCGTAGATGATTGCTCTCACTTCTAAACCATATTGCATTTACTATTTGTACCACACATTTGGTGATTACTCACACATAGCCAGGTGACACCATTTCCATTGTTGTCTTGAGCTCTCATTTATATCTTTTGTAAGTTAACTTTTAAGTTGATTATACTCCATGACTGAAGACTCCTCAGGGCAGCAACTACATCCTGAACTTCTTTGTTTTGCGCAAACATTATTTGAGCTAATATATATATATATTTAATTTTACTTGGCTGATATATAATATTATTATTGAAGTTAAAGACAGAACTCCACTTTATCTTCTCATCTTTTATGATACTCTTTTTATCTTAGCTGTGTAAATAATGGCACAATCCTATCTTACCATCTGATCTTCCTTTCTACAGTTTTCTTCCATTTCCTTTGCCTCTTGCTTTTTAATGTAAATAAAACAATCTTTAAAAGAGCCATTTCACCTGTTTCTCCCCAAATAACTAGTAATTTATATGATAAAGAATAAAAAGTGCAATTTATTTATTTATTTAGTATTTCCTTGAATCATGTAGTTGTTTTAATAGGTTGTTAGTTTTGGGGTATGTTTGGTTTTGTTTTGTGAGGTTTTTTTTTTTTTTTTTTTTGGTCTCTATTTGAATAGACTTGCTGAAAAAATGTATTCTGAGTTGCTTTGAAAAAGTCTAAAAGCATCTAATGTGACTTAGCAGCTGACCAGCACACTGGTTGATGAAATTTGTAGTCTTTGCTTTAAAGCTCTCTAACAAGATTAGGTGAGATTGAACCTGAGAGCGTAAAGGTTTCTAAATTGACATAAACTCAAAGGGCAGAACTAGATCATACTACTATTTGAATCTCTAACAAAGTGTAATCTTTGACATACTGTATTTGGTGTCCTATAATCTGTGTACATACACATTCTTCTAGTAAATGGTGAATGAGATTTAGCTAACATAATGTAGTTTATTCTACTCTTTAATACTCTTCTAAACTTTGTAGGAAATATAGGGTTGGGGACCTCTGCTTTGTAAAATGACCCAGATCACTTCTCTGGAACAGAGTGTCTATAAAACACACATGCATGCATTTTTCTAAAACAGCTTGGTCAAATTTATTTCCCTACTGTCATTCACTTGATGTCTCTTCTGGCTGCCGTTAGATAGATAGAGGGAAATACTGAATTTCACTGGATTGTTCCATCTGGCTAAAACCAGTAAAACCAATAATTTCTGATGGTAATTTCTGGTCCAGTTGTGAAACCAGAAAGGAATTAATAAAGTTTCATCAACATAATTGACCTTCAGTATTTATCTGAACTTTCTTGGGTTCATCCATAATTTAAGGGCTGTGCATTTTTAAAATTAATTAATTAACTTATTAGCTGCATTGGGTCTTCATTGCTGCACATGGGCTTTCTCTAGTTGCAGTGAGCAGGGGCTACTCTTCGTTGCAGTGTGCGGGCTTCTTATTGCGCGGCTTCTCTTGTTGCAGAGCACAGGCTCTAGGTGTGTAGGCTTCGGTAGTTGTGGCACATGGGCTCAATCGTTGTGGCCTGCGGGCTCTAGAGCACAGGCTCAGTAGTTGTGGCACACGGGTTTAGTTCCTCTGCGGCATGTGGGATCTTCCCAGCCCAGAGATCAAACCTGTGTCGCCTGCACTGGCAGGCAGGTTCTTAACCACTGCGCCACCAAGGACGCCCTGCATTTTGAATTACGAAGAATTTTGAAAAACTCCTTTTTGTCTCAGATCTCTTCTCCTTTTCAGTCCCTCATCCCCAAAGCTTGTATTTCTTTTCTATCTGAAAGTAATAACCACATGATGTAAACTTGTGATTCTAATGCTGAGCAGCCTCAATTGTATCAGTGATATTGACTCTTCTCGGACGATGCCAGCTAGCTTAATGTGTTGGAATTTCCCCCATTACTCAAGACTTTGGAGGTTCCAGAACCTAGTCTGTTGTTTACTTAACAAGTGCTTTGTACTGACTCCCCTTTTTGATCACACTTTGTTTCTCCTCTTCACAAACTCTTTTAAGAATTGCATATTTATAAAATAGCAGCTTCCTGGACCCCACCACCCATTCTCATTAATGAAGTTCCCATGTTACAAGTTTTTTCTTTCAAGTAAATTAGATTAACATAACAGAAAACAAAATGTATTTTTTCAAATTATCATTAAATAGTGCTAGTAATAATGTTGCATTTTTAGAATGAAATTAAATCATCTCATTTCCTAATAATTGAGAATTTTATAACCATTACTTTTAATCAGTAATTGAAAATTTCCCCTTTTTTTAAGAATTATTAACTGTATAATATACAGTAAAGAAAACAGTGATGTGAACAAAGATATCACTGGATAAAGGTAAACTTGATGTTCTGAGTGTTTTTTCTTCCTTTGTAATTACTTTTGTATTTTATGCAACTGTGAAGTAGTTTTCAGCTGTACTCCTGCTTCAGACCTTTGACAAATAGCACCTTCTGTCGTTATCTGCAGATTCTTTTAGTCTCAGTTGTACACGAAAAGCTTAATGACTATTCTCCTTTGGCTAGTACACAAAAGGGAAATCAGGTAAAAGAGTTTGAAGATAGAATTTCTTTGGAAATCTTGCATTTTAAGCAGTCATTGTCTTACAACAGCTTCTTTCAGTGAATACCTTGAAATAGAAAGTCCTGTTGTGTGTTGCCTTTGCCTAGGCAATCAATAGTACTCTTTCTTCCTATAAATGGTAAAATTGGATATTAGGAAGTATAGGCACACTTCTCCTCCTAAAAGGGAAATATGTTGGGGATGTTGCACTAATGATGTAATCATCAACAGCAGCATCGAACAATGGTTATTAAGCTTAATTTGCAGGCATGTGGACTGCCTAACCAATAGTTTTTTCCTCATCGTGTTTCCTAACAGAATAATGTATTTTGTCTGCATATCCACCTTCTTCCGTACTACGTGGTCCAGGTGAGGTGGACCCCATTCCCCAGCCCAGGCAGTGAATCACGATTAGTCCACCAGATAAGCATGAGGGCTACCCTTGCCTACCCTTGCCATGGTAATGACTGGTTCAGGCACAGCCAATTTGTGCCCTCTGACGAGTGAGATACAAAGAGAGGTCTCTGCAGGGCTTTGGAAAAGGTTTTCCTTCTTATGGAAAGAGACAAACAAGAAGAAAGTATTCCGTTTACAATTCTGGATGCTTTCACAAGGATGAGAAGCTGACCTGTATAGCCATTTTGTCACTATGAAGAGAGCTAGCTCAGGACAAAGCTTATATGCCAAGGATGACAGAGGGGAAAGATGGATTCTTTATATCATTGAACAGCTGCATTAACTAACCCTCGAACTATCCTACCTTCAGCATTTTAAATAATTTCCCTCTTTGTTTAGCCTTCTTCTATTAGTGGAGTTGGAATTTTCTGTTGTAGGGGACACAGGCATCCTAATCAATAAATTCACTGTTTTAATGAATTATTATAGACTGCTGTATTATTATCCAATTTGAATCTTTCTCTACCTGTTACCTCTAAAAATACTTCCTTTTGCTCTTTTCTCCCACTGCTAACCTATCATATATATTTTTTAACCTCTTACATCTCAACTCTTTGCTACATGATGACTTTAGTCACAGTCACTCTGTTGAAATTATGCTTATCACTGTTCACTTGTGACTTCTTGGTTACCAAATGAAGCAGTCTCACAGCCTCAGCTCCCTAATTTATAAATAAAACATTTGATCCTGATTAGTGGTTTTAATTGAAAACTTATTAGCCAATATTTTTTGTTTTGAACTGTGTTATTCATAATCCCAACGTATAAAACAAACCAAAGTGAAATTTCTTGGTTGACTCGGAACCTGAAGGCTTTGCCGCCTGCTTGCTACCACTTGGACCTTCTGTAGCCCTCCCTGTCCTCAGCCTCTGCAGAGCTCATAGGTTCCACAGGATAAAGTTCCAAAACTAGCCTTCCAATTTGACCTTTTCTGTGCCCCTTTTCCATTCGCACCATGACTCTCCTATCCGGGATGCTTCAGTGGTTTTCCATTGCCTCCCTATAAAGTTCCTTCCTTTTGAGTCGCTTGTCTGCCTTTGCTACAGCCACATGGGGCTACTTCTAGTCTCCAGAACTGCTCAGTTTGTCTTTTTTTCTATGCTCTTCTCATTCTGCTCCCTTATATCTTTGCCCATCTCTACCTGTTCAATCCTTTTCGCTCCCCCCAGTACCCATCTAAGTCAAATGACTCTCAATTTTCTCAGTGTTCCTATAGCATTTGTACTACACATATCACCTATCACATTCTGTCTTTGAATTTTGTATTAAAGATGTTCCTCAGGCTGTTTGCTCTCAGAAGGTGGGGAACTATTTCTTGTTCGTTGTTCTGTACTCTGTAGTGCTCAGCATATGTCCCTTAAAGATTACTCTCAGAAATGCTTGTTAATAAACAAAAAATTTACAACAGAAATCAAAGTCCTTCAATTATGTGGGTATTCTTTAGATTATTTATTTCTGTTAGTCCCTTAAATATTTGTACTGGTTTTGTAAACTGATCTATATATTCTCTGAGGTTATGTAGATTAAATTGATTAAATTTAATTGATATGGTGGAGTCCAGGCCAGTTATATAAAACTAAAATGAGGTATCTTTTTAATGAAAAATATTTTATAGCTTTGCATTTCATAATTTTAAAAAAAGGAAAAACAAAACACTATGTTTGGAAATTTGCCTTTTCTTGACATTTTAAACAGTTATTCATGTGTTAGCTCACTGACATCCTAGACATACCAGTTGTATATTAATATGTGGCAGCTGTACTAATACTACAATTTTTTGTTTTGTTTTTGAGGCCGGCACTATTTTTATTTTATTACTGATTAGACATAGTGCATTATAATTTGAATAAAATGTTCAGGTTTAAATGTGTACTTTTCCACTTGAAAAAGTCAGTTACACTATGATAAAATTTTCAGTGGATGTCAGCTTACTGGTAGTTGATCACTAGAACATAGTATCCCGCCATACTATATACCCTTACAGTGTCTTGTCCATCAATTGCTTCAAGTATCCTGGCTAAAAGCTACAAAGAAACAGTGACTTAAAAATACTATAATTTTAAATTTTCATTTAAATAATTGTTATTGAACTCCAAGGGAGGACAATGAAATGTGTAATTTCAGTGAAGTGTATCTCTTTTTGTATTTATTTTTCTGTTTCCTGTAATTGCTATAAGATTATCACTCCTTAATAGAATATGTTTGAGATTTCAATTAAGTTTAATGAAAGTTACAAAAGTTGGTGAAGGAGAGAATGTGCCACTATTTAGTTTCTATTACTTCATTTTAGTTACTTAGTGCTTCATAATTTTGTTAATATCTTGAAATAATTTGGGATAAGGAAAAGATATGCTGATTTGGTAACGTTTATATTTCAAGCAAACTGTAGTAAGAATGTATCCTATGATACAGTAGTGATAGTATAGTGATTAATACACTTTGGAGGGACATAGCCCAAATAAATTTAGTTTGCTTTTTTCCCCAGTACTAATATTATCAATTATTTTCATAACTGGGGGGAAATTGACATTGAAACTAGAAATAATGATGGAGACAGATATATTTCAGAATTAGAAATCTGAGAGCTTGAAATAAATCCATATAACCACAAACCATAGACAAATGAAGGTACTGGTCCCAGGGTTGTCAGAGCATCCCTTCTCTGCACCTGTGTGATCATCTGCACAGGAGGAGTGATAATGCTACCTCCCTCACTCACAGGGTTGTTGATGAGATCAGATGATATATATGGAAGTACTGTCAGAGCTGGATGGTTGACTAATTCATATGCGGTAGCTAAAAAGACCAGAGACATTTCATACATTTCTGAACTCCTAGTTGCAGCCAGGGTGGGAGTCTGACTCCCTGTTCTCTTGCAGTGGTGGGTGTGTAGGGGTTGGGGCCTCACTGGGTTACAGTGAGGAGCTGTGAGTGTGACGTGGAATGGCAGAGCATCACTTCATTCAGGGAGGAGGTGGGCGTGAGCACCAAAGACACAGTCTGAAGCAAGGACTGAATCCACAAATGGAGGCAGAGGGGATGCATGTGGAAAGGAAAACAGGAAGCCCAACCTGAAAAGAGCCACTTTGAGGCACCAATACTCAGAGCCAGATACTTCACAATAGGGATCCTGGGTGGTACCAGAGGTAGTGGTGGTGAGAGCCATTAAGGTGCCAGAAAAATCAGTCCTAGCACAGGCCGTGCCTTCCACACATGTGGGTTAGAAACATAACCTATGATTCCTGTTATTCCTGGAATTTCTCTTCAGTGCAAAAATACTGGCACTGTAGACCCCACAGATTCAGCGTGTGACATCTTCATACTTTTTGAACTCTAGCATAATACCCTTAGGTGACTAGACCCTGAGATTTAGTGATATAGGATCTGAACTCTTGAATTGTGATTTTATGTTTGTTATTGTTATTGGAAATAATTAGTACAATATCTGGTCAAGGGTCTTTGATGTTAATATTGTATTAATATGTATCTAGAGCTCTACAGTAAATCACTTCTATGACTTATATTCATTACTTACTCTTGGTAGGTCTAGTATTTGTAGGTAACATTTAAAACATGCCAGTTGGCATTGAGCACTAACTTAGCTGCTAGACCCCTTCCACTTCCCACACCTCCTGACTCTTTGCCCATTATTCTGTAGGACTCAGGAAAGGAAAGGAAAAGGCGTTGTGTAAAATGAGTGTAGTCAGGGAAAGCCTCTGGCTCTTATGGCCTTGCTCTTAGGAGCCTCAGTATGTAAATTCCTTTCTGCAAAGTATTTGATTTTTGCTTCTTAGCTATCTGCGATGCCTCAGTGGGGTTAGTCCCTGCAGATGAGAGAACTATGACCACAGTTGCAGACAGAGAAGGCTCAAAAGAGGGTAAAATAAGGAAGATATTTCCAAGTATCTTTACCTGTTTCAGCATATATGGCCTGGTCTTTAAACTCCCAGCCCATAAAACAGTGTTTCCTATCCTAATAATTTCCATATCTAGGTCTCCTAACAAGTATGGAGCAGTATGTGGGCTTCACTGTCTGCCTGCATCTGCCTGCCCTGACTGTGTTAATCATCATCTGCTTATAGAAGCATGGAAACCCTGGGGGATTAGTGCTTGGCAGAGTCAGTAAATTGGTTGATTTGTGCAAAATTTTGGGAGAGGAGAGTAGAATGGCAAAGTGAGTTGACTGTGGCAACATGAGTAGAAGTGGTGCTAAAAGTGCAGAGGGACAGCCTCCTACCTAACTGTATTGTGTTGTTTTGTATTTTTTTTTAATTGAGGTATAGTTGATGTACATAATTGTTTTGTAATTTTGAATAAAAATATATTTAAGTACAAGCTATTTTAGTTATTTTTAGTGCTAGTAGGAAGCTGTTTCATCTAGTGTAAATGAAAAGCAAGTCTTGGGTTTATGAGTCCAGGGCCCCATACAATTGCAGAGAGTATTGGAAGATACTTGTGTTCCGTGGCCATAAATGATGACAAAGCACAGGACTAATAGGACAGATGAAAGTATGCTTTTCAAGAAAAATAGGCTCCTTTTCATAAAACACATGACATTCCTGCATCCTGCATCTGCCATGATATAAGGACCCTATTAACAGGAAAAGAATGAAAAATAAGGAGTCAGCATGCTTGTTACCTAAACCTATCATAACATTTTAAATTGCTTAAAGTTGTCATTCCTAAAAAGAAATTACAGTTGTTGAGTGGCCCTTTTGGCTACTTGGCAAGATCTGTAATTCAAATGGTTTAGGACTTAATTCTTAAGGAATTTTGTTTCACTTTTCCTGTGTAAAAGGATCACAGCATTTTATATATTACAGAAAAATATGAGATGAGTAAGGCCAGAAAAAATAGGCAGGGAAAAATAAGAAAACATATCTCTTTCTCCATTGCATAAAACTGTGGTAGAGTACTAAGTAAGACAAACAACCTTATAATTAGAAAGAAAATTATGAGAAGTTATTTTTATTGTAAAAATCACATTAATGCCTTTGTCTGCAGCATAGTTATTACCAATTGCCATTAACTTGTTGGCACAAACAAGCTTAAAATTTATTTCATATTCTGTAGTCCTAATAATTTTTTTGAAAAAGTGTGGCATTCAAATGGTGTAATTAAAGCAAGTAGAATAATAAACATATATTTATGAAGAATTGTATATGTATGTTTTAACTTGAACAGATAATTTCTAGTGATTTTGTGAGTCATACAGTGAATAATTAAAATAAATTTAAATTCAAATATTAACATTTCAATTTCCAATTTGGTGAACCTAAGCAAATTATTATGTTTGTTTTCAATTCCTGCAAAGCATATTAAAATTAACTTTTCCTCCATTTAAGTAATGTGTATAACTAAACTTCCTTCCTACTGTGAAACAGTTTCATTTATTGCTATTTGTAAACTGCCTAGGATAGATGCAGAGTGGATTGGGCTTGAAACTCCTTGAACAGTTTCTTTTGAAATAACACTACATACGTTAAGCTCAATTACACATCCAAACAGCCACAGCTCACTTTTGGTAATTTATTCATTGATTTAACATAGTACCCAGAAGAGCCATGCCTGCTGTCATTTTTGTAATATATTATGTTTTAAATATACTCATGCTCACCCATGCACACCATTAAGGTGTGCATAAACCTGTGTTTTTCTCTCTTGACAGCTATAAATGTTTGTTATTATTACACAAAACATATGTTCATGTTGTTTTTGTCTAAATTATTCTATCTGGGGCTATAAAGTTTTAATGTTATTAGTTGCCCTTAGAATTTTAATGTTTCACTGCTGTAACCTTCTTAGGATTTCTGTGCAATTAAATAGAAACTATTTCACTGCAGCCTAGAAGAACAATATATTTTATCAAAAAAAAACCAAAAAAAAAAAACCCCTTCTTGCTGCATTTTCTTTCAGCATTGTAAAAATGTTTGCTTGACAGCTTTCCTTTTTGGTCTATGGAAGCCTCACCTGTGGTCATACCCGAGCCCCAGCTGCGTGCAGAACATAGACCAGTGCTCATCCTGTTCCTGGCATCTGCTGGAAAGACATGAGTTAAGCACAATTTCAACCAAAGGGATGATATTTCACCAGCCCTTCAGGAGTCATTCCAGGTGTTATTTAGTTGGGTCTGGCTCCACTTGGGCCTGGCTTTGGTCTGACATTTGGTCTTTGTACAGAAACCAATAGGGACGAAATGAGAAGTCCATTACAATACCAGGTATGGGTCTAACTTGGTTTGTGTCGCCAGCTTGGATCAAGGAGCATTTTATTTACAAATCAGTGGAAACATTCACATTTGGTTGAGCCATAGAGATGCTTTGTTCTTATGCTTTATCTCCTTTTTATACCCAATCTCTATCTTGGCCTAGGCCTCTTTTTCCAGCCAGAGTGATCTTGAAATCTAATTTCCCACAGACATAATCGGTGAATTGCAAGTAATTTGTATTTTACAGTTGAGGTTCTGAGGGTATCCTGACTTGATGCCTATAATTCTATAGTTAATGTTGGTGGTGCCCATCCCACCCCAAGGTTCCGCACCCAGTGCTGGGGATGAGTAATGTCACTGACTTTTAATTGACTCTCAGCCTCAGTTTTACTTCTGTGTACCAGTCACTGTACTTCCATTGTCATCCTCCCAAAATACATGTTGGCCCACATCAAACTTCAGCTCGAAAGCCTTGCTGCATGTAAACCTGAACTCCTTAACGAGCCATTCAGAATTGCCCTTGATCCAGTACCAAATCACTTCTCCAGGCTCGCTGGCCCTTAGTTCTGTTGTATAGCCCACAATCTCAGGCCTGCTTTTCCAGCACCACACCAACCACAGGTCCAAGACTGTTTCCTTGGAGTGTTCTTTGTTTTCTGTCCATTCAGACTCTGTTTCTCCAAAGTTCAGCTCAAACACTTCTTCATCCGTTAGGCTCTCCCTAATTCTCCCCCAGTCAAAATTAATCACATCTGCTACGTTCCTTCGGCATGTTGCGTCTCTGTGATTTCTCCTATATTCCGTTCTGTTTTACTATTGTTCACTAGATTATAAACTCCTTGAGGGCAGGAACTGTACCTCTTTCATCATTGTTTTTTTATCAATACCTTGCACAGTACATAATAGGTACTTTGATGGTGAATGGATGAACAATATTCTTTCTTCTTTTCTTTTTTTTACACTGAACTAATTGGGAATTGCTAAACTATTGGGCTGATATCAACTGAAGTTTTGTTCGATCTCCCTGCCTTTCTTCAGGCTTTATGGACATAAATATAGACCTAAAGTCTGACAGACTTATAGAAAAAGGGATTATATATCTCCTCAGAGCAACACATTACATTAGTGGGAAAATTCTTGTTAATAAATTCTTTTGCTTACATCTGAAAGTACCATCAGTTGCTTAGTTCATCTTGTATCTGTCCTCTGAGTAATCGAAGATTGTCTGGCCTTCATGCTTTGAGTAATCTCCTGCTTCACTAAAAACACTCAATGTGAAAATCAGAGCAACAAGAGAAATGAACTTTGAACTAGGGGTATCATATATATCAGTGCTACTTGACTTCACCTTGAAGCCCAGTTTGACTTGTAATAAAATTAATTATTTAGTACTCAGTATTTGGTATTATTTTAATTTTCTAATTTGTGAGTTTGAGTTGCCACAAAAATTGGATTTATTTTCTACCAACTCGATCCATTCTTAATTAAGGTATAAAGTTTCAGAGCATTATAAGGAGCTTATTCCTTCCCCTTAAACAGTGCGCCTAAAATAACTTACACTATGGAATGATAATTTTTCAATGTTCTCAGGAGCTGAACCTACTAGGACGTTATTTTAACAGATAATTGGGTTAGTGTCCTGTCTCTTTCTTCTCTGGCACCACCCCTGGTTAATGGCAGTCTCTGGAAAAAGGAAAACAGGAAATGAAGTTCTTAAAGGATTTGTGGAAGTCTCTCTTGTTAAAATCACCATTTGGACTTTTCTTCTTTTTTGTCTCCCATGTTTTCCAGTTTAACACCATTTGCAAAGCCCAGTTGGAAAGAGACTTAGAAAGCCACATTTAACTCCTTTTTAAGCCTTCATTTTTTTCTTCTTTAGAGTGGTCTCAAATCGTAGAGATTAAGGTTCTTAACAGGCAGCAGTCACTGCTCACGAATAGTAGACCTCCTCTAATTTACACCATTTTAATAACATTTGAAGTTTTTACCAATTATCTGGTGAACCTCTGCAGGACAAAGGGAGGTGGATGGGTTGGTGTGGAGCCTGAGCAGCTTTCTTATTTAGAAACAGAAAAACCTGTAATGGAAAAACACAACATTTGTCAAAGAATGGAGATAACAGGGAATGGTGAGTCAAGGTGCTTGGTTACACAATAGTCTCCCATAGAGTGCTCATTACTGCTAAATCATTGACTGTGTTACAAGGTTTCTCAGTGAGGAAAGGGTGAAGGAGGTCACTTATCTGGTGGTAATGACCATAGCGGTCATTAAAAGGGTATTAATGCTATTAAGAATAGAACTTTAACTTTTTATTGAAGTTTTTATTTAAATGATATTAACTTCAATTCAACTTTTAATTGAGGTGCAACCATCCAAATTCTACAGCTGGGCACCACGAAGTAATGAACATAAAATTACATGTTCTTCTGATAGGTTGATGGGTCTTTATTAGAATTTCAAGGGCCTCCACAGAGCTGTTATTAGACACAAACTGCTCTAAAGTCTTCTATTAGAATTAGGGCTGGCTGATTGATTCCAGGAAATAATTTCAACCTGGACCACTGAAGGTAAAAAAAAAGAGGGGGGGAATGATTTAAGGAAGGAAGTTTTATGTTTGTTTTTGCCTTTTTTTTTTCAAAGTGAAAGAGTCTACTTATATGGCTACATATGGATGCATTTGCCATGCCTTTAAAACACAATACACATCTCCCTTCTTTCCTTTCTTTATTTATTCCTTCTGTTTCTCCCTTTCTCTCCAACTACATGGGAATAGAAATATCCACCCCCCAAAAGGAGATTTTTTTTTCTTCAAATTTTAAGGAAAGCTCATCTCTCTTGAGAATTCCGTACATCTGTGTGTCACTGGTTCTATCAGGGTAGCAGTACCTGTGACAAGTCAGAATAAAATAAACACTTTATTAAAATATTTAAGTTGAGCCAAACAAAATTGAGGATTAATCCCAGAACTTTGCCATCCATGATTTATAAATAAGCTGTCTTCTAAATAAAAACTTCAACCACCTGCAGTTCAGATCTCGTGGAGAAATGGGAGGAATGTGCAGTTTGGGGAGGGAATCTTCTATTACTCCTTCTCTAGGAACAAAAGACAGAGATAGCAATTTCAAGGTTCATAATTTTACCTCTTTGAGCCAAAAAGGAAAGAGCTATGGGTAGTGAACAATTTCATAAACAAAATCGTCCATATCTAAAACCCTTTGTTTCTTTGTAATCATAAACTTTGTGATGACTTGGTATTAAGTTGGTTGGCTGCCATTTTACAGCAAAGAAATTTGCTAAAGGAATAGATAATAGCCTTTTCTTCCTTTGGAAAGGATTTAAACTACTTTACATTTTTGGTAGATAGCCAGGGGTTTGTCATTTAGACATGTCACATTACTATGAAAACACCATGCATCATAACACAGCGTAACCATGTGATTTGCTGAAGTGCTAGTTTCTTGAAAAAAAAAAAAAGAGAGAAAGAAGTGAAAAAAAGGCAGGCATATATATATTTACATAACATGTAAATATATAAATGTAATATTATATATATCTATATAAATATATATCTATATATTTTTTTTCAATGTGAAAGCCATACAGCATATTTTTTCCCCAGGAGTCAGTAGAAGTAAGCTCTTTTTTTTAAATTTTATTTTTATTTTTTAAATTAATTTTTATTGAAGTATAGTTAATTTACAGTGCTGTGTTAGTTTCTTCTGTACAACAAAGTGAATCAGTTATACATATACATATATGCACTCTTTTTTAGATCCTTTTCCCATATAGATCATTGTAGAGTACTCAGTAGAGCTCCCTGTGCTCTACAGTAGGTTCTTATTAGTTACCTAGTTTATGTATAGTAGTGTGTATATGGCAATCCCAATTTCCCAGTTTATCCCACCCTACCTTTTCCCTTGGTAACTGTAAGTTTGTTTTCTACATCTGTGACTCTGTTTCTGTTTTGTAAATAAGTTCATTTGTGCCATTTTTTTTAGATTCCACATATAAGTGATATCATGTGATATTTGTCTTTCTCTGTCTGACTTACTAAAAGTAAGCTCTTAAACTAGTCCCATGTCTCTGGATGCCAGGTGTAAGTGGGCTTCTTTTGTAAATATGAGAAGACAACCTTAGGCTTTTTTTCTAATCAGAAAACATTCATGTAAGGTTATGACATGTTCCAGTGTAGCTAGTTGCCTGTGAGCATTCATTTATCAGGAAGCTGGAAGGGCTAGACCCCAGATTTTTAAACACAACTGAACTTCTTCAGTGACTTGAAATTATTCTTTTAAAGAATGGTGATACTCTGCCATATTACATTGACCAACCAAAGTATTAGTGTAGAATGACCTCTACGTGAAAGGAAGAGAAAACTGCTTCCCAGTAGCTAGGTGATTATGATGACCGTTTCGTTGTGATTCCTGGAAATTTTTTTTATTCTAACGTGGATTTCTCTTCTCTTGTGTGTGAACCAAGACTATAGTTCTCAACTCTCTTCCTGTCCCCATGAAATAAAGTTGTCAAAATTTAACAAGTAAATTTTTAAATTGAAGATCTCATCTCATTTTAAACTTGGGCTTTGAGAAGATCTTGTTTCATAGCCCCATTTAATTTACTTCAAGCCATCTTTAAACTGAAATTAAAAATAAGATTCCAGATGAGAATAAGCAAACAGCTTATTGTACTGTTAAACATTTAGGAAATGAAAGATTTTTTTTTCAACTATAAAAAGAATATAATAGAAATTACCTCATGTTGCTGTTATGGAAAATAAAGCAATATAATGCATCACTTGTAGAATTTGATGGAAAACCTGTAAATGCAGTGGAGTTGGGTGTCAGCATTGATTTTATTTTCTAAGGCATATTTGTAATAATTTAGTTCAGGGAAAAAGGCAAGTTGGTTTTGGACCAGAGAGAAAATATTCCTGTCAAAGAGACTGTCACCTGCTAGGACTTAGATGCAAACAATAACCCCAGCAGAAGTGAAATTATAACCTGATAATGAATGCCTCCATTATTCTTTGAAATTTAAAGTAAAAGGTAAGCCCTTCCATGTAGAATGCATAAAGTCTGCTTAACAGTGTAACCCTTTCTTGATTCAAAAGGGTTAGTTCTTTTAATGTTCTAGACAATTTATTATTCCTTCTGATATTAATAGTAATAGATGTTCATTGAAGAAAACCTGGAAACTACAGTGAACAATAAAAAAGATTTAAAGTGATAACTATCTTACCATTGAATTGTAAGGATGGCTAACATTTTTATGTATAATATTTCCTTCTAGTCTTTTTTCTATTTCCAAAAATTTTGGTGAATTTTTAAAAATTTCACAGATTATATAGAGATTTAAATTAGATCAAGATATTTTATTTCTCATATTAAGAAACATGCTTCCCATGACATTTTCCACAACTGGCATTTTGTTTTGTTTGGGAGATTTGTTCTCATATTTATTTTACTAAAATCTCACATTGTGCTTGAAATACCCCATCTATTGTTTACCATGTTATTTTTAGAAAATTATTCTTTGAGCACCCTATGTTTGTGTGTAAGATTAGGGTTAGCACCACTTCTGTGCTTATGCAAATGAACTCCTGATGTTATAATGACAGGTTTTATATTTACCAATTTTCCACTTTTCAGAATGCCTTCTTGGATAGTTTATGATTTCATGATTGGATTTCATGATTGAATAGTTTATGATTTTTTAAGATTTTAAATAGGTCTTGCAAATGTAGCAAAACAGAGTTATTAAACACTATATATTACAGTTGTGCAGTTGTAGAAAACTGGGAGAAATACATTTATTGATCTCCTGAGAGCAGTAATTGCAGCATGAAGAGGTGGGATTCTATTCGCATTCTTCCAGTGCTTCAAAGTTCGTAGCTATGATTGAAGCCAGCACTCCAGCATTTCACCAATAAGATGCAACTCATAAGACTATTTGAGCTACAGTATCGAAAGTAGCCTTAGAATAAGCTTGAAGTTGCCACATAAATGAGATGTTTCAAATGATTTAAAAATTTACAGCAGCATTTTGATTTAGGTAAAGGTCTTGAGAAAGCAAATATAGTACACTGTAGATGTGGGTATGCTGTGAGTTGTCAATGTTCTTTTATAAACATGGTTACATGTAGTAGATCATTATAATACAAAAGAAGCCTTCTCAGACCTTGATGACATTCTAATAACATTCTATAGTGTTTAGGAGATGACATTTTAGATGAGAGGGAGTGAGACAACTTTCTCTTCCTAATGTTAGAATTTTCAGCGTTATATTCATTCCCCATCTCCCAACCCCCCACCCTGACTTGCGAGCCCAGGACTTTAAAATGTTTGTTGTAAAAAATGTGGGGAAGGATGGGAAGTGATGTGATGGGACATCTGTTTTGCTATGAACCATTTGACTGTATGCTGTTTCCTCTTTGCCCTGGTAAACAAAAACAAATAATTATTGAGCATCTTATACAAAAAATATATTGAATTGTCTTTAAATGTGGTTTAAGTAAAAGTTTAGGAGCTTTTGCTGTATAGGAGGGGCTTAACTGCTAGAATGATCAATCAATTTATTTGTACATTTACAAATATTTATTAAGCACTTAATATCTACCATACATCCCAATATGACGTCGTCCCTAGACTTTCAAGTTGTGTGTTCTGGGAAAACTTGGGCTCTCCTTAAAAGATTTAGTAGGAATTGCAGGAAAGGAGAGAGCCAGACCATTTTCTAATGGAATATAAGGTAAAATTGATGTTTAATGGGAATGTTCTGATATTAGCAAACTTTATGCTCAGATGAAGTGGTGAATTTGCAGAGACATGAATCTCTGTTTAAGAATTCAAACAGGAAATCTTGATGTGGAGCTGGGAAGGGGATCAAAGAACCAGGCTTTGGACCAGGTAAACAGTGACCTTCTGGAATGACATTGGAAGCTATAAATGATCCGTAGGGACAAGAGATTTGAGCAAGAAAACCAATAATGTAAAGCTAAGATTCAGACTTCAGTTTTATAGATTTAAAAGATTCCAAAGAAAGACTTGGAAATGACTCATTCTAAGAATATCATGGCATCATTTTTATTTGATTTAATGATCTGCATATTTGGAGGTGATTTCTTTAGCACTGTTAAATAAAAATTCAACTGAGTATATTTAAAGGTCAAATTGGATTTATTAAATGATTCATTTAATAAGTTGGGCAGCATCCTATCTAGCAATTAGAAAGGAGTTCCACCAAGGTGTGAAAAAGGTCTTTAAAGGTGGAAAGGGGGCGGAAAAAGGAAATTTTAGCAAAGAATTCATTGTTTCAGGGAAGGTTGCCTTCCTAAGGGGTACAGCAGGACCTATGGGGTGGATTACCTCACTAGTGCTGACCAGATAATTCCAGCCTGACTGGTTAAAGGTTACATTCCTGGGGGGAGTTGAAACTGCAGTTAGGTTAGGTATTAAGTCTTGGTTGGCTGACATGGGGTTTAACACAAGTGACTTCATTTTGGGTCAGCTGTCTCCTTTTTTACAGCACCAAAGTATATTTAGGTTAGTTTATTTTTAACTATCATTCATTTGTATCACATATATTTTGTACACAACTGGAATATTTTATTAGGTCAGCATCCACAAAGGGTCAGTAGGTAAAATCATCTTAATTATAATGCCATCTAGGATAGAAAATCAAGACAGTATAGACGCATGTTAACTGGTTCTTTCTCTGTTTACTCTTCTAATTTAATTTAATTGTAATTGTAATGAAACAGAGTACAAAGGATTCATATCCACCCCATCAATTCATATAAACTCTCTTTGATTCATTTTTCAGTCTTTGACAGATTTTAGGCACAGGATGATAAAATCATACAACATAAGACCTTTACATCAGAAAATATGGAAATAGGACAGCAGCTGTTCTCCTTAGGACAGAGCCCTCTATCTGGGGAGAACAAGAGATTTCACCTCCTTCTATGAAGTTTACTCATTTCGGTCCATTGCTTTAATTTACAGTGACAGCATCTGTAGAGAGCACAGGCTTCCTCTGGTAGATTGCATTATTGTTCCCATGATTCACTCCCCTTTCTTGTAAGAGGATTATACACCCCTGCTTTCTACCATGTGACTTGCAGGCCTCCTGTGGAGGAGGATGCACCCCTGCCCCATTGACATTGAGCTTGAGCTTGGCTGTGTGACTTGTCTTTGACAATGGTAAGTAAGCAGATGTTTTAAGAGCCATTGCATGTCTTTGTCAGCTCTCTGGCTCTTTCCCTCTACCACAAGAACAGCGTGTCCAAATAGGGGCTGCTCTTTCAGCCTGGATCCAGGAATGAAGAAGACAGATGGGGAAAACTCACAACTCACTCACAGCCATCCTTAGCAGACTTGTAACATAAGTGAGAAGTAAACATTTGTTTTTTTAAGCCCCTAACATTTGGTGGTTGTTACTAAAGCAAAGCTTACCAAACACAATTACCAAAGGCCCAACCAAGTGTTTCTCCATCCTCATCAAACCAGTTTGCATGTCTCCACAGCTCTAGATTTTCCGCCAGTACTGCTCTCTTGCTCACAGACCTTCCATGGCTCCTTATTTCAAATTCTATTTCTAAGGCAGCCTGCAATTAATTCATATCAAACATTTTTTGTATTTACTCCTCATAGCCTCCATCAATAGTTGGGCCAGTTTCTTCATTGTCCCCCAAGCTCCACACATATGTTTAGGGCACTAGAATTGAGGGTACCCACCACTGACTGACTAGGTGACCTTGAACAAGATCCTCAGACTATCTAAGTTTCAACTTCCTTATCTACAAAATGGAGACAATAAAAGTACCCAACTCATGGGGCTGTAGAAATAGCAATATTAAACATGTGAAGTGCTCAGTGTGGTCCCTGTCACATAATAAATGCTTAGTAAATGTTAACTGGCATTATGTAGTTTCCTTCACCTGGAATGCTTGTCTTCCTTCTCATTTATCGCAATCACTTCTAACCAAACTTCAAGTTTGAGTTCAAAGCCTACTTTCTCTATGAAGTCTTCCCTGACAGATTTTTTTAAGTACTATTTTTTACTTGCTCATTATTGCTTCTTCCTGGTTTTAAGCTTTTTGAAAATAGCAATGAGTTACACCTACTTTGTTTCCTTCTACAGGCTGAAGACATCATGGCTGTCCATCGTAGTCGACTGATAGTAATTCCCTTGAGGTTATTCATTTTGACAGCTAGTATTTGGGAGTGGGGTGGGGGGTAGAATCAGTATAGCAATGGCCATAGCTTTAATGCAATACTACTTTCAGACCATTCTGAAAATGGTTGACATCTGGCATGTCATCCACTTCCCTTCCTAAATACACCCATATTTGAAAGAGTCATGGAGCCATAGCAGTGGATTTTGTGTTGAGATAAAAACACGTCAAGAATTCAGAGCTAAAGGAAGTGAGACCCAGGCACTAGGGTTAGTTTTCAGTGTAGAGCTCAAGAGTGACCTCCATGCTATGAGTTTAATAAGGGGAGTTTTGAAAGGGAAGATCATTTCTAGCTCAATGAAGGTTAAGTTGTCTTGTATTATTTGGGACTCACTGCCGAGTGCTTTATTAATTGTTTTCAGATTGGAAAATCAAGTTACAGCCTTTCCAGGAAACTCTAGGAATCAATTTATTTTAGTGAGGCAATGGGGGCATGGAAAAGTAGCTTGCCAATTCTATACCGCTGTGAAGAACAAGGAATTATGGAAAGCTTGCTGTATGAGTCATGATCAGTCTTTGCTTTAGGGCTCAAAGTATATATAAGTTATATACAGAAATAAGTAACCGGTGCTCTGTGTTTGGATGTTTTATTGTCCACTTTAATTTGTATCATTCACTACAAAAAAAAAAATCACGTAAAACAAGCACATCCTCAATCCATCTCGAATTATTAAATTGAAAGTCATTTTAGAAAGTACTACCCTCAACTCTATTATTAATTTAGCTTTGGCTAAGAATCTGTCTTGAAGCTGGGAGCTAGTGTTGCAGCTAGGCTAGTGAATGAATTAGAGCAGAATGGGACTGAAGGACACCAGTAGAAACAGACAACAGTTACATTGACAGTATTGATAATTACAGTGGGGAAGAGAATGTCAAGCATTTTTACGGGAAAATGATTCTGTTTCACTGAACAAATTTTACTAAACACATAAAGAATGTTGAAAATGAGTGATTAATTACAGTGGTTAATTTTTTTAAGTTATAGATACATATGTGAAGATTGTAGGAAAATATATGTCATGGCAAATAAAGGTAGAAGAGGAGATTACTTCAAAGAACAGGGTGTTATCAAGCCATGCTTATTAGCTTTTGTGAGAACAATGTGGTACCATTCAATTTATTCGTGCTTTATGTTACATAGTTCTCAAGAGATCTGAAATCTACTACTAAGCTTACTGATTTACATGCAAACAGTGGTCTTCTAGCTCAGTTGTATATGCGTAGACTAGTGTTTATAAGGACTTTGCACTTACTTTAAAAATTACTTAAAATAAAGATGTCCCAGTACCTGTTAGACATTTTAAACAAAAAAATCTATATACCTTTAAAAATAACAGACTTCAAAATGTAGTAAATGGTACATGTGCTGAAATATCTACATACACATAACAATTTCTGGCAATCAGGTGACTTGCCCATTAAAACAACTAAGTGATGCTTGTTTTACTCTAAATTCATGGATGCTATCTTCATTAGGAGTGTTAATTTATCAAAACATCATTTGTTGCACTTGGAAAATGATAAAAAAAATTTCCTTAGGTGTATGACAGATTTTGAAAAACATTCTTTTGATGTGTGAGTTCAGATCAGGACAGCTAAATTAGAAAGAAGAGATTGAGAAGTAAATATTTGAGTTCCTCTATATTGATAGGCACTGTGGGTGGCACTGGTTGTCCAAAGCTGAGAAAATCACAGTCCTGCTCGCCCTGCAGGAGATCATAGTTGAGTGCAAGAGTGACTCGAAACTGTGCTGCGAGTGCAATACAGTCAGTCACAGTGGTGCAGCAGGACATCTACACCAGGCGTCACAAAGACTTTTTGGGTGGACTGTGCTAGAACTGAATTTTAAAGAATGAATAAAAGTTAATCTGAGGGAAGCACACTTCAGGGAGTGGCTGCAGCGTGACACTGTCAGGGAACAATAAGCAATTGGACTTGGGTATGAGAGGTGGAGGAAGTGGCATGGGTAGAGTGCCAGGGCGGCAGGCAAGGGGCGGACTGTGAGCAGACTTGTGTGGTAAATGTGCCCCTGAGCTTTAGTCTGACAGCTAAGGGACAGCTGTGGAGGTATTTAAGCAAGGGGGTATCACTGCAGGTATTTAAAATAGGTAACCAACAAGGACCTACTGCATAGCACAGGGAACTCTGCTCAGTGCTATGTAATAACCTAAATGGGAAAAGAATTTGAAAAAGAATAGATGTATGTATCTATTCTGAATCACTTCACTGTCACCTGAAACTAACACATTGTTAATCAACTATACTCCAATATAAAATAAAGATTTTTTAAAAAGAAAACAAAAAAACAAGGGTGTGATGTGATCAGCTGCGAAATTTAGAGGGGTCTCTGACAGCAGTGGAGAACGTGGGTGGAAGACACAAAATGGAGCCAGGGAAAGTAGTGAGGAGGAGAGCCTCTTGATGAGCTAGAACAAGGCAGTATCAGCAGGGAAAGAGAGGAAAGGATGGATCCAAGAGATGTTAAGGTGGTAGAAGGATGTTGGCCTAGCCTGTCATCTCTAGTTACAATTTCCATCTCTGTGGAATGGGAATAAGGATAGTACTGTGTACTCCATAGTGTTCTTGTGAGGAGTACATGTAAAGCACTTAGCACAGGCCCTGGCACGTCATATAAGTTCAATGAATGTTAGCTTATGACACATCATAATACATGAGCATAATTTGGTAACTGATGGGAGGGAGGGCAGAACATAAGCAATTGCTGGTTTTTGATGAGGCAATGGGTGAACAGCAGTGTATTCTGAGATAGATAATTGTGGTGGAGGGACCCACTCTGAAGGACAGAAGCCAGATTATACTGGTTCAAGAACAAATTCAAGGTGAAGAAATGTAGAATAGACTACTCTAACAAGATATTTGGGGAGGGAAAGAAAAAAAAGATCATAGCCAAAGGAAGATGTGATATAAAGATTTCTTTTGTTGTTTTGTGTTTTGGGGGGGTTGTTTGTAACGTATGTACAAATATGTCCAATTGAGTCAAGAGTCAGGAAATAGTGGTAAGGGGATGATTGGTATAATGAACCCTGAGATTAGGTTGGAAAAAAACAGGAAGATGAAAGAGAGCTGGTATATGGGCAGGGATTAGAATTATCTAAGACATGTCTGGAAAAACTAAATGCACTAACAGTGGAGGGTGAGAGGGGAGGGGAGAGAGAAAGCACTGGGAGAACCAGAGAGATTGTGGTCAGAGAGTGGAACACGGGAGTTTACATTCAGATCCTAGATATAGCAAGGATATGGTTATGGGCGTGTGTTGCGGAATGGTTAGGTTATCAGAATCAAAGAAGCCAACGAACTGGACTAGGAAGAGTTATCCTCACGTACATTGGAATTGTCCAAAGAATCTGGGGATGGTGGGGAAACAAAGATCCTGAGCCTGGCGCCACAATCCTCAAGCAAACAGTGGGAAGAATCCAGGAGCAAAGATCAGCCACACAGAGAGATTCAGGATGAGTCTCCAGGGAGGTTTTTAAATTAGGGTGAAGGAGCAGTGGTCTGGAAAAGACTGTGGGGAGTATGAAGACTATCTTGTGCAAGTTATGGTTAGTGGAAAGGGGAAGCTGAGCAGCCCCTACGGAGGAAAAGGATGGTGGGGATGTTAGGAGGAAAATGAGTAGGGAGCAGAATGGGGTTGAGAGTAAGTGAAAAGACAGAAAAGGAGACTCTCTTTCGAGTAAAGGATGGCGAGGTTGGGAAGCATGGTAGGATCCACTTGTCCCAAACTTCCATTCTGACACCGGCAGAGGCACTGGAGGGTGGCAGCAGCCTTTGGCCTAATAGACGGTGTGTTCAACTCTGTGTTTTATATGCCTCTGCTTTGTCTCCTTTTCTCCTCTGCATCCAACATTTTGACTATTTTACTGTGTATTAATGTTTTAGCCAGATAATTAAGGGAGAGAGATAGTGAGAAGGAATGAAAATCTAATCATAGGTGATGGCATATTGTGATGAAACCTTAACAATTGCTGCGTTTTTGTGAAATAACTGCGGCAGATCATTGATAATCTCTAATGACCTGATCCAAGCAAAATGATATCATCAATGGAAAGACCACCATTTGTATCCATCTCCTTTTTTTCCCGCTCTGTTGTCCTCTTTTCTCTCTCTCTTTTTTTTTTCTCCTCCCTCCCATTTAAAACATATGTACTGTGTTTTAACTACCAAATCCCTGTACTTGCCTGTTGGTTGGGTGAAGTGTTGGAGTTGGTAGATAATGAACAGAACTTGGTTTCTACTCCTGAGGTCCTTGTAGGTAAGGAAAGAGACTGGCAATATACAAAATTATAAGTATAATACCAGCAAAAAGCATGAGCTAAAATCAGAGAATACGTGATACCTTATGGAAGTACAGAGGAAGGCGCAACAAAGAATATGAAATGCTTTATGAATTTGTGTGCCTCTGTGGGGATTTTGGTCCTGATACAGCGATAACACTCTCTAAATTTCAAAGTCTGGATGGTTTCATATGTGTGTAGGATTTGCTTTGGTTCTCTGCCATCACATGCAATATACAGTAGTAGTTAAATGCCGTTACTATTGAGCAGTTCAGAATAAATCAACGTTGCGATCCATGGACGCTTACCAATAAGCCCTGAAGATTAAAGGAACTCTAGGTGATCCAGAAATATCTAAGTTCTTTTTCCATGAGTGTATGTGATCTTGTGACTTGTGGCTAATCATTTGTGTGACCATAGAACAGAGATATTTACTTTTGGAGGAAAGGTCTCAAGGATACATGAAATTTTTACAGAGAGGATGCTGCGTCGATCTTCATTTATCTCGAGAGTAGAACTAATAATCAGTTATGTCTATACAACAACAGTCATTCCAATAAAAAGTGAAAGTCATTTGTTCGTTCACTTGTCCAATGTCTACTGAGGGCCTTCCACGTGCTAGAAATCACCCT
Source organism: Hippopotamus amphibius kiboko (assembly GCF_030028045.1). Classification (NCBI taxonomy): domain Eukaryota; kingdom Metazoa; phylum Chordata; class Mammalia; order Artiodactyla; family Hippopotamidae; genus Hippopotamus; species Hippopotamus amphibius. The sequence continues at coordinate 164,121,334 of NC_080187.1, read as the reverse complement.
AAGTTTCGGGGGAGGTGATGGTGAGCAAAGCCAGTAGGGTTTGTCCCCTCATGAGGCTTGAGGAAGGTGGGATGTAATCAGATATTTGTAGAGATAAAAATGAAATTGTACCTGTGAAAAACAGCACAAGGGAGAAGTCTAGAGAACTGGCAGTTGGTTTGATCAGTCAGGGAGGTCGGAAGTGTTCACCAAGGAAGCAAAATGGAGTGGAGATCTAAATAATGATCAGATACTAAATAGGTAAAGGTGGGTGAGGAATGAGAGACTGAAAATCTTTTCTGGCTGAGAGAGTATTGGTGATTATGCTGCATAGTGGCTGGAGCAGAGAGTGCAAAAAGAGCCATGGCGTGTGTGTGTTGGGGCAGGGGTGTGGATTTGGGAGGGAAGGAGTAGCCAGACTGCTCAGGGCCTTGTAGTTTTTCTTTACTGTGAAGGCAAAATATATAGCAAGTAAATTTAATTTTATTCATATCATTTACCTTAGTATAGATATATCTCAGGGCAAATGTCTTTTCTTAGAATAAAGTGGAGAAGACTTTATTGTCATAATAGAATATTTTAATAAAATGCAAAGCCAGTAATAGTCTTTATTTTTTCTTTCCAATAAAGACAAGATAGCGTACCTTTCTTCACTCAAAATAAATATATAAATAAGAGGAAAAATAAGATCTCTAGCTCCTATCTTGTTTATCCTAATCAGGATTAGCTTTATCCTAATCAACAATCTTATATTCAACCTTAATGATATTTCATTAGCTTCTCAGAACCACCTTTCCTGTCTAGGTCTAATTATATCTAATGTAATGTATCTCAACTCACTATATTAAATCATTTTAAAAAAAACATTTAAAAAACATTTTAAAATCACTCCAGAGCTTTGATTTAGGCCTTAGGGAAAAATGAGCCCTGTTCTTTCTTTTTGGGGTCCATGACCTTCCAGTTTTCTCCTCAACATTTCTTCTTTATTATCCTCATATCTAATCTAGAGAGATGAAAAGAAATAATTTTCTTTTGTAACAATTTATAAATGTCTACGTAAATAAAATGCAAACATAAACATCTGTTCTAATCAATCCTTAAAATTAAAGAGTTATTCTGTATGCTTCACATTGTGAATAGAGATCAACTAGCTCTTACCTGTGCTCACATTAGCCCTCACAGGTAACCTTCAATTGATTCAGAGTCTTAAACACATCTAGTGGTATATTTTAATATCCTGTCATTCCCCAAAGAGATCAGAGTTCTAAAACATGAATGCTAAGCTTCAAAGAATGTGATTTAGAAACAACACAGAAACACTACCTCAGAGAATCTATGTAGTAATGGCATGAGACTCTTTGTTACAGAAATATACAAACAAAAAAATGTGCAAACAAAAGTATACAAACAAAAACGTAGAAACAAACAGAAATGTACAGACAAAAATCCAAAGATGCGAAATAGCAAGGAATCATTAGCTGCTGCCATTTTCCTTCGATGACCTTTTGCTGGCCTTGTTGTCATAAACTATTGCTACTGGATATTCTACCCAGGGAATCCTCAGTTTTCTTTTAAGGCACATCGCGGATACCATTTTTAGTGGGGATGCAGGAGAAATAGATTACTGCTCTTCTGCTCCCTGGGAGGTTCTTTTGAATTTGTCCTTCACTAAAAATAATATTTTGGGACTAATAAAGGAAAATATGCCCATCTCCTCTCTGCAATGGTAATGAGTAATCAGGTGTGCATTCGATTAAATCTGGCATGCTCCATGTACGGAAGGGTGGATCTGAGTGCAAGAGATGAATACAAATTATATAAATGGAAGAAGTGGAAGATTTAATAATATATCCTACAATAAAGAGAATCCAAAAACTAGAATGTTCAGGCAAAGAGAGAGGGAACTTCTGTCTTCTAGGTGAAAAACTAAAGGACTTATGTTAACCAAGCCTGCTGAACTTGAACTTTGGGGTTATTTCTAAGATTAATGGACAACAACAATGGCCTCCAGAGGACAAACCTCAAAGGCTCCTGATGCAGATTGGTTAAATTCAGTGTGGTCCCTAAATTTCACTCTGTGAAAAATAATAGAGAGCTACAATTAGAATTTGAATAAAGGGGAATTTATTTGAGGAGACTAAAAATGGTATAATCTATAGGATCATGATCAATAAATTGTAAATAACAGAGTACAAGGGTTCCATTAATGAAAGTGGGGAACATTTTGTTTTTAGGGTATTGCATTTTAACCTGGCGAGAGAGAGAGGGAAAAAAAAGGCCAGTGTTATTATGCTGAAAGTTGTTTTTGAAAATGTTCTTCGTAGTTGGAGGTTTGGCGATGGCAAATCAGCAAACAAATGAAGGTATCTTTAAGGAGAAAGACTGTTAACATTATTTTTCCAGAAATGCAATATCATTTACCGAGAGGAACAAAAATGATTAATATAGTCTTTTTGTTCAGGGAAGCTATTCCACAAGATAAAAGGCTAGTAATCTAATAACTAGCATATCAGTATTGTTTTATTTGCTTTTTCCTGTTTGCAAAATAACTTCGGTGCTATCTTGTTATTGTTGTTATACTTGGCTAGTTATACATCTACGATAAGAGAACATAATTAATGTGAAAAATTATACTGAAATGACTGTGTTTATTTTGTGTCACTTTAGCAATGCCCCTTCAGGAGTGCTATTCTTATTTTCCACTTGCATTCAATAGTAGGCTTGCAGCCAGTGGCATTGTATTTACACAGTTTTTGTCAAAACAATTTTATCTCTAATAGATTTTTATCTACATTGACTGAAAACTTCTGTTTCTGTTTAAAACTTTAATATAATTTCTTGCATCTCTATTTCAGGCAATAGAAAAACTTTTGAACTCATATATACTTGGCAGCTATATATTTTTTCTTTCACAAAGTTGATTTATTTTTTTAAATAGGAAGAAAATGTCCTTAAAATTAGGCATCTCATTTTTCAATGGGCTTTGAGGAAAGCAACGAATTTGAACATAGTCTATTCTATTCATTCACCACAGAAAGAAGCATTTAAGAAATACTCCAAATGCTGTGACCTTCAGATGATTAGAATTGGTTACAAATATAAATGAATTCCCCACAAACATTAAACGAACCCCCAGAAACCTTGTTTGAGGATATGTGGAGATACATTTTCATTTCGATGCACAAGGATTTACATGTGTGGCTCCCTGTTAGCATTACTCAGGTAAATCCCATTAGAAAACTCATATGCCTCTGTGTGTGTAAATTTATACATGAAGCACAGTTAAAGCATATCAGTGTTAATAGTGTACCATGGGAATACAATATGGCGAGGAAATTGGCAATACAATTAAAGTTCACATAGTATTAGAATTTTTTCACTAGGATAAAAAAACTTTTTATGACAATATAAGAGGATAAAGTGGGACTTACTAGTGCAACTAGAACCAGTGTGTACATTTCAGTATAACTTTGAAACACATGTAATATGGAAGATTAATGCTCCAGATCTCTTGAAAGGAACTATCTTACCAATGTGTTACCCTAATGAGTGTTTGAAATCTAACGCTGAAAGGAGAAGGTAGGAATTGATGGTGAAACCCACCTACAAGGATGCATATTATGTTAAGAAAGGTGTGTCCTGCTTGCCTCCCTCTTTTCTTTTTCCTTCTGTCTTCATTTTCTTTCTACATTCTCTTTCCATCTCCTGCTTTTCTTCTCCCCCCTTCTTTTTCTCCTGCTGATTTGTGAGCATGAGAATGTTTCCCTTTTTTAAAACATTTTTGCTGTTGAAGAAGGGTTATAATTTTGCCTTCTGCCAACTGTGTGTCATCAGGGGGAAGCATAAAGGCAAGAGACATGTCCTTTAAGTAAATGGACATTTGAGCTATAATGGACTTGGTACTTAGTCTTGATTCTCTGCCCAGACCAAAGCCATCTGAAGTAGAAATGAAAAATGCATGTTTCTTCATCTTCAGTTAGGATTCAATATGTAGGCTTAAATATACTCATAATGCTGACTTTGGTTATTTGCCTCTTTCCTTTGTTTCTCATAGATATATTCATCTGACATACTCAAATATTAATTAACCCTACATTAATAGATGCTCATATACATACACATATATAGAGAGCACACAGTTTTGACTTATGAAAGCTACTCAGTTGCAGACCCTTGAGGATGTGATGTTTGCTAGGGTAGACCATTTCCAACCAAATGATCTGATTTAGTTTGGTGATCTATTTGCCACAGAAGGATGCAGAGACATTGTAAGCCCAACATCCACATAGATCTTAGTGCAGATGGAGTTGGGATTGCACTTCAGGAATTTTAAGAGGTGGTAGGGATGGGAAGTTGCTACCCTCCAAAGCCTGTCAGATAATGTCCAGAGCAGTGGCTTTCCCTGTGAAGGTCATTTCTTCCTCCTATCAAGTGTTTCCAAGCCAACATCAGAGAGGAAAGCTGTCAGTAATTTGTAACCTGGCTGGGTTTTATCTGGTGACCTTGGAGCAAAGAAACTCTAACATAGTGCTGGTTTCTGGATACATTCATTTGATCTCTCTGTAAATACTGCCCAAGGGGTTTTGTTTCCAGGATGTTCCCAAGAGTTCTACTGGCCTAGGAAGTAAAAACTGTTTTAAATACTTGAAATGTTTTTTCTCCTTTTCTCTAAAGTGACACGAAGTCTATATAACAAGGCCTTGGGTAGCTTTTTAGTTCCCTATTGTATTTTAGGAACCAAGATTTTTTTTAATCCCATAGCTTCTCTCTGCCTCTCTTTCCTTTTCTCCATTCTTTCTACTCACCAGTTCTCACGTACTGAAACATTCATATTTCCCTACACATATAAATTATTTTTTAACTTTCTTACTTATCTTTCCAATTTCTTCCACAAAGAGTACAACAGTTCTTCATATGATTACTCAATAAAATTCCCTTTTGTTTTTGTCAAGAGAGGCCTGCTTAAAAACAAACAAACAAACAAAAAAACTGCCATGCCGTGATGCTTCTGGTCTTTGACAGACTCACAGGTGTGTTTACTGTAATCAATGGATCATTCATGCACAAAAGTTACACACCAGTCACCTCTCAGTTACGGGTTTATTTCTGTGACAAACCTAAATCTTTCGTTATCATCTTTGCTGTAAAACATGCTTCAGTACATTGCTTAGGATGGTGCTATTATCCAGCTAAAGACAAAGACTATTTATATTTGATAGTGACCTAACCTCAAAAGGTTAGACTCTACTCAAATTCTGACTCTGTGCACAGAAAAAATTAGGTCACTAAATAAAATCCCACTTATTTCTTTGTATGTATAAGTATCAGAGACAACTATTTCATTCTAAAAGGTACACACTTAAAAGAGCGAGGTGGCACTGAGGAATTTTTCAACCTTGAATATTTTATTTAAATGCCATCAAGGTATCAGGAATGTTTGCTGCTTTTCCTTTCCCACCTTTGCAGACTGCTAATATGTTTGTGGGTAAGCAGGCAATCTTTTTCATAACTGGCCTCCACCTACTTCGTGTGCTTCTTGATGGCACTGTCTAGTGCGGGTGACAAAGAAGCCCAGTCCTGTGTTGATGAGCTCCCAAGCCTCAGACAGGGCTGTGTTGAATTCAAGTAAATCTGGCAAGAGATGCAGGAGGATGGTAAGGGAAGCAGACACTGTTTATATACAATTCTTGGGAACCTGGCAGGAGGATCAGAGCATGGCAGGGAAAAGGAGTCTTCAAAAAATATCACACAAGGCTGAATAGCATTTTTTAATGGGAAATTCTTGTTTTGACTCTAATTTTATGCTTAGATGCTTTTAATTTGATCCACATTTAATTTGCCATTCCTTGGAGAAGGCATTGATTATATAAGAAGCTATCTGCTCTCTTGCTAACAAAAGAGGATTGGTTTCAGGGGCTACCACCATGGCCTTGTATTTTAATGGTGCCCACTTGGAAACGTTGATGCACACAACTTTGGAATCGCTTTAGCAACCCTAGGCCCACTCTTCTGGTTATGATGGCCTAAAAGCTTTGTTAAAGTCACAGTTCTAAAGAAAAATGGGTGAAGATGTGTCCTGAAAAAGCAGGAAAAAAGCCAAGTTTGAACATTTGAGTTATAAGCCATTGTAAAGGATCATAAAGAGCTAACTGGCCGTTGTACAACTGAGAGCACATATATGTATTTACACACACACACAGGGATTTCCCCAGATCCAATCACTGTGACACTGTAATGTCAATGATGGCATCCAGTGCTGGTATGACAAGTTCCAGAGAGACTTTGAGATTCTGGGTTTAGGCTAAGCAACTGCATGGTAGCATTTATTTTAGTTAGAAATCTGAAGCTGCATACAAAATCTACTACAAGCATTATTTCAGAAAATTCAAGTCTTGTACTTTTTAAAAATTAGGCTGCCACTATTTCTGAAATTCTAATGGCTGAACTAGCAACAGTAAAGATGTCCAGGTTTCAATGAAATATATTTCATAAATTAGCTTATCATTGCACTGATTTAGCATGCCTAGCAGGTGAGAGACAAAAACATGTGTTATCTTCCCTAGGGAACCTTCAATGAATGTCATTCTGGCTTCATATGTCTTTCTTCTCTCCCCTTCTTGAACTGATATAAAATTCTAATGTGTGCCCTCTAGTTCCATCTTCATTGAAATCTAGCAAAACCGCTGAAGGTAAGATAGTGGCAATGGTGCATGAAAAAAGGGAAAAGGAATACAGTGATTCATAGCATACTTGAAGAAAGTTGCAATTGTTAACAGCACTACTTTTGTATGTAGACAGGTTAAAATATGTCATATCAATGATAAAAATAAAGTTATTCATCTTGGCTAGTTCTTAAAGTTCATGGGAAAGGCACTGAAACTATATTGGCAACTTGCACATATTTCTGTATGTATCTGAGGGCGTACCAAGTCACCGTCTCCCAAAGCAATAGTCAAAAAACTAGGTGCATGTGCTAGGATTATCAGTAATCTTGAAAAGGGTTTGTTGTTTAAATACCAGAAATGACAGGTGTTATGAAAAACCCTGCTCTTGTTATTATGAAAATGAAACATGACATTTTTCAAGTATAGTAGCTCAGGCCAACTTCTCTTCTCTCTCTGTCTTTGTTCTTCTATGCAAATTTGAACCACTGATACAGTTATCATTTTGCAAATAGTATTCATTGGCCTTTACATCCACAGATGCCAGGGTTTTCAGAAAGGCAAAGTCCTTTTCCTTAGGCATTATTCCCATTTGCTAGAAGAGAGAACTGAGATATAAGACCAAATATGTTTCGTTTTACTGGTAAGAAAAATAGGCTCTTGGAATCGTGCTTACTTTCACTTTTTCTAGTCCTCTTTTTTAATGAAAACATATAGCCCTTTTCCCTTATGTTTTGCGTAGGAAACCTGAGCAGACTTCAAGTATCATCCTTAGTTTTTAAAAATTATTATTATTATTATTTTAATTGAAGTGTAGTTGCTGTACAATATTATATGTTATATGTGTGCAATAGAGTGATTCAAAATTTTTAAAGGCTATACTCTATTTATAGTTATTTTGAAATATCGGCTATATTCCCCGTGTTAAACAATATATCCTTGTAGCTTATTTTATATTTAATAGTTTGTACCTCTTACTCCCCATCCCTGTAGTGCCCCTCCCCCTTCCCTTCCCCCACTGGTAACCACTAGTTTGTTCTCTATATCTGTGAGTCTGCTTCTTTTTTTTGTTATATTCACTAGTTTGTTCTATTTTTTAGATTCCACATGTAAGTGATATCATACAGTATTTGTCTTTCTCTGACTTATTTCACTTAGCATAGTGCCCTCCAATCCACCCATGCTGCTGCAAATGGCAAAATTTCATTCTTTTTTGTGGCTGAGCAGTATTTCATTGTATATACACCACATCTTCTTTATCCATTCATCTGTTGATGGACACTTAGGTTGCTTCCATGTCTTGGCTATTGTAAGTAATGCTGCAGTGAATTGGGGTGCGTGCGTCTTTTCAAATTAGTGCTTTTGTTTTTTTTCAGAAATATACCCAGGAGTGGAATTGCTGGGCCATATTATAGTTCTATTTTTACTTTTTTCACAAACCTCCTACTGTTTTCCACAGTGGCTGCACCAATTTACATTCCTACCATTAGTGTGTGAGGGTTCTCTTTTCTCCAAATCCTTGCCAACACTTGTTATTTGTGTTATTTTGATGATGGCCATTCTGACAGGTGTGAGGTGATATCTTGTTGTGGTTTTGATTTGCATTTCCCTGATGATTAGCAATATTGAGCACTTTTTCATGTGCTTGTTGGTCATCTGCATTTCCTCTTTGGAAAAATGTCTGTTCAGTTCTTCTGCCCATTTTTTAATTGGGTTGTTTGGTTTTTGGATGTTGAGTTGTATGAGTTGTTTATATATGTTGGATATTAACCCCTTATCAGCCATATCATTTGCAGATATTTTCTCCCATTAAGTAGGTTGAATGAAGCTGTCTGGAAGAGCTTTAGCCAAGATTTTGTTCTGATAATAAGACAGAATGAAGATGTATCAATGATTTGTATCAATCTTTGAGAAAATCCACACAGTTTAAATTAGACTGCTAAAATCTAACTAATAGATGTTGGCATCACTAATATAACTTAGGTATATGAGTGATAAAAGTTACTATTCTTTTTAGCAATTGAAGCTCTGAACTTCACGTCGGTGGAACGTTAGCCACCACCATCTGCTCTGTCCAGCTGTATGAAATATGCCTTTTTATTCAGAGCACAAACATAGTCAAAAGCCCTTCTGGAATTAATTGAAGAATTCAAAGAATAATATTATCAGTATGACTGTACTTGCCTTTCTCCATCAAAAGAGAAACTATGCAAGTATGCCCTGAAAAGATATACCTGTAATCTATAAAATAAATTTAAAAAAACACCCAAATAGTGATATATGAAAGTGCACCAAAATGGGAATTCGTCTAGAGTCTTTAGATCACTATTTCTCCCTTTACTGTCTTTCCATTTAAAATAATGCAAATGGCTACTTCAGTTCTTGAAGCCTCAGCAGTCATGAACATGAGAATTGCGTGTGTTCTCATTTCTGTGACTTCAGCAAGCCAGGACTATGCATTAGGGCCCAGACTCAGCTAGAGGAGAATTTAGGAGAAGGTGTTTAAAAGGCAGACATTTTAGAAAATATGTTGACTTGAGCTGGTTTTGGTTTTAAAGCTGCAACAAAATATCTCTGTCTTGAGTAAGATTTGGTTTTCATTACTTACTTCTGTGGTTGTGGTTCTCTTATGAATTACTATTCACCTATGAAGAAATTTGGTTTTCTTAGCACTTTTCATAAGTAATAATGGTGATCATTTTTAGAGCTGCCTTTTTGAGGAACACATAGGCGTATATTTCCTTGTGGTCAAGTGCCTTAAGCATGAAGGATTGGGTCTTCCTTTCCTGTTTATTACACTTCCCACTTTGTCATTATCAGGTCTGATATTTAGCAAAAACGGTTTCCAGTTGCCTGGATGTGCTTTGACAGAACTGACAGTAGAAACTGTATCTTAACTTATTTGAATCAGTGCTGTAGAAAAGCACCCAGGCATGCTGAAGACAGCTTTTATGAGGTACATTTTGTCAGTGTAAACACTATGAAATCCAGCACATTTGGAAGCACATACTCTGTATTTGTTAGAATGAATGAATCACTAATGGATTAAAGAATACAGCCAAATAAACCTAGACTAGTCATAAGCATATGTGGCCTAATATTCAAATGTAGGAAATCCAATTAAGCTCCAGCTCTCCTTAGTTTTTCATTCATGAGGCAGTATCTCTACCAAAAAAGCAAATAACTAAAAAGTTTCTTTTACCAAAAAAAAAAGGCATTGCATTTTTAAAATATAAGTTTGAAGTTAGTCTTCCACAGATAGCCAATTTAATTATGCTAAAAATGACATTTTTAATTAAACACCAAGGTAAGCATAAATGGATTTCAAAATAATTAATCAAACATCAAAAAATTGAAACCTTTTTCTGCTTGAGCAGCAGAAATGAAAGAACCAGTCTTCGGGTCTCATAGAGATTCAATCTAATTTAATTCTCTGTCTTCTCTAAATAAACATTCCTAAAACCTTTTTTTCATCTGGGGGAATAAGGATGAGAGGGGTAATCAATATTTCTAGCATTTTAATTAAAACCGTTAGTGGAATAAATCCATTTAATTATCAGTTAATGAAATACAAGGTCATTTACCTGACAGGAACTTTGAGGGTGGATTACTAGCTGGAATAAAGCAGAAGAACCCAATGTCACAGCCATTTAACTTCTGTCAAATTTAAGGTTAAAATCCTTTTAGACTGCTTAACCTATTCTCTACCATTTTTCTATTATGTATGCCAATTGGCAGGAGAAAGGCATGTTAAAACTTATTTTACATTTAATTGTGTGCAAAGTTTTCCTTAAATTTCTACAAATATCTTTATATTTCTAAGACATGAACTGAAAGGATACAATAGATGCCAATGTAATTTTATTTTTATTTTGTGCTTATCACATATAAGTTAAAGAGACATTTGTTTTTTTTTTCTTACTGCAGGTCAGGCATTATTTCTGCTTTTTTAGAAATATGAATTAATTAAATATAAGTTTTAGCAGTCTGAAAATTTAGGATGCAAGTACAGAACAAATATGCAATAGTAAACAAATCACCTTAAATAATTTATGGTTAATTTTATACAACCCCTTTTTGAAGTGACCTGAATTTCATAAGAATGATATAAAAAAGTAAGAGCTGGTTGGTCACTAAGCAAGTTTTGCGGAATGGTTTGGTAAATGATTTTCAGCTGGTTTAACAAATGAAGAGAAGGCAGAAAGTATATTGTAGAGAAAAGTTCCTGGTCTTTGATGGATACACAGGGTTTCTCTGAGCAGCACACAGTGCTCACATTTTATACAGATCACTTTTAAAAACAGGCCCTAAGAAGGGCTCTTGTTCTTTCTTACTTTAGCATAGATGCTGAACTAATTATCTAGAGTTTGGGATTTTATTTTAATTTTGTAGATCTAAGTTTGTCTCACAGCCATAAATTTCGGAGTTACCGTTTAAAAAGGTAACTTGTTATTGGTGTCTCATTCTTCTTGTCTCAAATGAAACTCCCTAAATGTTAAAGTTGTGTGCAATGCAAACAAGTATAAGCAGTTTACTCTGTGGTATTTCATCCTGAGGCAGCTTAGCTGTGTACTGTGCAAGAAGCCCAACATAACTTAGAGTAGTTTGCCTTTTAAGGACATACTGGTGATCTATTCTAACTTCTAAACGTTACGTACGATTAATTTACAAAAAACCCGTCACCTAAAAAAGAAAAGTAAATCAGTTACTAGCGCAAATGTGTTTTAATCAGACCAGGGTTCCCCATGAAGATGCAATAATAGTAAAAGCAGTGTTGTTAGTCCTGTTTTGCATTCACCTAGACTGTGCATTGATTTTTAATTCTTTGAGAAAACAACAAAAACCATTAGGAAGGCTGGTTTAGGTTGGATAGCTCTGAGAACTCTTTCCTCTATTTTATATTCTTTAAAATGTAATCCTGTGACTCACCAAAGAGGATTATAAACTTTGCTCGTTCTAAGCCATAAGATGTATAAAGGAAAAAATTATCCATGATACCTAATTGTTTCAACTCTGATTGGAGTACATAGAAACAACTAGGGATGGCCCTATGAGAACACAGAGATAGGTTTTAGAGGTTATGGGTACCTGTATAGGTTATTTGATGCTCTTCATACTGACCAATCATAGAAATTTGCCAGTAGCCCCTCATTACCCTTTAACATATTTTAATGGCTTCCATGTTGGTGCCCGGTGCCTACACTTATAAACGATGCGGCCTTGTTCACTCCTCTACATTCTCAACCACATTCTATTTTTTTTATTTTTTTTTTTATTTTTGGCTGCGTTGGGTCTTCGTTGCTGCGTGCGAGCTTTCTTCTAGTTGCAGTGAGTGAAGGCTCCTCTTCATTGCCGTGCGCGGGCTTCTCGTTGCGGTGGCTTCTGTTGTTGCCGAACTCGGGCTCTAGGTGAGCTGAAGCCCGAGCATCACTCTTTATAAATTGTTTGAGTGGCTCTTTGTCATCATGGTAGTGGGTTGGGATCTGACTGTTGCAGCTAGTCTAGTCACTGCTCCGTGGAACCAGTTGTAGCTCATTGTACTGTGGAAGGTCTGTTGCCTATAGAGATTATTAACAACAAATCACTGTGATTTCTTTTTTGGTCCCCTTACATCTTTGACTAAATTTTTATGGACCGCTCTTTTTCCTCCCACTTTTTGACTGTCTTCAAAGTCCATTCTAGATCTCCTTTCTATGTACAGATTCTTTCAGGAGTCTTATCATTTAGCATGGTTTCAGCTACTACCACATCTTCAGTCTTATCATTTAGCATGGTTTCAGCTGCTACCACCCACTTTACATGCTACAGTTCCATCTTCAATGGCCCATAGGAGATTACCAGTTTTAGATGTGTGGACACCTAAAGCTTTCCATAATAACTAAATGTATCTCTTTTTTCTTTTCTACTTTACCTGTCATTACCCTGCCAGTATATGCCAGGCTCCTCAGCAATAGATACCAGAAACAATTTTTACTGTTCTTCTTGCCTTTATTTCCCAAATGAGGACCATCAGCCACCAAGTCCTGCTGAATCTTTCTTGACAAGCCCTTTTGGAATCATGCTTTTCTATTTCCCCAGCTGTCACTGTAGCCTTGGCCTTAATGTATTTATGTCTAGATTAGTCCACCAGTCTCACCTGATTGTCCTTCCTATTTTAGAAACCCAGAATATCATGGAACTGGATTATTTTTAAGTATTCTTCTGCCTTCTAATCCTTATAAGAGCACAAAAATTTTTCCTGAAAGGAAATTGGATGTATTGTAATCATTCCCCATAGGATCAAATCCAAGGTATTCTGCCTTTTCTTTATAGATACTTCCATGTACCATGCCAAAATAATTTTTCACTTCCAGTCAAGAAAGCCACTCTGCATTCAAGTTACATCTCTACTGCTCTCCTCTGAGCTTGTTCACCTTCCTCCTCCCTTGATCTTTTCTCCTCGTTCCTCTTTCTGAATGCATGTCTTTCAAACTTTTAAATCCATCATTGATTTATGCCTTTGCAACTTTGCGTACCTTGACATTTAAAGCGTAGAAGAGTCGCTCTATTAATTGGGACATGTTTGGCCTTAGTTTAGGTATTCTACCATTGACAGTGTAGTTACCATGTTTGGTCATTTTTTTCCCCTCCTCTTTCTTTTGTTAATCTATAAATATGGCTTGTGTATCAATTTCCTCATCCATGTAATGGGAATGGTAATATTTGTTATCAAGAACATTGATGAAATTATTGCGTATTCAGTTAACAGGTGTGTATTCGTTCATTTGCTGTCTCTGGTCTCTGTGTTAGCAAAACTACAGCAAATGAAAGATTGCCTCGTTTTTTTGTTTATGGTCATGAATTGATATGTTCAACAGAAAAATGCAGTAACTGATTGCTATCATTTCATGTTCATGCAAGTTGAATGAGTGGCAACTTAGGTTTCTGACCATTAAAAACCTGTGCAGACTCATAGTAGCAAATTAGAAGACCCGTGTCTTGGGCCATTTGGGTTCTTCTGCCATGTGCACAAGTCTAATTGGAAACCATTGTACCTTAAACGCTTACTAATTGCTCAAAGTCATTATTTCAGACCATTATTAAAAATCAGATTTTTCCCTATAAAATGTCCATAATTTTCAGCAGCTATATATCTGCTGTGTAATTTCCTCTTTTAAAAAATGTCATGCTCAATTTAATACTAGTATGTCATTTGCAAGTGGCTGGGGGACTTTGTGAGGCCATTACAAACTCTAGTTTCATAATATTTGGACTCTGAAGCCTGCACCACTGACATTCTGGGTCTGTTTTCCTGACACTGTCCTACAGCATATTTTTCATACCCTAAGGGCTCCCCTAGGGGATGTTCTGTCATGGAATGAAATGGCTTTGACAAAAATGAGAATTTTCTCCTCTGTGAGAAAGTGAATTAGGAAGAACCTAATCACAAATGCAACAAACCAATTAAATCAAAACAAAACACACAATTCTGTGGGCTTATTACTTAAGAGTGAGACATATCACACTGTAGTGTTTTAGGAAGATGCCTTGTACACAGAAATATTAAGTAGCTATTTTTATACAATAAAAAAGGATACAAAAGAATCATATTCTAAGGACTTTTATAAATTAGCAAAATAACATATGTAGGACTTGCAGCCTCAATCTTGTTTCTTACTTAAATTTCGGTTGTAAAATATTTTGATGATGAAAATATAAACTGAAGAGTTGAATTCAGAAAAATTCATCAACAGAAATACTGTATCAATGGGCAAAACTGATTATCAAAATAGAAATAACTATCAGGAAAAGCATGAATATGCAGCAGATTAAGAAACAGTTGACTGTGTCAGAGATTACCATCTCATCAGAAAATGTTTTATTTGAATAATTTAATTTGAATTAAGATATAAAGTTCATCTTTGTAATAAAATATTTTATAAATTGGTAAGCATAAAAATCACTATGGTGTTACCATAAAGCTTACTTTTAATGTTCAATTAAGAACAGAATTCAAGTTTCAGTTTATTTTATATATTGTAAAATATTCACCTATGATTCTTCTTGATTTTTAGGAGATCCCTAAAAATTCCTTGAAGGGACAAAGTATCCCACTGATTCTGCCATGTTTTGCCATAGAATCACATACTCTTTATCTGAATGACATTAGATTCATTCTCTTAGGAGAGAGAAAGGGGGTCGAGAGAGAGCGAGAGGAAGAGAGAAAGAGTTAGTTACTCTCAAACCAAGCAACTCAGATTGGTACTTGAACCCACAGTCTTTTAACTGAGATCTCCTGGTCTCCAGACTTAATGGAGCTCAGGTTCTTTTTTTTTTTTTTTTTTTAAGCTCTTTATTGGAAAATAGTTGCTTTTGACTCTTGTACCAGCTTATGAAGTACACCAAAGTGAATCAACTGTATTTATACACATATCCCCATATCCCCTCCCTCCCCGTCTCGGCCCTCCAAGGCATCACCCATCATTGAGTTGATCTCCCTGTGTTATACAGCAACTTCCCACTGGCTATTTTACATCTGGTAGTGTATATATGTCTATGCTACTCTCTCACTTCGTCCCAGCTTCCCCTTCACCCCTTGCCCCCTCAACCTCGTGTCCTCCAGTCCATTCTCTGCATCTGTATCCTTATTCTTGTCCAAGCTCAGGTTCTTGATGTCTCATTGCAGAAAGAATTCAGGGGAGACAAAGTGACAGGTAAGAAGTGGATTTATTTAGAGAGAAACACACTTCACAGACAAGAGTGTGGGCCATCTCAGAAGGCGAGAGGCACCAAAATGGCAGTTAGTTTTTATGGACTGGGTAATTTCATAGGCTAATGAGTGGGAGGATTTTAATTTTTTTTATTTTTATTTATTTATTTATTTAAACTCTTTATTGGAATATAATTGCTGTACATTCTCGTACCAGCTTTTGAGGTACACCAAAGTGAATCAACTGTATTTATACATATATCCCCATATCCCCTCCCTCCCGTGACTCCCTCCCACCCTCCCTGTCCTGGCCCTCTAAGGCATCACCCTTCATCGAGTTGACCTCCCTTTGTTATGCAGCAACTTCCCACTAGCTATCTATTTTACATTTGGTAGTGTATCTATGTCTATGCTACTCTCTCACTTCGTCCCAGCTTCCCCCCCACCCCAACCCCGTGTCCTCAAGTCCATTCTCTACATCTGCATCTTTATTGTTGCCCTGTCACTGGGTTCATCAGTACCATTTTTTTTTTTTTTAGATTACATATATATGTTAGCATACAGTATTTGTTTTTCTCTTTCTGGCTCACTTCACTCTGTATGACAGATTCTAGGTCTATCCACCTCATTACATAAAGTTCAATTTCATTCCTTTTTATGGCTGAGTGATATTCCATTGTATATATGTGCCACATCTTTATCCATTCATCTGTTGATAGGCATTTAGGTTGCTTCCATATCCTGGCTATTGTAAATAGTGCTGCAATGAACATTATGGTACATGTTTCTTTTGGGATTATGGTTTTCTCAGGGTATATGCCCAGGAGTGGGATTACTGAATCATATGGTAGTTCCATTTTTAGTTTTTTAAGGAACCTGCAAACTGTTTTCCATAGTGGCTGTACCAACTTACATTCCCACCAACAGTGCAGGAGGGTTCCCTTTTCTCCACACCCTCTCCAACATTTATGGTTTCTAGATGTTTTGATGATGGCCACTCTGACTGGTGTGAGGTGATACCTCATTGTGGCTTAGACTTGCATTTCTCTAATGATTAGTGATGTTGAGCATCTTTTCAAGTGTTTTTTAGCCATCTGCATGTGTTCCTTGGAGAAATGTCTAATTAGGTCTTCTGCCCATTTGTGGATTGGGTTATTTGGTTTTTTGGTATTAAGCTGCATGAGCTGCTTGTACATTTTGGAGATTAATTCTTTGTCAGTTGCTTCATTGGCAAGTATTTTCTCCCATTCTGAGGGTTGTCGTCTTGTCTTGTTTATGGTTTCTTTCTCTGTGCAAAAGCTTGTAAGTTTCATGAGGTCCCATTTGTTTATTCTTGATTTTATTTCCCTTATTCTAGGAGGTAACCCTTTCTTTTCTCATCAGTTACCTTCTACCCTGATTATACTATTCATTTCAGTGGTACCCCCTGTTTAGACATATATTTTCATTTTTGAGAGGAAAGGGAGAGATGGGAGAGCAGAAGAAAGAGAAGGAAAAGGAAAAAAAGAAAAACAGTCAGTAAAACTAAAAATTGTCCCCTGAAGTAATTGTCTATCATTCAGAAATATGTGGGGGATAAATACAAAGTAATATATAGTTTTAAAAGCCAGGGTGGTACTGCTGTGTTAATTTATGCCATGGGGATGGGATGTCAGAAGTAATCACATTTTGTATTTTCAGCATCTTTCCTGTTTGTCTTTAAGTTATCTCTAGTTTAGACAATATTGGTATTTCTGGGTTACTTTTAAGGAATGGTAGATAGAGTTGACACTTTGACGACTGTATACAATTGTATATCTGTATACCTTCTACTCAAT
Source organism: Hippopotamus amphibius kiboko (assembly GCF_030028045.1). Lineage (NCBI taxonomy): Eukaryota > Metazoa > Chordata > Mammalia > Artiodactyla > Hippopotamidae > Hippopotamus > Hippopotamus amphibius. The sequence goes on along the minus strand of NC_080187.1, from coordinate 164,104,187 downwards.
AAGATACTACAGATTGCAACTGAGGAGGAGCAGAATACGCTACCCCAAAGTGTGTCACTTTGGCTTGTGGATCGTTTTGAGCAGAAGGCCATTAAGACCCAACAGACTCAGAAAAAACTTCTTACTTCTCCCTTATCTGCCTGAAAGAATTTAGAAGGAGGCCAGTACCAGGAAGCCAGCTGTTACCAGAGATAACTTTTTATGTAAGAAAGACTTATCTGCATGGCATGGTAAACAGTTGTTTACCAAACATTTGATCTCATCTTCCTGTGAATTGTCTTCCTCCCCTTTGAAGCCCCAAGCCCCTACCCCCTTCTCCTTACCTCAGGATGGTATTTAAACCTGGATGCCTGACTGCCTTTGAGTCTCTGTCTTTATGGGGCTCCTGTATGTACGTAATTAAATTTGTTTTCCTCCTGTTAATCTGTCTTATGTCAATTTAATTATTAGGCCAACCAAAGAACCTAGAAGGAGAGAAGAGGAAAATTTTCCTCCCCAGCATAAAAAACACATCATTACTGCTCAGGGTTAGGGGTAGATAGTAAAGCGCATTTACGTTTTTGTGTAGTTTTCCTTAATAGTAACTATTACCCTGAAACTACTTTCCAGAAATTGAATATTATAAAGAATTGAAGTAAACTCTAACTGTACCAGACTATGATGCTACTAATTTAATTTCTTTCACCTCAATACGTACCTAATCTCTAACAGTCTATTCTTCTTCTTCTACCTTGGTGACATCTGTGAACTATGTGAATCTGTGTCTGGTTCTCGTGTGGATTTTAGGTGAAAAATGTTAACTATAACTCGAACTAAAGGATAAACCCTATAGCATATTTGAACAATTTATTATTGGATCTTTTAGTAAATCTTTTTATTATTCATTTATTTGGTTTTTAAGATATTCTTTCTTCTTCTAGATTTATTCAGATATAATTGACATGCAAAACTAAGTTTAAAATGTACAACATAATGTTTTCATATATGTACATATTGCAAAATGATTACCACAATAATATTAGTTAACATCCATCACCTTACATGGTTACAAAGGTTTTTCTTTTTTGATAAGATTGTTTATGATCTACTGCCTTAGCAACATTCGAATATGCAGTACAGTGTTGTTAACCACAGCCATCATGTTGTACATTACATTTCCAGGACTCAGTCTTTTAAAATGTTGATATCAAGCTTTCCGGTAACTCTGACATGTGAGTCCAGGTTCTAAATGCTTTGGGAGATTCCTTGACTATAAGAAGACTGTGATTTAATTAAGAAAATAAGACTTACACACCTGAGCAAATAGATCTTTACCAGTGCAGGGTGGCCAATGATATACAGCGTAAGAATAGAGGCACAAAATTTGGAATTGGGGAGGTATTAGTTTTGGCCCTTCTAGGACTTTTTGGTTTTATCTGTGAGAGAGAAGATTAGAGAAAGTATTTCATGGAGGAGAAACTTTGCTTGCAAAGAGTAGGAAGCTTCTAGCTAGGAGCCAGTGATGAACAGACACATGGCCTGGGGAAAACATTGTGTAGAAGATAATAGGAGATAAGATTGAGAAAGGAGGTTAGGGTTAGAATGGGGGAAACCTTTTTTGCCAGCCTAACCTTTTTGTCTAGGAGGGTGAGTTGGACCATATTTTCCCAGATTTATGGTGATCGTGTCATATGGAATATGATCAGAAATTTAAAGAAAGTATGTTAAATCTCTTAAGATTGATCTGTTTCTCTCAAAATAAGCCTCTGTTAATTATTTCCATGAAAGTCATGAGGAGTTGGTGCATATGAAACATGATAAAGATTCAGCCCTCTGGTGAAGTAAACTTAATAAAAGTAAAGTGGAGCTAACTTTGATTTTTTTTAAAGAAATATGTTTGAAAACTCCATGCTTAACATGTGTTTATGAAGTAGTATCTATGGCAGAGATGAATATAAAAATATATTCAAGGTGAACATAAATATTTCTATTTTTATGTGACTTTTATTATCTGCTCATCAAATTTTGTTAATTGTCAAAAGTGACTCAATTTTAATAAATCTTTCTCCCCTGAAAACTTTTTTTTTCTTCCACGTTAATCTACATGGAAGTTATGCAGTGAGGTATGGACTATTTTGCTTATTTTCAGGACCATTTCCTCTAATAGGATAAGTAGGGGACTGGTTTCTCTCTCTCAGAGGTTCTCCAGATTTATTCTGAGTAAGCATTACCTGGATGTGCTGGTTAAAAATGACCCACCCCCAGACACTAGGATTCATTTCCTCCTAACTGGGCCTCATAATCTGCATTTTGGTGACCCCACAGGCTGATTTTGAAACTGGTGGTCTGAGAAACATTACTTCAGAGTGAAGAGGAAAGCATCAATTTAGTGGAGAGGAATTTTCACTGTTAGGCCTTTGTCTTAAATGTTTATACGCAGTGAAACAAATGGCTCAGTGCTTGATGATGCAGTAGCTCTACGCTCAGATCACTGGAGGACTTCTCTAGCAAAGCCCTCAGAACTTAAACCAGGAGAGATGTTTGTGAAGATCTGTCATCCATTTCTAAATCCGGGTTCTGTTCTTCTGACCCTCCTGCTTGTACCTTTCCTGTGTGAAAGCCCAAGTGAATTTAATGGGCAGAGCATAGGTAATGCTGATATATGGCCACCCTATATAGGGAATTTTGTCATAATATAATCTCCAGAAGAGAGGAAGAATTTGATAAAGGCTTTTCAAATTCACTTAAACAGAATTGAGAGGTGCCTTTGCACCTGTTTCCAGGGCATTGCCCTCAGCACTGATCCAGGAAGGACGCGCGGCTCCCACAGGGTCTCCCGGGAGCCCAGGCCCTGATTCGCCGTAGGAGAAAGGGGCAGGGAATTCGCTGTAACAGCTTGGAGAACAGCTTTGCGAACCCAGGAGACATTCCCTGCCCAATTTTTCAGCTGAAAAGGAGCTCAGAGAGTGAAGGGTAAAGATACTGACTTCTGCTGACACTGTGGTAGGCTGTGGTGAAGTGGCCAACGGTGGGAACAGGCCCAACTCTCTCTGAAGTCACTGGGAACAAACAGTTTCAACGTTAGTACCTGCTTAAGACAGTAGATGAGCCTACAGATGTAATAGTGCAGCCCGCTGCTCTTTTTCTCTCATTGCACCAAGTTTTACCACAGTGGCTGTGATTTCTGATATTTTCAGATTTGAATGAAGGCTCATGTCACGGTCACTTGGGTTTCTCTCTGTCTAAAATCCTGCCTTACACAGTGTAGGAGATCACTGGGGACTTAGTTGCTTTAGTTTTGTGCTGTATTATGAGTGTTTTCTTAATGCTTAATCAGGATATGATTGCTTTTTCAGTAAATGTGAGTTTTAAAAGGCGTGTAATGTTTTTGACTATAATTCTAGTATATCCTAGGACAAAAGAGGACAATGGTGTGCCACATGGGTACTATCTATTCCATAGAAAGATGAAGCTGTTTTCATTAAAATGGTAAAAAATAGGTAATGTAGGATATTAACAGAATATTAATAGTACTTGAAAATTGGCACATCTGATTGATCATAGTAAAGAAATAACGTGAAAGTCAATTTTGTGTTTTACAAAAATATGTTCTTAATAAGTAATTATTGGTGGTTCAGTACATGGTAGGTTCACAATAAAGAACTATTCCAATGCATATGAATCTTTAAGATAAAACAAGGCAACATAGGTTGTTTTAAAAATGAAATTTTTGCTAGTTTGAAACCTTAGGTATTAAATGACGTTACACCTGATGCTTTCTTTGGTCCCTGGAAAGGATAAGAAGAGGCTAGGAGGTAGATAGTCACATTGTAACTCTATTACAGTCATTTGTTTATTTCATATAAGGAATATAACAGTCTATGAGGGTTCTTTTAAGTCAGTCTTCTGCCCTCCAAACGATCATTGAAAGATTATAATGTAATTCATGTTTAAAATGTGAAAGCTGTTGGCTCTATATTTTCTAAAGAACATTCTTTTTCATTTTGATAGAGTTTTCACTCATATTGTATATATCTCCCTGTTTAATATTTTAAATTTGGTTTGTACTTCAGAAGTGATCGCTGTTTTGTGATTTACAACCTTGGAGAAAAATAACATAGTAGTCATAACTTTGCAGTTTTTTGTGATGCATGAAGATCAGATTTTTTAATGTTGGTTAATGCTTTGCTAATTAAAGTGTGCATGTTAATTAAAGCAGAGGCTAATGTTAATTACCTATATTAATGGAATCTCATGTAGCACCTGCCTGAAGCAATGGGTTCAATTTTCAAAATATCTCAATTAAGGCTGAAACTTTTGATTTGCATCTAGTAGGGTTTCAATTAACTGCATTGAAAACTTGAATAACAGTCTTAGGGGTGCAAAATATCAGTGATTATGTGAAGTACAGTGGAGTTTGGTAGGCTCATTTCTGAAGGCTCTGTTTAGCCTGACTGAATTTATTTCTTGTCTGCTGGTCAAAATTCTGTTCATTGGCTAAGACTCAGCGAAAATACCATCTCTTCCATGTATTTCCGATGTACTGTTAGCTGTTAGCTCCTTTTTGTTGCTTTTACTTCTTTTATGCCATTCTGCCTTGCATTATAATTACCTGTTGCAGTCTATGTCTTTTGCTAACTAGAAGCTCCTTAAAGGGCTTATCTCCATCCCTTACAAGGCCCAGCACACCTGATAAGATGCTAGGATGTTTTCTAAGTTTTGAAGACACTCTTTAAGTATTTGCAAAACAACCAAATACATTTATTGACTGAAGTGGAAATGTGAATTTTTAACTTTCAGCAAGAGGATTGCACTGTTGCTGCATTTATGACTGCTCCAGATAAAGCATGACGTTGCTGTTTGGGATCTTATTGCTTTGTCAAATGAAAGATGGATGTTTTTGTTAATTTCAGTTAAATATGCGCTCAAATGGGGAAGAGGCTTCTTGTTCAGTATGAAATAGTCAGTGATATGAGATCAGAGGACTTGTGTTTATGCTGGCAGGGATGATGTGAACACCCCCTTTTAGTCCCAGGTTTATAATCTGACCATTTTGCATGCAGATCTGGCTTGTGACCCCATAAGCACAAATATTGAACACTTTAAAGAAACTGTAAATTTCAGAGAGCCACAGAGCACTTGTTTTATCTTGGAAGATAACATGTTATCATGTGGTGGACCCAAATTTTAAATTAATGAATTAAAAATATAGATAGATGCATGTAGACAGGTACACTGTAATTTGTATGCATGTCATTTCTCCAGAACTTACTGTTATATTTGCTGGAGTCCCAATAACAACCATTCCCAATGGGTCTTGGGAAAGGATTATGAGCTAATGGTGCTAACGTTTTTGACATCTAGTATAATCATGGTTTCAGAAAAATAGTTTCCATTACTCTACATAATTGAAGAGAGCAGTAATCTCCTCAATAAGTATACACAAATAGATCCCACACTGATTTACAGGCCTTGGAAATAAGCACCAGTTACTGCTGTTCCTTGGCAGCCTTTGACTCTCACTGACTGCTGTTCTCAGAGGACCAGGATTTGTCTTCACTCAGCTGTAGAGAATATCAAATGGGCATAAGATTTCCATGTGTAAGGTATAGCCGGCAAGGTGACAAAAAGGCACGTAACTGCTTACCATCCTGCTGATTTAAAGAAAAAAATTTTAAGGTAAAAAGTAATAGTGCTGTTTGGGCAAGAAGATGTCAGCTGTCGTCTTGATGGCAGGACATACGATTGCTGAAAATGAGATGTGAATGTGTCCATTAGTGATATAGGCTTAGAGGTGATAGTGAATGCTTACATACTTCATGTCACAATTGGCTCAGTGGTTACTTGGTAGGTTGAATAAATACAGCTATTTGGAGAAATGTGACAAATATGCAAATCAGATTTCCCAGGATGAGGCAATGGGCCAGGTCTTTACAAGTCTGAGAGCAGAGTCACCAAAGCATCCATTCTCCATTGTGGCACCGTTAAGGTGGCAGATGGCAAAGCATTAGCAGAAAGACATTGGGAATAGCTGGAAAACATCTGGTAGGACATGACAACCTAAAGGGTATACTGGCCTTTTCCTAATTGTGAGCTAATCACTCAAAAAGCCTGGAAAGAGATGTCAGTGTTTTGGTGGTGAGAGGAAGGAGTTGGCTGGAGCACTGGATTCCAGCTCAGGGATTTGAGGGAATTCTGAAAATAAGTGATTTTAGAGCCTGGTAAAAAGATTACGCGGGGGAGAGATCTTAGAAAATTAACTTGCTTTTCCTGCTAAATAAGAACAAACTTTTTAAAGGTGTCAGTGAGGCTTACATGGACCTGAAATCCACTTTAGGAAGATAGTTGATTCATCACCATCTTGTGAATAATATTTGAAACATACGATTTTGAGGGTATATGGAAAGGTTATGTGTTCACAGAGAATATGGAAACACTAAACTGGAGTGAGGAAGGTGGACTCTTTAATGACTCAGTTCACCATTCCTCTTTCTTAATTTACTATCTCATGATTTTTCTAGAACCTACATGAAATATAAAAAGGCTTTTGAACTATTTCTGTCACTGTATTTCTTCTTCTTTTTTTTTTCACTCTAGCCATTTGTCCTTGACTGTCTATATCTCAATGCTTACTCTCCCTCTTCCTCACAAGGATCACCTAACTTTTCATAATCTCTAGCTCTCAAGACTCACCATAGAGAGAGTGATGTTTCATTTGGAAAACTTATTATTTTCTACAGAATAGGAACAGTAAGGACAACAGGCCCTAGGGGACTGATACATAGAATTGGGGGAGGCAGAGGCCACTCATGCCTGCTACAAGACTAGGACAGATTATCTCATAGGTTATTAGGTAGGTCCTTAGTTGCTCCATGAAGCCAGTGTTGGAATGTGCAAGCCTCCATGTGTTGGGAAGGAAAAAAAAGTCTGAGTAGGTGCCAGGGGATCCATGACCAGCAGGGAGCAAGAGGTCAGAAGGGAACAGGGATAGTGGTCTCCATAAAGGAATAGCAGGGGGACAGAATGAATGTAGGAGAGTCAAGAGCTCAACATGTGCTGTAACCCTGGCCCTAAATTTCTAAGTTACCACAGGACCCCTATGAATCCTACATATCAATATATCATGATAATGATGATAGGTTGATACTAGTTGGAGATCAGTAATCAAAACTGGCAAGAAAAAATCCTTGCAGTGAGGCTGCATCACTCACCGTACGTAGGCTGTATGAAGGGAAGAAGTGACAAGGTGGTTGAGTGGGGAGCTGTACCAGGGCCAGGTAATCAGAGTGTGCAGACACTGCAGTGGTGCACAGCCACCAAAGTTGCATAATCAGTATCATTACTGGAGGTAAAGGAGCAGAGAGTTTTGATTGGGTCCAAGAATCACAGGACAAGTTACACTGAGCCTTGCAGAAAGTGACTGATGTGCGTACCTTACGCAGGGACTTTACGCCACACCCCAGCTATTTTAGTTGCCTTAGAAACTGGTAGGGATTGGAAATCATAGTTGCAGGACTGCTGGCTAGAGAGGATACCTGGGATGGTTATAGAAGAAACACTAGACTTAGAGCCAGAACCCCTGGCTCTTCCTCTTGTTAGCTATGTGATTTTGGACAAACTAATTCATTTAATCTCTGACTTCTGCATCTGTTCAGTGGGGATAATAATACCTGATCTACCTGAGCACAGTACAAGATTGTTACAATTGTCAAATGAATAAATGTATGTGAAATCACATAACCGTGAAAGTATAAATGTAATTTATTATCAGAGTATCAATATCCTATTAGCAAGTGATTCCTGATTGAGCACAACATTATTCTCAATGATGATTTAAGCATTTATCTAGCTACCCAGTGAATAGTGAACTGATATAGGTGAGCCATAGTAAACCTAGGTTTACCACATGCAATAAACCTGTTAATTTGCATACTGGTTCAAGTAACAAGACAAAATCAATACTTGTTTCATAGGAGGATAGATTATTTGGGATGGAACTATAAAAAATCTAATTATATAAAATATAAAATCTTATATTTCTTTTTAAATATCCAATAAAATAGTGGAAAGTTTCATTATGGGTATGGGTTATTCTGACTAAAAGCAAGCTGTTTATCATTTAAAAAATACATTTCTCTCTTAAGGTTGGTTCTTAAACTTCAAGGTAGCATATTGAAGATAGCAGTGAATTTAACACTAACATAAAATGCCTTTGCTCATCACTGGCATCTTATATTTCAACATGTTTCTTTCTATTGCAGAGCTCCATAAAATATTTCAAAACCATACCTATAATAAAGGGTTACTATCTAAAATATATAAAGAACTTATACAACTCAATAGCCAAAATAAGAAAAAAAAGAAAAACCAACCACAAATAACCCAATTAAAAATTGGGCAAAGGATCCAACAGACATTTTTCCAAAGACGATATATGAAAGGCCAACAGATACATGAAAAGATGGTTAACGTCACTAGTCATTTATTAGAGAAATGCAAATTAACACCACAATGAGATATCATCTCACACCTGTTAGAATTGCCATCATCAAAAAGACAAGATGACAAATGCTGCATGCATGTGGAGAAAAGGGAACCCTTGTGCACTGCTGGTAGGATTGTAAATTGGTACAGCCACTGTGCAGAACAGTATGGAGAAGCCTCAAAAAGTTAAATATAGAACTATCATGTGCTCTAGCAATTCCACTTCTGGGAATATATCCAGAGGAAATGAAAGCACTAACTTGACCTAAGTGTGTAAAAACACATCTACAGTCCCATGTTCATAGCAGCATAAATGGTCAAGACATGGAAACAACTTAAGTGTCCATAAAGAAGTTTGACAAAATAGAATATTATTCAGCCATAAAAATGAGGAAATTCTACCATTTGTGACAAAATGCATGGCCATTAAAGGCACTATGCTAAGTGAAATAAGTCAGAGAGAGAAAGACAAATACTGTATGATCTTGCTTATTACAAATACTGTAATATAAAAAAAACTCATAAAAAAGAAATCAGACATGTGGCACCAGATGCAGAGGGTTGGGGGAGAGGGAGTTGGAAGAAGGTGGTCAAAAGGTACAAATTTTCAGTTATAAGATAAATAAAAACTAGAGATGTAAAATACAACATGATGAGTAAAGCTAATACTGCTATGTGGTATATAGGAAAATTGTTAAGAGAGTGACTCCTGAGAGGTCTCATCACAAGGGAAATTTTTTTTTCTTCTTTTCTTTTATTTTTATTGTATCTATATGAGATGATGGATGTTGGCTGAACCTATAGCAATAATCGTTTCACAGTATGTATGTAAATCAAACCATCATGCTATACTCTTTAAACTTATATTGTGATGGAAGTCAATTATTTCTCAATAAAACCGGAAAAAAAAAAAAAACACTCAACTCATATTGAAGTCCCAGAAGCCTTAAATACCAATTCGAAGAAACAGGTGAATCATTATGTGAAATGTTTTATATCCTAGATTTGTCTGATTGCTTCCTCATGAGGTCTTGTTACTTTTTCCTCTAGCCCCTATTTCCTGTAACGTGTAAATTTGGTCCAGAGGCTTCCTTGGATTCAGTTAAATGTTTTTGGCAGGTATACTTCATATGGCATCTCATTAAGTTGTGTTGTCCACTCTTTGTGATGCTAAAGTGGTGACAGCCAAATGTATTTTTCGTAGAGATGAGATTTTCCTTATAATTAGCAGGTAATCTGTAGGACAGTGTTTTGACATCATGTGAATATTTAGGTCTCCATCCAAGGCTTGCTTAATGGCTTTAGAATCCATTGATGATTCTTGTTGGAATCAATGATTTCTCTGGGGATTGTGAAATGGTGGTTTTCTAAATCTATTGTTTTCTTCCATATTTTTAACTGGCTTTTTTTTTCTATAGTGCTTCCTCATATCAACCTCAGATGAACTACAGTTTCTCTTTTAAAAAGCAAGTGAAATGCCTAATATTTTCTTTTTACGTACCAATTTTGTGGTAATAGTAATCTTAAGTAATAACACTTTTTTCCCTCTCTTAACTAAGTATTTTATCTCCAGGGTTAAAGTATCATACAGACCTGCTAAAATTAAGCATTATCTCTTTAAGTTAAAATGTGTAACATAGAGGCTTAATTGCCCCCAGGAGTTTTCTTGTTTGCAATTCTTAGACAATCCCAATCTATTTTAAACTGAAAGAATCTCAAGAAACTTTGGTCAAAGCATCCCTTTTAAGGGTATTTATCCTGCCACAGCTCAGGAAGTCTTTTGAATGCTACCATGTATATCTTACCACTCAGATTGGCAACCTGAGGTGCTTGTCACTACTGGCCAGGACATCACCTCTCCTTCAAGCTTCCTTGAAGGATTGTTCATGAGCCTTCACTCAACAAGCCATTCATTCATTCAGTCAACATAATTTTCTGACATTGGAAGTACAATTATGAAAAAGAAAGATGAGATCTTTGCCCTTGTGAAATTTACATTTCAGTGGGATATGGATCAGAAAAAGCAAGTGTACAAATAAGCAAAAAAAAAAAGATCATTTAGTCCAGTAACTATAATTGTAAGATGTAGTAAATATTTGGAAGAAAATAAATAAGACCTGAGAAAGAGAGTAATAGGAGATACCTGTCTTTGGTGAGATGATCAGGGTGGGAAGTAGTATTTAAACTGAGAACTAAAGGCTATGGAGATGATAGCCATATGAAGAAGGAAGGAGGAAAATTCTAGGCAGAGGGGACAGCATGGGAAGGAGCTGGGTTCATTCAAAGAACTGAAAGAAGCCTAGTATAGCTGGAATGTGTGGGCAAGGGTGAGAGCAGGTCGGGAGGCGTGATAGACAGTGAAGGCCAGACACGGCAGACCCCTGAAGACCCTGTACCCAAGGGAAGATATGTTTGCACCGTGCTGGTTGAGGCTGAGGTCAGATTTTTCCCTTAAATAAATTTTGAGCATAATATTTGATATCTACCATTGTGTTATCAACAAGGGGGAAATGTAGCATAACGGAAATGTAAAGTAATAATGGAGCCGTCTGTTGAAATTTGTTTGCCTTGGACAGAGCAACGTTAAGGAGTTCTCATAGCCAGTCTTTTGGCGTAAGAGATAGCAGTAGTTTGTTTTTTTCACTCTGGTTCTAAAATAAAGATCAGAAAAAGAGTTAATTAAGTTCAGCAAAAGTGAGAATAAAGGAGGAGGATATAATTTTGTTTAATTTATCCCTCACTTAGAATAACAGTATGTATGCCTGATGGGCAGGAATCAAGCCTTCAAAGAGGAAAAAAATGTGTCTGTATTTTTTTTCAGTCTCTTCCAGATACAATAGCAATGAGCTAGTGAGCATTTTAAAGATTGAAAGACGTTAATCTACCAGATAGTTTTAAGAAAGGCTAATGGATGGAAATCTATTTTCACAGCAGTGGTGGGGAAAGCCTGCAAAAGACCCCCAAGTCTTTTGAGCTAGTGAGCATCAGGAGCGACTAAGCAACAAGCCCACCTTTAGAAGCTCTGAGCAGCGGTGATGATCAATCTATAGTAATCAAGATGATATAAACGCGTAGGAATTACTGTTGCAAAGTTTCGTGCAAGTGTGTGTATGTGTGCGCACAGGTGTGTGTGTGTGTGTGTGTGTGTCTGTCTGTCTGTCACAGATTTACCAGAAAATAGCCCATAGCTCTTTTTAATACTTGGTGGACTTATAGAAAGGAGGGAAGAATTATTGGATATTGTCTTAGTCTGTTTGGGTTTCTATAACAGAATATCACAGACTGGGTGGCTTATAAACATCAGAAATTTGTTTCTTACAGTTTTGGAGGCTGGAAAGTTCAAGATCAAGGTGCTGGCAGATTCAGAGTCTGGTGAGGGCCCACTTCCTTGTTCACTGTATCTTCACATATCACAAGGGTGAGAGAGCTCTCTGGGATTTCTTTCATAAGGACACTAATCCCATTCATGAGGGCTCCATCCTCATGACCTAATCACCTACCAAAGCCCCCACCCCCTAATATCATCACATTGAGGGTTAGGTTTCAACATACGAATTTGGGGGCACACAAACATTTAGTCAATAACAAATATATTTTGAGTTTTAGTTTGGGTTCTAGAGTTTCATTTTTGAGCATATTACAATTTCAGCCTATACAAGAATTTTGTTAAAGTCAAGATTTTATTTAAGAACATTCCATTTTGGGTTTGTAATAACCATTCTTCACACTCATAATACACACTGCTTTTTACCCTTGCTCTTTCACTTGCCTTTATTCTCTCATCCTACTTTCCTCCTGTTGGGTCTCCTTTCCTGTTGACAAGATCAGCTAACTTCTGAAGTTCAGCCGTCTGTTTTGGCTGTGCAAATTGGGGCCCCAAAGGAAACCCAGCTTCATGTGATCGTGATCTCCTCCTGCCTGATACTCAGACCCTTAGGAGCAGATCCAGGATGAATCTTAGGTGGAGATGAGGGAGGTGGACCCTCAAAGCTTGGGGGTCTTTTGCAGGCTCTTCTCACCACTGTTGTGAAAATTGGTTTCCATCTATTAGCCTTTCTTAAAATTATCTGGTAGATTACTGTATTTCAGCCTTTAAGTGAAGAATATTGAAATTCATGAACTTAGAGATGGGTAGCATGTTACTGTTAAGGACTATGAATATTTGATATGAATTAGTACATCAGATATCTTTGTGATTCAGCAGCTAACAAGAGTAGGAATGGGGATAGCATGGACAAAGGTAGTGAGAATTTTTGTATGGAGGCTCTTACGTATGCTTTGAGATTTACTCCAGTATTCTTATTCAGCATTTGGGGTCCTTGCCTTAGGCCTGGTAAGTATCCTCTGCTTTCATTAGAATTTCCTAACTAAGCACTATTATTTGCCTTTACATTTTTATTATGACTTTAGTAAATTGATTAATAACCAATATATTGAAAAGCAAAGCATTTTCCCTAGAAAATTATTTTTATATTTCCTAAAATGATAGTTTTAAATAAAATATCTGTTATAAGTTTTTAAATGACTTCTGATTTTCTTTCTTTTCAGATATTTCTCATCAGTGAATCACATCTCAGTGTAATATCTAGATAAAATGTATTTTCTCTCCTTTTAAATACTTTTATATTCTCATCTGTTTTTATGGCAAGTTACTGCATGTCTCCAGAGGCACACAGCATTTTTATTTTCAAGTAAATTTATATTAGTTACAGTCTCCAGCTGTTTTAGATATAGGATCATTTCCTGTCGGTACTGTTTCCAGGACAATTCTTTTTTTCCCTCAGAAAAATGAAAAATGTAATTTAACAAAGACATCCTATAATTGCCTTCATATCTAGCAAGGTATCTAGCAATCTAAATACTTATTTTATTTAAAACATCTGTCTACATAATATCTAGTGATTGTCCAGGGCTATCTCATCCTTGGGAAAAGCAGCTGCTGCCATTTTTATTTAATTTATAAGGAACCACCAAAAATATCTCCCTAATATTGAATCTTCTGCCACTGTGTCATATGTGAGATTTTTTTTAGAAATGAGAATAGCTTACCTTTTTGGTGTTTGCAATTAGTCTTTTTCAAATTAGGAAAGACCATTCTTTTAAAAATCACTATGGAAACATTCTGCAAGAGTAGTAAGCTTTTGTTACATATATCAAGGTATCATAATAAAAATTGTGGCATGCTTCTCTACTCATATAACTACATTGGAATCACATTTTAATTAAGTTTTTTGAGAGTTATTTGTCTGTAGTGCATTTTCTTTTCATTTATAATGAAAATTTTAAGTCTTTTTATTGTGAAGTTGGTCTGCTGATTAGAGCAGTTAGTTGATATGTTCTTGTTGTTTTTCAGAAAATGCATGAGAAAGATGGCAGCTTCTATAAAAGCTCTTTGTCTTCGGGGTGGTGCTGAATATTGCTTGTAGAGGAACCCGTTTGTAAACTCTATTTATTGTGCAAGATCCTTGGAGCCTAAGATAAAGTGCTTAACTTTTAATAGATTGTATCAATTGAGGCTCAACTGAATGCCAAAACCAACAGACACCCAGGCTTACAATAGTGTGTTTAAATGAGAAAGTTTACCTTTTCCAGGGACATAATCAAAATAGTCCTTTTTGGGACACTAAGACTATGAAAGGGAAATGATTGTGCTTCCCTACTGACATACTGTTATGATTGACAGGAAAAACCAACATGCATGCCACCTGAGACATCTTGTTCAGGAACTTTCTGGAGGGTAGTAAATTGGTGTTGGCACAAACACAAAAAAATAAAATGACTTGATTCAGCACTTTTCAATTCTAAATCCCCAAACACTAAAGAAAGAAGTAAATATTCATCAAATGATCAAAATTTATATTGATTTTTATTCTACATTAGCAGCTCAAAGTCAAGACTCTTGACAGGGTGGATGTCGGTTTGAATGATTCTCTTTGAAATGAGGATGTAGGCACTGAGCTGAGTGCTACCGTGCATTCCTGAACCATAGACCCTGATTATTAGAACCCTAGGAGGCTAAATTTTTAAAAGAACAGTATAAAGACACACTTGTTCAGTTCTGTTTTGATAGCTAAATTGTTATTATTAGTATGTAAAGTAATTCTTGTTGTTCCTGCTTCATTCCTTCCTTTCCATCACCATCTAAGGACAACTATTTTATAGAATTTCAAAGGAACGGGAGTGCACATTGTAGTCATAGAGTTAATAGCAGCATTTGCCAACATAATTGTACTTGGGAAGGAACTGCCAGTCCTGCAGGGCAAGAGAAGCTAAGATTGTACCTTCACATTGTACATCTTTAATTTTTAGTTTCTGCCAGAAAGTACATAAGGATTTTCTGTAGTGGAATTTGGAAGCTGGGAATAAGGATGCAGCCGAAGAATATTAACACAGACTTGATGCCTGTGTCACTGTGCAGAGATTTGCTAAGGAAACGGTAATGGAGAAACATCGAAATTCTAATCATCCCTTCCAGTCCACACAGTGTAATCACACTCCCTTTCCACCCCAGCTCATGACATAAAATGCTGAATTTTTAATGGCTCTAACTACTTCCATTACAAAGAGGAGGAGGGTGGTGGTGGACGAGGCTATCCACAAATGCGATGTGTGTGATATATTTGTTCTTTATGTTTGTTAGGTGGAGGTGTTGTTGTTGATTTTAATAAACATCTCATCTGTCATTAACGTGGAAGAAGAAAACATTTTTCTTTACACACAAATGCAGAAGAAATAATGAAAATAGCATTCGTGTTAATTTTTCTGCTTTGTTTAAATGCTTACCATTTAACAAATATCATTAAGGATACAACTTTAAAATTGAATTTCTTAAACATTACAGTGAATGGTTTTAATGGTTTACAAATAGCACCAAGTCAATAGAAATAAAGATGACCTTTTAAATATATAAATATATTTTTTACTTATATCAGTTATCTTTTGCAGTTGTCCCAACTTAGTTATCCATGAATATAAATATAAATAAACCTTGGGAACCTAAGGCTAGGTTTTCTAGGGCTGTCAATGTGGTTAGAGAAGTTTCAGATTAGTATATATAATAATCTTTGCTAGGTATAATATTGAAATAGCTTTGAGATTCTTGTTAAATTTTTGATGTATATTTAATTTTTAATGGGAAAATATTTATTTAAATACTTTTATAACTTTCTTATCCATTAATATAAAGAATATTCTAATAAACTTACTAATTGCTTCTTTGACAACATTTTTGCAGTGTAATAGTAGTCATATCCTTGAATAAATAGTTTAGTTCCTATTATGTAATATAATATTCTGTAATTCTAGGTTATAGGTTCCCTAAGGACAGGTACCATTTCTGACCCAGATTTGTATCTTGTACAATGTCTTACATACAAGAGACACTCAAAGTATATTTGTCAAATGAAGAAATGAAGCCCTTTAATCAACTTTACTCCAAAGAGATACATTGCTCCTATGACTCCCTGCTCTAACTCCGCAGGAGAAGGAGGCTTTGGTACTCCACTCGGTTGTGCACACAGGGCTGAAGGGAGACTCTCATCCTTTGTAACGCCAAATATTGTTTGTACTTAGTTAGAATGTAGCTAATCATGGATGTGTGATAAATGTCTTCAGAGAGTTCATTTCTGGACAAGGGAAATGCACTTTGAATTCAGTTCCAAAGATGAGTTATTTCAGGAAATTACGAACCTCCAACAGTGATGGCAAAAGCAAAAATGCACAAAGTAACTAGGATCTTGGGCGGATAAAACACTGTGGAGGTGACAAACGCTAAATCCTGGAGTGAGTAGGGGGAATTCTGCCAAACAAAAGCATAGAAATTTCCAAGTGTAGATTCTAATCAACCCTGCAAGTCCTTGTCAGAGCCTGGGGGGGTCCAGAGACTGAAGGTGTTTCCAGAAGAATGAAGCAGTGTGGGCCAGTTGCGTGAGAGGCATGCTCTGGGGAGGCGAGAGCGGAGGCAGAGTAAATATTTGTATAAGGAATAAGAGAAAAAGGCATGTGATTAGAGACAGTGTATCACAGGTTAAAAAAAAAAGACTAGTAAAAGTAGGAAAATATCCACAAATGACAAAATTATCGTCAGAAAAAGTAGAGCTCCCCTCCATTGTATTGATGGGTCCCCGTGGTCTTCCTGAGTTGGTGTGGAATTCTTCCAGATACAAACTGTGACATTGCTAATGTCTCCTCCAAAAGCTCAAATGACTCTTTTTTTTTTTTTTTTTTTTGTGGGAAATCAGATTTTATTAAGCTAAAGCGGGTTCTTACCCAGAAGACTTTAAACTTCATTTTGACATGGATTGTGCAGTTTACTGCATGATGACAATAACTGAAAATTTCATTCTATAAGTCTGAGACCATCGTGGTTAGTTTCTGATGTAATATGTGACATATAAGATCACTCTATTAGCTGAATAAAATATTACCAAATAACTCAAAAGAAGCTTTTCTTCTTCCTTTTTTTTCTAGATAAAAGTAAACAAGTTGTATATTACTATAATTTTCTGTCAAAGAACAAAATAGTCTCCTTTCTAAGACAGAATGAAGCCAATTACTTTAAAAATTAAGCTGAGGCCACAGCCTTCAAACTATCTGTTGTATTTCTTTGTAGATTTTAAACCATTTTAGATTTTCAAACTCAGTAAAATGTATTCAGCTAATTTGTATAGAGTGCCTGTCACATACTGTGTGCTATGCTGGGGATGAAGCAATGAATACATAGATAAAAGTCCCTGTCCTCACATGGCTTCCCATCCACTGCGGGATGACTGAGTATCTTCTCACTGTGTCCTGACATGGCCTTTTCTCTGTGGGACCGCTCTCCATCTTTTTATAAGGACGCCAATCCTAATGGATTAGGGCCACACCCTTGTGATCTATTTAACCTTAATTACCTTTTTAAAGACTGTCTCCAAATACAGTCATATTAGGGTTTAAGGCTTCAACATATAAATTGAAAAGGACTCATGACATTATGTGTCATGAGTCCATAACATGTTAAACTTTTATTAGAGAGATATGAGTTAATAGAATTTCTTAGGCATTCCCCCTGTGGGATGCTGGGCTTCTGGCCTCTTGGAAGCTGTCAATTCCCTTCTCAATGCAGTGTTCTCAAAGTACACCAGGAGGTAGGAACTTTATGAGCATATTTGGACTAATCCATCAGACAACTGTGTTCCCATGACAGAAAAAGGGAGATGGGAGAAGATTAAGGTCATCACAGAAACAATGTTATCTTCTGTTGGCAAGTCATTGAATAGTGTTCAAATTCCCTAATCTGACATCCTCCATAGCCTGTCCCTTTCTACTTTAGCCTCTTTGTCCAAATGCCCCCAAACTCCAGCCACCATTCTCTGAACATGTCACATCCTTTCAAAACTCTGGGCCTCTGAACAAATGAAGTACTCTGCCTATAAAGATATTCATCTGCTTCTTTACCTGGCAAAATCAAACCCATACTCCCAGATCTGACTCAAATGCCACTTCTATCAAGCTTTTACTGCCCATTCCTCACCTTCAGGCAATTAGTCGTTTTACTTCGCATCCTCCCCCACAGTCATTTCACTTGGCACACTTGTAGTTATCTGTTGGCATGGCTCTTTCCTCCACTACACTGCAGTCCCTTGAGAAAAGGGACTATGTTTTGTTCTTTGTTTGTACCCACAGTCCCTGGTGCAGTTCCTGACACATGATAAAGACTCAGTGAATATATGAGTAATATATTATTTACTGAGCCCCTATGATGTTCCAGATACTGCCAAGGTGCTGGGAATACAAAATGGCTGAGGAGACAGAGAGACCCCAATCCCTGTATGGAACTTAGAATCTGGAGACAGAGACAGAAAAAGTGTAAGCCAACAAATGTAAGAATTTTAAATTGTGATATGTGCTGTGAAGGAAATTAACAGTGTTCTGAAATGGAAAAAAGTAGAGTGGATCTACTTTTGATAGGGTGGTCAGGGAAGGCCTCTCTGAGAAGTAACATGTCAGTTGAGAGCTAAAGCATGAGAAGACGTTAGCAAGCGAATATTCCAGAAAAAGGGAACAGTATGTGCAAAGGCCCTGAGACAGGAAAGAGCTGTTTAAAGAACTGAAAGTAGGCAAGCATGACAGGGACACAGTGATCAAGAGGGAAACAAGTAAGAAATGAAGTCTGAGGCAGGCAGGAACCAAATCTAATGAGCTGTGGAAGAAGTTTGTATTTTAGGTCTGAATGCAGTGTGAAACCAACTCATGTTTTATAGACACCACTCTGGCACTGTAAGGGAAGAGATTGGAGGGGCAGGAATGGGTGAGGGGAGATACATATTAGAGGATAATTGCTGTATTACAAGGAAGAGATGATGAAGGCTTGGACCAGGCTGGCAGCAGTGCAGACTGGGGAAACAGACTGGAGAGACATTTTGAAAGAGGAATCAACAGAATTTAGGGAGTAACTTGCTGTGGGAAATGAAGACAAGGAGTCATGGATGACTCTCAGGTTTCTGACCAGAGCAACAGATGGTGCCATTTATTTGAAGGGAAAGTCCTAAGAACAGAAAGTTTGGGAGCACGTGGTATGGATGAGAGTGGAGAGTGTTTTAAACAGTCATGCCTAAAGTAAATTCAATTAGCAGTGTCAGGTGGTTGATGGGATATATGAGTATGGCACTTAGAGGAGAGAATAGGAGGCCATTACTGTATAGATGGCATTGAAAGCCATGGAAGAGAGTATAAATAAAGAAAAGAGGTCCAGAATTAAGCCCTGAAATAACAACGACCAGCGATCCCAGATGTGATTCATAAAGATCAATGTACTATCTATAAAATGGATTTGGGGATGGTGGGGAAAGAGGGAGGGAAAGCGATTGAGAATCCATCACATCAGGTCAGCTAAGGTGTAATGCAGGCCTAAATTAGAATAAGTGAGAACTGATCCTTTTTCCCTTCTCATCATACACTACCTCCCATGGCATTCTCATTTCATCTTCTAATGTCAGCCATTGCCTTAGGGTTTGCATTTCAGTCTTAATATTTCCAGTTGCCTGCTGAGCATCTCATTTTGGGAATCATACCAGTACCTCAAACCAAAAGACTCAATTTTATCTCATTTGTCCCGTTCACGTGTATTGCTGTTTTTATATCCCTACTCCCATTGATGGCACCGACCAGGAAGTGAGAGGTGGATCTGTCATTGAGTCTGTTCCCTCTTGTTCCTTTTTATTTTCCTTAATAAGTAAGTTGCCAAATCCCATTGATTACACATCAGCAATATTATTTAATCAGTCTAAACTTCCTTTTGTAAAATATAGGCACTTTTAAAAGTATCCACAATTGTCATAGATGCTAATAAATGAAATTCTTTTAATCAAAATTTCAGTGTTACTATTTTTTAAGAACTGTAGTTTCTTCAAATCTTTCTCCTAAAAATTTATCTTTGTACTAAGATACAGTATGAGAAAAAGTTAAGACAGTTTGCAGAGAAATTTAGACTGGCAAAGTCATTCAACCTTAGCAGAAGCAGCAACTTTGGTTCTATTTTTATCATCACGTTTAGGAATGAATCACTGAAAGCGGATAGAAATAGAGATGGATAGGAAAGAGCTGGGCCATCTAATTCATCTCCTTGTTAGTACAGGAAAGTTTCCTATGTCAAATGCCTGTGAGATATTGTGCAATAAAAGTCTCAGATTACAACATTTCAATCACTTTTGTAAGGTGAATAATTATTTTTCATGTTGCTCTCAGCATTGTTCTCTGAACTCCTTTCTGTGTATCCCTGTCATATGAGAGGTGTTTCCCTTTGTGCACAGAAATGGCCTAGGCTCTCAAAGGGATGAACTGCAATTATTTTTCCATAGTAGTGATGAGTCTATATTAAGTTGGCCCCCCTCTTTTTGATGCCTTTTGTGCCCAGTGGCACACATTTGTGAAATCTTTACCCAGGACAAGCAGTGGTCCAGTTTGCTACCTTAGGGTGGTTGAAAACTAACAGGAACCTCTAGGGATCAGACATGCCCCTTGGCATCTGATGGTGCAGATTCAATATTTTAATGGGGTTTCCAATAGGATACTTTGTGTGGGATGTCGTCCTCACTATTCCTATAGCGTTGAGAAGGAGAGGGGTGGGCGGTAGCATTTGGAAAGATTATTGTTTTTAGGTTCCTTTTAAAAATTATTATTACTATTTTTTATTGAAGTATAGTTGACTTGCAATGTTTGCCAATCTCTGCTGTACAGCAGAGTGACTCAGTTATGCACCTATATACATTCATTTTTTAATATTTTTTCCATTATGGTTTATCACAGGATGTTGAATATAGTTTCCTGTGCTATATAGTAGGACCTTGTTTATCCATTCTAAATGTAATAGTTTGCATTCTACTAACCCCAAACTCCCAGTCCATCCCTCTCCTTCCTCCTCTCCCCCTCTGCAACCACACATCTGTCATCTATGCCTATGAGTCTGTTTCTGTTTTGTAGATAGGTTCATTCGTGCCATATTTTACTGGTATCATATGGTATTTGTCTTTCTCTTTCTGACTTACTTCATTTATCTCTAGTAATCTCTAGTTGCATTAAGTTCTTTGACTATTGTTCAATATCTCTCAGTTATCTCATATTCAGTTACTTAAGAATATTGTATACTCTTTTGAAAGATATATTCTTTTGTTTTTTCATTGACTCCCTCTATTCAGTTTCATGTCCCTCCCCGCAACCATTAAAAAATATTCTTAGGTCTGTAGGTATCGTTTCTCCAGATTCTCTGATATCTGCAAACCTCTGAGTTGGTACTCTTCTATGTGGCCATTAATATTGTCCATACCTCCTCTTTCACTCTCTATTGATAAATATGCTGAATAACGCTAGATCTGCTGTTTCCTTTGTGCCTTTCTAGCAGCCACACCCCTCTTCCCATACTGAATATACCCCATGTTACATTATCCTTTGTTTACAGTGTTTGACATAATTCTTAATCCAGTTGAGTCTATTCTTATTCAAGCCAGTTCGTTTGGGCAGGAAAAGTATACATGAACCAATACATAGATTGCAGTTCTTAACTTATTTCGGAAACTTCAATTATATGAGTATAGTAATTTTAGCATTTTTGAAGTTCTTCCTCAGTATCTAGAGCATTCATAATTAGCTGCTTGTGGAAAGTAACAAAATATGAACTCTAGAATGGTTTGAGATCTTACATTTCATAATTTCATAAGCTACCCATTTCCTTTCAGAGTCCTGATTTGCCCTCTTAAGCAGCTGCTACTTTACAGCACTCTCTCTTTTTTTCCATGGTTGAGTCTATAAAACCAGAGACCAGGCAAAAGGCCTTGGTTGGCTCTGTACACTTAGTAGAAGATCATGTCTGACTTTGCTTTTCCTACATGTTGTAGAATTCTGGCAACTACCTAACAGCTGACCCAGACCTGTTTTTTTTTTTGTTTTTTGTTTTTGTAGGAGAATATATATTAAAGAAGTAGACATTTTAAGGCCATTGAGAAATGTTAACGGACGTGTTGGATTTAGTGAAGTGCGCCAAAAGAAAATAAGAGCTCCTTTGGTCCACAGTGCACATGAACTCAGCATTGTCCTTTCCCCTTCACCATGGGCAAGCATGCCAGGGAGACGACTTCATTCCCCGTCTCATCTGGTGTTCTAGGGAACTCTAAAGCCACAGGGATCACAACAGCTGCAATAAATAAAGCATCTATTCAGTACATTTCCATGCCAAATATTATCCAGCATTCTTTTGGCCTTGATTTGATAGAAAACAGCATGGTGAACTTACTACCTCTCCCCTTACTACAGTGAGCCCCAAGTATCTATGAAAGATTTAAAAATTCAAGCCTGCGTCTGAGCAAAATCACTGTTCTCTCTGTTTTAACATTATTAAGACAAAATACAGAGAACCAAAAAACAGTAATACAGGAAGTCTGTTGTCACTATTGAAGAGGTATTGAATTAGTACTAGGCTTTTTTATTCTCCGGGAAGATAATGAGAAGCATTCAGAGTATGTGTCCATGCAAATGTATGGGTTGGAGGGGAAATCTTTAAAAAAATTAATGTTACATATGTGGCAATATGAGGAAGAATATTATTAAGGAATTTCACAGAATTTTTATGTAAAGTCTCATCATACAGTATTATGATCTCAGGGATATTTTGTGCTATTTACTGTGTCTTCTGAGAGTTCATTTATTCAGGTCATACTTTAAGGAGGAACTTATAAGATTCATATCTAAAATATAATTCTGTAATATGCCCAGCTGATCCCGTTAAATCCAACCTGAAAAGGAGCAGTATAATGATGTGAACAATTCCCATTCTTTGAGTTGTTACACCTCACTTGAAATGCATTCCTTACGGATTAAAACAGCAATTCCTCTTTGTTTTTCTCTCCAGGCTGAGGTTCAACTATGCTACCTGGAAGCACAAAGAGATGCTGTTGAGCAGATGTCCCTCAAGCTGTACAGCGAGCAGTACACCAGCAGCAGCAAGAGGAAAGAAGAGTTTGCTGATATGTCAAAAGTTCATTCAGTAGGAGGCAATGGGTAGGGAACTATTCTTTTGGTTGTTTTATTCTCTAATCTCTGCTTTTTCAACATTCCACTGGTAGGTGTTAGGCAGGCATTTCCTTCCTAGCTAACAAGAGAAGTGCAATAGACAAGGCATTTATGTTCTTTCCATTCATTTTAGAATTGAAGACTGTGGATTTTATCAGTCTGTCATCTCACCCAGAACTTCCTAACTTTGTTATTTACTTTTTTCAAAACAGCCTTGTGATTTTATGAGTGTTTCTGTCACTACATTGTGCCTATAATTTTTTTCAGTGTAATTTCCCCCTCTTTAAACTTCACCATTTATTTTAAAGTCTATATAAGCAACTTTTAAATACCAGAACCTCACTGGAAATTTGGTAGAACATAATTTTTTTGAAAAATCTAAATATTTAATAATTCTTTAGGGACCATGGGCTAACCAGTTTGTGTCATATAAAGTCAACTGGAGTAATGGACTAGCATTTATTGTCTATGGTATGTGAAAAGACCCAGCAACTTCAGTGACCCACCAACAATTTCATTCAGCCTGAGACTAATGGCTGTTCTTATATTATACTAACTACACATGCTATTGAATAGTTGTCATGCATTCAGATATTTCCAAGTTATGCACACATTGTGTGTAAGTGTCTACATAAATATGTGTATATATATAATACATATATAGGATTTATAAAAACATTGTATATTTTAAAAATTCTTTTCTGGCTCAATTTGAATATTTAGTAGGTGATTATTAAAGAGTAAAAGAGTGTAATGAAATTTAATTATTTCATAGTTTTAATGACTTGATAATAATTATACTCATAAAAATGGCAACAGTAACGTATTTGGCTTTTATACTTGAGCCAGACAACAAGGGGGAGAAACTGTTCCCTTAAGTTCTATAAGATGTTAATAGCACAGTATAAACCTATGTAACTCTAGCCAAAATATTCCTTGAAAAGGCAGGAGGAAAGAAGTATTCTCATGCACTTGCTTTCATTTATCTTTTAAGTGCTTATAGTTCTGACATGACTTAAAATCCTCATTCAAATTTTGGGGATAAATTAAGAACACAGGTAACAAATTCTGTCTTGTGATATAACCCAAGGTCTAAGAATATAAGAAAAGAATCAGAGTCATAATTCTTTTTAGGAAATGGGAAAAGACTTTTCAAACTTTAAAATTTACCTCTCTATATAATTTGTTGCTCTGTTAAGATATTTTTTGTACATAGACATGTTATGCATGTATTTGATTCATCTTACACAATTCAGAAGACATTTTTTTCACAAGAGGAAAAGCATAGCAGCAAATAAGAAAGAAAAGGTTAAATCTTGGAGTATGAACAATAAGGTATTTTGAGGCCTTAATGTGCTTTAATTTCTCTAAATGCCTAAATAGTCTCTAGTGTACCCACAACCACAAACTTTAGGTCACATTTTCATGTTTTCTAAAAGCCCTGGGGATTGAGCGGGCACCACGTGCTTGGGACCTCAGATTCCAAGGGCCCAACCTGAGTAATTACTCTGGGCTCCGAAAATCATACATCTGCCCTGGGAATTGCTTGGTTAACAACAAGCATTGTTCTGTAAAGTGGGAGTAGGTGACCTTGCCTGATAGCCTTTGTTTATGCTCCTTAGGGTGCTGAAGGCTGTGCATTGTGCAGAAATTTAAGTGTGTGCTAAAGAAAAGGCAGCTACTTAATACTGAGGACAAAAACCATATACTCCTTTCTATTTTCTGTTTACACACAGAAAACCATTGTTTGAGAAATGCACGTGGGTGAGGTTATCTGGGCTGTCCTGCCCCTAAGGCTCTTTGCTCCCACAGTGGAATCCTTAATTCTGAAGCCTTAAGAACACAGCCTTGTAAAATTATCTGCTCCAATGATACATAAACTTCATTAACGGTTCCTTTTGTTACATAGAATGAGCATTGTTTCTGATAAGCAGTTGTGGGAATAGTGTGGGCTTTCTAGGGTCTTCATTCCGTATGCAGATAGATGTCCAGTCTACTAAAGAGGACATTAAGTTGGTGATACAATTCGTATATTTTCATTTTCTGCTCTTGCCTACATGCATGTGGAGAAGAGTATGCAGTTAAAAAATGTATACGATTACTCCAGGGAAGACTCAGATGCTAGATTAAATGGAGATTTTAAATTTCTAAGAATTTTGCATAACCAAAGTATTGTTTAGAAATGAATTTATAACCTTTCTGGCTTGATGGAAAGGTGTACATCAAGGTGATTTAACACAGCTCATATACAACTGTGAAATGTGTGTTCAGCAATCATGAATGTGTGTGATGGGAAGATTTCCCCGAAAGCATGTGAAGTTGTGGGAACTATAGTAACAGAGTGTGTCCCTCTGTGGGAGACACTGGACACTGGCTCCTGCATCGCAAAGTGGGAAACCATGGCTTCCTGGAGGGATATGCTGTGCGTGAATCACTGGTGGTTCTCGATGGCAACAGGTTGGTGCTTTTGATTCCTGCTGATTTAAATGAAAGCTTATGGATTGTTTTGTTTCTTTCATCCAGTAAAGATTCTGAAGGCCTACTACGTTCATGGCACGATGTTCTGAGCAGAGTTTGTCAAGAACACTTACAGTTTGTATATTTTGTAAAGTATAACCATCTCTTTTCCTGACACCTCTTTCTATCAAGAAGTTGTCTGCTTTCATTTTTTTAATGAATTTCAAAATCTTGTTTACTTCATTAAGTAGCATCCTACTTCCTGTCAAGACTTAGTGTAGATTAAAAACCAAGTCTTTTGATCAGCTTATAACTGATAGAACTGGGAAGCAAAAAGGCTGGGTGACTGGCTTGTCCAGAACCTCTGCTCAGAACCCTGGGTCACAATGCAGCGGACAGTCCATGAAGTCACACTCTGCCCTCACTCTGAGAATTTCACTCGGAGCCTTGATAAACAGTTTTCCCCCTGAATCACATGTTATGCATATTCCGTGCTGTATGAAATTTGAATTATGGTATCTTCCTACTTTGGAGAATTGGACAAGTCTTAGGGCAATTTCATTAAAGCTACAAGGAAGTTTGGGCAGAAACATTGCAAAGGATGCTTAAATGTAAAAAAACAATTGATTTCATTCATTAATTTGGCAAATATTATTAAATACCTCCTATATGAAGTACAGAGATTGAAAGGCAAAAATGAAATGGTCCCTGCCCTTAAGAGACTCCCAGTTTGGTAGGAGAAGCCAAATCTGTAAACAACACGTAATAAACTATCATAAGTGCTGAGTTAGAGATCTGCGTGGAGTAGGGAGCAGGGCTCGTGGAAGACAGAGCTCACTTCTGACTGTGGTGGGAGGAGTTGGAGCAGGTCAGGAAAGATAGCAGAAAGAGAGGACTCTGGAGATGATTTTTCAAAAGAAGGCTAGATCAGGGGAAGAGTTTTCCAATTTAATCTGAACAAACATTTATTGAGCACTTACAAAGACAGACCGTAGTGCATACCTTCATGAAACAGTCTAGCAAGAGAGTGCAGATTAAACCAGTATTTGCCTGTGCAGTGATGAAGAAGGGGAAGCAGAGGGTGCCAGGGAAGCTCAGAGCAAACAGCATGGATCCATGAGGCAGGGCTGTGTCTGTCGTGTTCACCGCACTGTGCCCTGCATCCTGGTGTGTGCGAGGTGCTATGTGAATGCATGGATGCATAAATGAATAACTAAAACAGAGCTGGGGCTCAGAGGGAGCAAAGGTCTGGAATCATTAGACCTCCTGCTGTTCCATGTGACTGGAGGGGTGGGTAGAAAGTTGGAGGGAGGGAGGTGAAAAATAAGGGTTGGGAAAAAAGCGAAGTCCAGATCCTGGAGTTCATCACTGAGTTCATGGTTCTTAAGCAGGATAGTGTATCAGGATTACCTGTGGAGCTTTTAAGCCAAAAAATGCCTGCCCATCTCACCTCACTAAAAATGCTGATTCACTAGGCAGGAGTGGACCAAGATATGTTATATTTGATGCCCACTTCCTGTTGAGAACCATGGCTCTAGTGGTTTTCAAAGTGTGGTCTCTGGACCAGCAGCATTAGTATCTCCCGGGAATTTGTTAGAAATGCACATTCTGGGTCTAACTCCAGATGTACTGAATTGGAAAGTCTGGGGGTGGAGAGCAGCAGTGGAGAATGTGGAGACTGGATTGGAAGCTAACGCCAGAAAGAGTCGATAAACCTTGGATGAGGGGAATGGGGGAGAATAGAAGAGCCACTCTGATGCTCCAGTTTCTGGCTCGAGAGGAGGAAAGAAACTAGAAGGATTTGGATTCAGATGACTTTTGTGTCATCCAACATTTAATAATTCCTGAGCAACTACGAAGTGCAGGCTCATCAGGCTGGAGATGTAGAGGCAGTGGGACACAAAGGGTGGCAGGGCATGGGAATGAGGAACGCCTGCCAGGAGAAGTGTCATGGAGGACGGCCCCGGGGTCAGGAGTGACAGCCAGAGTGTTTCCCACAAAGGAGGCAGTGTGTACAGACAGCTGGAACCAGTCAAGGATTCCAGCAAGACTAGACTGACAATTTTAAAACAGTATTCTGACAGCAGTCTGGAGACTAGATTGGCACGGGCAGGGCTAGACAGTGATTGGTTAAGAGGCTATTACAGTCATCCAAGTGAGGAATAGTTAGCACCTGAGCTCGCAAGACAGCAAGAATGGTAACTGAAAGAAGGAAGTTGAGGACGGGCCCTGGTCACCGAGTGGGTGGGGGGCCTTAAGGGAGGCGGGATTTAAGACAGACCTCCGTGTTTCAGGCTTCTGCACCCTGACAAATGGACATGGCAGTCACTGAGGTGGGGAATGCAGGGGAGGAGCAGGGCGGCGGGGAGAAGCTGCGTGTTTGGGACATAGTTCTTTTTATGGTCTGTGGAACATCTAAGTAGAAGTGCCCAGGAAGCAGGTCTGGAGCTCAGGAATGTCTTAGACTCCTCAACCATCAACAAGGACAATATGGTAACGATGAGGTAGCAGAGGCTGAGAGAGGTAGGAGCTTACCTTGGGGTAGTCTATCCCATAAAACCTACCCCAGGTAGATATAACAGTATCTTTAAGAATGCTGGCTTTAAAAGGTATGGCCAATAGGAACGTTTTTATTTCGTTAGACTCTTTCAGACCGTATTGTACACGTCTTGTAAAACAACTACACCCCTGAAAGTTCCAGGTGATATCTTGATTAGCGTGAATTGAGGACTATGGTAGGCTATTATTTTCTGTCTTAAAGCTGCAGGTAAAAAGCTCCTGATCCTAGCTATTAGAATGCATTAGATCTCCTCTTGCTTCCAATCGCACAATAGAATTTGTTTTTAGGGATGGTCATACATTCACGCTAGGGGTCAGAAGTAACAGCCAGACTGTTTCCCAGAGTGTTTTCTTAAAGGAGGAGAGAGAATGTACATAATTAGAAATGAAGGATTGGAATTCAAGTTGGCACTCTGCTACTTTTTAGCTGTGTGACCTTGATTGGAACACTGAACCTTCTCAGTAGGCAATATTTCAGTCTGTAAAATGGGAATACTTATCCCAGTCTACTTCCCATACTTTTTGCAGCACAGAACTATAATAATCAATAAGAAAATGTCTAAATACTTAGATTGTAATAGACCTGTGAAAAATCAGTTCATGAAATATGCATAAAAGCGACTGCTATGTTGCAGGGCATCAGCCCAGGTGCTAGGAATGAAAAAGATACATATGACTTAATCTCTACTGTCTAGTGAGGGAGAAAGCCAGAGATACTCAGATACAACCTTATGAAATAACAGGCAAAATTCCAGATAGAGAGTATTATGAGGATACTTAGGAGGCCTGCCTAATCCACCCTGGCTAGAGGAGGTTAGGGAGGTTTGTGGGAGAAGGGGACTGCTGAGCTGTCTTAACGGATGCATGGATACTAGCTGTTAGAAAAAGATTGGGTAGAGGGAGGGTGAGGATTTCAGGTGTGTATGTAGGGTAGGGGTGTGTGTGTGTGTGTGTGCGCGCACGTGCACGCACACACACACACATATTTAGGGTTACCATAAATAATAATTTGAAGTAGAAGGATATGGAGATGTTTCCTGCCTCTGCTTCCTGGGATCAGGAGGAAATCCCAAGGCAGCTCTTAGAGACTTCTGTTCTTGAGGTAAAGTTCTAGAAGTTACATCAGTCTTGGTCATACGCCAGGCTTCCTCTGGCTGTGGGGAATGCGGGCATTGTCCACAGATGGATATGTCGTCGAGGTTGGTGCTCTGTGTGTGAGGATAGAGGAGTATTCACCCCTCATCGTGTAAGGTTTTAGCATAAATTTTACTTCCAAATACGAACAGTATATATAGGTTGTTTCCAAGCACAACAGGTTGAACTAAATGAATTTTAATTAGACAAAAGGTTAAAAGTTTGGCAGTAAAGATGTGTCCATTTTCCTTTAGGAAAATAAGTATCCCTGGATCAGTGTGAAAATATACACAGATATATATTCCCAAAGAGGAATGATATTGACAGATGAAAACAAATATATCACTATTTAAAACATTGCTTGATTAAAGATTAAATTTCACTCTCTAAATTAATTAAGCAATAAGATACACTGAATGACTTTAACAACCTGAGAAGGGATATAATCACCCCTGAATTTCACTGCAATAGGGTGATCTTTCTGGTTTTCTGCTGAGCAAAAGGCCAAAAATATTTCTGTGCAGTTGGATGAACATTCATGCTCACTCATATTCTTTCTCTCTCTCTCTCTCATACACACACACACACACACACACAAAATGACAATTTTGAATTTCTGCTCAATGGGTGTTATTGAAACATTGCTATATAAAATGTTTTCTTTTTGGTACACACCAGCCATAACATGAAGTACTCTTTCTTGCCTGTGCCCGTGTTGAGAACATTCTCGCAGATAAATCACCAGATAACCCAAAGAGACCTTATTTCCACCCTGCACTTCTACTTTCTTCCCCTGATTCTTACCCTGTCTTAAACTAATGAACAGTTGGTCAATGTTCATTTCAGGTTCTTTTTGCTCCTTCTCTTGTGCTCTGGTGTTACTGAATAGTAAAATCACAACACAGCCTGCAGTCAAAGGAGCCAAAAGTGCCCGACTACCTTCTGATATTCTGGGCACTGTGTGATTATTAAAATAGGTCTTTCTGGGCTGAAAAAAATCTCACCAGTATAAATGTATTCATTTGTGATCATGATACTATATTCTTTTAATGTGCAAATACATACTAATATTAGACCTAGACAGTCTTCCATTTCAGTAATGTAATGCCATACATGCCAGGAGCCAACAAAGGGTGAACCAGAGAGGTAGTGGCATAATTTCTCGGGAAGTATTATTTCACAGTTAACAGTGAAGTCAGCTATTATACACACACACACACACACACACACACACACACACAAACACACGGCTCCTTTCCGTCTTAATAATGCTCAATTTTTGTACTGCTTTGGAGAGTTTATGGGGTCTATTGAAGGAGAGCGGTACGAGGGAACCTAAGACAAATCTACTCTACCTCATTTTAACGTGCAGAGCTTAACTTTTTTCTTTAAAATGTATTCCTTTATGCATTCCCCCATTTCTTTCACAAAGGTTTAAGTCGGCTTACAAAAATATTTACAATAAAATAGAATAAGTATTTGACTGAAGTAAGTTAAGCAAAAGTAAAATATGTATAAGAAAACAAACAAATGCATGTTCTATGCATGTCCTCAAGAAGGGCAATGATTTGGCTCTAAGCCTTCCACATCCAAAGAAAAGAGTGACATTTCATCCATCAGAAAATTCATAGTGTCCTAAGATTAAAAATAATATATATATGGGGAAACACAGCTTCTTATGCCATTGAATCCTGAGAGGAATTTCTCCTGTAGTTCTTCAAGGAGAAGATAGGCATCTGTGCACTACATCCCTATAAGAGAAACCAAATTCCCAGGACAGTTTTTTTGATGTAGGCTGCAGAAGTGATGTCAAAGCACATCTGAGGAAGAGCCATTCTATGAGTAACTAGAACCTTGTAGTCTGAGCATAGCACTCTCTGGCCAGGGTCAGCCTTGATGGAGGAGATAGACCAAGCCATCTTGGGAGAGGTCTCTGTGTTAATTCTGCCACGCAGTTTTTGTTAGGGATTGGGTGGCCGAGAGTTATTTCTTGGTTGTTTACCTCCTGCCCTAACCCTGAGGGTAAATATTCCCTACTGCTTGTTAAATCTTCGAGGACCAGGCAGGCCTAGGGTGGACTAGAGCTTTTACAAAAAGGCTGAGGCGCCCGGTGTGCCAGCAGCAAGTCTGGATCCAGCCCCCTCTAACACACAGACAATGACATAGGAAGCTTTCTCTCTCTCTTTTTTAAACATTATCTCTTGCTTTGTCTTTGGACGTACTGGTTCTCCCACTTGTGTTAGAATCACTTCTGATTCTAAATTCTTCAGAATGTTTTCAAGCTCTTTGGCTAGAACTTAGTCCAGTGTAAGATCTGAAAATTTAGAGAAGGATTTGACTTCCTGACAGCCTAACAGAATCCTCTAAATACATACAGAGACTTACATTAATATTTCTAATTCTATGGCTAATCTTAGAGGTTAGAATTTTTTTGCTTTATGGCTTTTATTTTAATAGCAAGGATTTGTGGACAGACAGTCCATGAGACCATAAGAAAGTGGGGCCAGTCATTAACAAATCTGTAGGGTTGATTTTATTTTTCTTAGACATTTTCACATGTACATGGGTATATATGAGAACTGAGAAAATTACTGCTGGAGAGAACTCCATATTCCTTTTTATTTATTAATGGCAAAGGCACACTGCTTTTCTCATGAGGAAGTGGCTCATGAATTTTCATTCAAAATAGTAAATTAGTGTCCACACTTTAATGTGTTTAGAGTGGAAAGGGATTCTACATGCAACTGTGCAAAGCAGATTTCATGTCTGGAAAGCTAAATTTTATTCTTTAATGATATTATGATTGGGCTAGGTGCCACGCTTGTATCTCCTTCTGTGCTTACATGACACATGGAATAGAGGATGATGGGAAATTCTAATTAATTAGGAAATTCTAATACTGTTATTAGTATTTTACTTCAGTAATATTCTTAAACTATATTTTTACAAGATTTTGTTACCATTACCTTTAGTGTCTTTTTTGAAAACCAGAGGCAAACTTCCTTGAGCAAACAATGTGAACAGTGAACACTTAGTGAATATTTGGGGAAAGAATCAATATGCTAAAGAAGCTAGGAAAATTGGATCATTTGACAGAAGTTCCAACATAGACAGGCTGGTATCTCAGAAACCAATCTTCTGTTTTTGGATGTGTTGGTGTGAAATTAACAATTGCATTTACAAAAGATGGATTCTTAAATGCTCCAAAATATGTGTGACTCAGCCTTAGGTAGAAAAACTTCCAGGGTTTTTTAGTATTATTTTTTCTTCAACTGATAGTTGCTCTATTTTGATGATTTCTTCATCTGGTGTCTGGTTTAATCAAAATTCCTTAGTGGACCAAGCTGGAACCTCATATATTCACACACACCTCCCATTGATTTCACTTGGGTGAAACTTTATCTTTTAAGCAAAGTTTAAGTTGAAATGTTGAGTTAATGATGCTCACTTTAAATACCAAAGGCTGAATGCATTTATGTATTCAAACACTTAGCTGGTCAAACATAACTCCCACCAGGGTTTAGGGGAAGGATCATTTCTTAAACTGTGCCAACCTCACAAATAATATATTGCTATCCAATCTGTCGAAAAATGATACTAAACAGGCTTGTTAGTGTTTTATTTCTATGGTGAAAGGCCCTGGAATCCTTTTTTAACCTTAAAAAGGCAAGAAAATGGTGAACAAGATGTCGGGAAATACTTTTGGCAATTACCATAGTAGTTAGCCCAAATTTAGAAATAAACACTAAAGAAAAAATTGCACATTTATTTTTCTGTAGCCTTGTCTCTGTCTCTATTAGAATTTCAGACCATGAAATAAACACGTAATTCTATATTTGTCTAACAAATATAACTGTCTAACTGGCTTTGATAGAAGACTTTTTCTCCTCATAACATGATTAAGCTTTTAAAGCTCCAAAACCGGTAATATCATACCTACAATAGAATGTCCAACGCTTTTATTATGAAACCTTCAGGTATATGGCAATTTAAAGGGAAAATATCCAAAAGAATAGGATTTTGGTGATGTGTTTGACTTATAACACCTTCTTAGAGTATCATACAAGTCTGCTTTGTAATATTTTCAGAGAGTATAACATACTCATAGAGTACTGAAAAGGTATGCCTTGAGGTCTTTTAACTTCTAGGAGTGAATGAGTTGACATGACCCCAAGCACATTTACAAAGAAAATTTTATAAGGAAAATTCCTCCAAAAGAGTAGTTCCCGTACTCATAGTCCTTATAAGATTCTGAACTACTTGCCGCAAATTCAATCACGTCTCTCTCCCTTTTAAAAAGAGGGCATTTGTCACAAGGACTTCAGGAAAAATACCTGGTTCTGAATTCAGCTGATAGAATCAGCATATTCTTCCAAGGCATATAGAACCGTTAACTAGTTCTATGCTACCCTTCATAAATTCACTCATCTATGATCTTTTCTTTTTTCCTGTACATTAGCTGGTATTTCCCCTGGACGACATCTTTTATAAAATTGCTAGTATATAGCACACCTTTGTAGGTAATATAAACATAAGATAGTAAGCTACTTCCTTTACCTAAAATTTTTCCTAATATGATGAGCACATTAAATTATAGTCATTTCAGAAGGCTTCAAAAAAATAAAAACAAAGAAATTCTAGCAATTTATTTCTGATTTGCTACAAAGCTATGTATTTAATTTCACTAAATTTGGAAAACTGTCAGGTTTTTTCCTAAGCTGTGAATTAACACATGGCAAAGAACCCAAAATCAGGCACAAATGCTTAAAAAAATGTTTTTGTCTTCAGTATTAGGACCTTATGAGAATTTGTTGTTTGGAAAACACTAGTGCTGATTCTGCACTAATGAAACAAAATATAGAACCTAAGCATTTACCATATCTAACAAACTCAGGCCTAAATATTCTTAGCTAGGATGAAAATAGACTAGACTGGAGGAAGTGTATCTGTGTTAGGTTCATTCACCACTTGCAGGTCTCCAGTGTAGACCATCTGAGAATGAGCCTGAGGTACATTTAACTAGAAGAAATGGCTTTTGTTCTAAGTCCTTTGATAGGGAGAATAATAGGAGGGAACAGCTCAATGGATACAAAGACATGGTAAAGAGCTAGTAAAAAAATTCCATGATTCTGAACATTTTATCTTCCTGTATGTAGTTTTCATCTATTTAAAATCTATTCATAAATCTCCTTTAATTTTCACTTTAGAAGCAGGATGTGAAAGGAATAGGAAAGCAACTCACATTAATTGAGAATATAATGCGTGCAATCATTTCAAGTAAGCAAACGTACCATTGCGTACTGAAGGCAAAATCTCACCTTCAGAATGAATGAAGACGCCTGTCTGTATTGCACTGGTTGCTTTGGTATTGGCATCTAGGGATAAGTCATTCTTGCCCTGCTAAAAGTTTTTGGTTTCATTATCTACATTCATTCATCATCATTTACCAGGTAGTATCCTGGGCATTAGAGATACAAAGATAAATTCATCTTTTGCCCTTGAATTGTTTAGTCATAATCAAAGTTTCTTTTTTAATCATATACATATGGAAAAGAAAACAGTCTTATTATCTCTTGCTGATTGATAATCTGTGAGACTTCTTAAACACCTACTTCCCTGGTACAGCAAGGGAAAAAACCTGGTTTTAACATCAGAGTTCAGGCTCTTACACATGATGCTTGTAGCCTCTCCTAAACAAACATTCTCTTTAGGCAACAACCTCCTGGAGTAAATGCTGTTTTTCAGAGTTCCTATTCCTCTCCCTTCTTTTGTGCAAGATGGCATCTGAGAGTGTAGGGGGCTTACATGACCTTGTGATTCTGGGGTACAGTGAGGCCCCCTGGCTTAATGTGGCCTCTAGGTGCAGACTGCCTGGGTTCAGTGAAATGGGTCTTGCCCCTGACATTATGAGGTTGCCCCGAACAGAGGGCTGTGGCTGCGTTATCTCTTGGCTTAGTCAGGAGGTATTTCCTGCTGACTAAGCCTCATCTCAGCCTTCACTGGCCCAGCCAACTCTTTGAGGTCTGGCTTCAGAGGCCCCCTTGGCTTTTCTTGGGGGGGGGGGGGGTGTCATTGTATCTCTGTTGCCATGGCAACACTTCTGTCAAGTTCACCAGCTGAACTCCCAGAAACCTCATGGGAGGATGAGAGAACAGTCTCCTCATAGGGAATGAGAGAACAGGGTAGCAAAGAAAATCCTGACCACAGCTCTCTGACTACAGCATCCCTGCTTCAGGTTATTGTGAGGACATTGTTTAAGGCAATCTCCCAGACTTCCTAGCAGGAAACAGAACTGACATCCTGGTGCTTTTGGCTTTCCCTTTAGGTCTTAGGCCAAGAGAGGGGTGGAGACACATTCGAGCACCTGCTCCTCTTGCCTTTATTTTGTCCTTATGCTCCAAATCCACAGAGATGGAAGCGGAGAGCCTTTTCCTTCCTTTACGCTTTGCTTTTCATATTCCCTTGAATATTTTCTCCTATGTGTGACTATAAGGAGCATACTCTGCTAATTTGGGGGATGGCATTCCACCTTTCCCCAGTCTTTATGGTCAAAATGTGGGAGGGTGCAAGGAGAGAAAAACCATGAACATAATTCAGGAGGTATTTCTAAATGATTGTGCCCGTCGTGTGAGCAAATGCTTACCAGTCATTCCTCATTACTCACTCACAGTATGAATAAAGAAAGCCTGATGGTTTATTTGTCCCTGTTGCAGTGGTTTTTGCTTGTTTGTTAATATTTTGAAATGGGATACTATTTCACATTTCACTTGTATGCTGTAAGTCCTTGCTACTCAAAGTGAGGCCCCAGACCAGCAGTGTTGCCGGTTGCCAACACTGATTAGAAACACAGACTCTCAGGCCCCACCCTAGAAGTACTGAGTCAGTACCTGCATTTCAGCAAACTCCTCAGTTATGCCATATGTACATTAAAGTTTGAAAAGCACTGCTCTAGACCACCTTAGCCTTACTAAAGGTTTGGCTACATCAGCGATACCCATCATTGGCATTCAGTAAACATTTATTAATTAATTCTGCTTGTTAGCAAGTGGTAATCCTTGCCCTGGGTGCTTATGGCTCTAATCAAGAAACTTTATGGTAAAGTAATTAAAATAAAATAGACAATTCTAGATGTAGTTTCCTTTATCACCAGACACACCTTAATTTTTTTGACAGGTCTATTAAGATTAAATTGTAAGTTATGAAAAGCGGATGTTCATTTTCTTGGAAAACAGTCATTTCATGTATAGAGATAGGGACAAGGTGGTAATAAGATGCTCACTTGATAAATTCAGATTCATACCTGAGGCTGCTGCTTCAGTAGTACTCATAGGGTTTTGCTCAGTTAGAGTTTGACAAGACTCTAGGATTTCTTTTAGGGGGATGATTTTGGGGAGAAGGACAAAGTCATAGTTTTTCATTCTGTACTTTCATTTTCTGATCACAGTGTTTTAGAAGAAACTGAGCTTTACTTATTCACCAGGCTTTCAATAGAGAATCACATTAATCCTTTTAAGCTCCTTATTCTAATGATTTATTTTGTTGAAAACCACAGCGATCCTCCTTTGAATTTTAATGATTGCTGGCTATTCAGAGATTCATTGTTTTGACTTCCTGTCCTTACCTTTGTTTCCTACATGTCTGTGGGGAACACCTGTCTAATACTGGATCCTCCCCTAGTTCTCACTGGCTTACCAGAGTCACTCAAGCCTATCTCTGAGTGTTAAGCTGAAATGCTGGCTACTCATCCATGACAATAAATGTAGGATATACGTTTGCAGAGATAGGCAGATAGACAGCAGAGGGACAGATAAATGATTGAGTCATTTCCCAGTGAAAATAATATTTTGGATGTGATAGTATATTGTGATCATTATAGAGAAATTAGTTGAATTAGTATTCTTAATCATGAATATATTGGGATGCAATATCTGGAAAATCTAATCAAAGAGAAGGGGGTTCGAAGGTTCAGAGTGCTGTTTTTGCCCCAAATTCTGGACTGTGTAACCTTCACAAGGCACTGACTGACCCTCCATTTCTGTCTGTTAAATATGACAATGCTCTTTTTCAAGGATGTCATAGTAATCACTTTGTTCAAATGCTTCAAATCCTCAGAAAGGGTGAGCAAATGGAAATAGCCATGATATTTCTTGGTATGAGCATCGGAATTACATGTTGTTTTCAAAATCTAAGAAATGGCTGTGTCACAGGCTTGAGTTCCTATTTTGCCCACTGTGTAACCACATAGAGAATTTTTCCTTCTCTTTTTGCAGGTATCACCTAGGAGCATCATAGGTTTTCAAGAATATATTATTCTAATACAAGCTTCTAACAACTACACTGTATTTATGCATAATACATTTTGTGCCTTATCTTCAGGCTTCTGGACTTTGATTCAGAATATCAGGAGCTCTGGGATTGGCTGATTGACATGGAGTCCCTCGTGATGGACAGCCACGACCTGATGATGTCAGAGGAGCAGCAGCAGCATCTTTACAAGGTTAGAGCTACCCTTCTTGCCTTTACCTTGCTGTGGAAGATCTGATTAGCCTGACAAGTCTTTCTCTCAGGATATCTTTTGCGTTCATTGTATGTATCATGGTGTCTATTAGAATTCCCTTCCCTGTCCCCAAACTCATTTCCATCCCTTGTGTGCTGACAGGCTGCACCGACATCATAATTGCAAGAAAGTTCCCTTTATCACATTCTATTTGGTGTAATTCTATAGAAGGACAAAGATTTATCTTCAAGATGAATAGCAATAAATGAAACTGCATTGATAAATAGACCGAAACAAAATGAAGGATAAATGGACTGGTGACATTTAACAAAATGTGTTTTGATTGGAGCGCTCAGGTAGATTCTATCCACCCCTCAGATCTTTCCAGAGATAAAAGAGATTTTGCCTTCCATTTGGCTTTCTGCTTCCAGGGTACAGGGCTTGTCCAATTTAATGCTTTTTAGTGTTACATAGTGCAGACGTTGTCATATTAAGTCAATACATTTGCGTGTGATTTAAGAAAACTAGCTTGGAACTCACATATTGATTGCAGCCAATCCATCTGATAAGTATCTATATTGTTTTCCATGTCTGTTAATTCACCCTTAACCTAGTGTGTTTTACTGATTTTACTTAAATAGTCTTAGAAGTTCTTATAAAACAACCATGTGATTTTGACGGAAAAAATAGTTGCAAGATTCACAGTGTCTGAAAAAGCAGTTGGGGAGGGTAGAGGGACTTTCCACTGAAATATCAGACTGCAGTAAATCTTCCTCATTTAGGCAATTTTTATTGGAGTAATTCTGACAGTTGTCATCCTTGAATTGCTTTGAGCATATGGCATATTTCAAAGAGCAGATTGTGAATCATAAAAAATAAAATTAATAACTAACCACAGAATCAGCAACAGTATAATGACAAGAAACAACTACCCTCTAGCTTTTTAAAATTTCTTATAGAATAAGAAGTGCATTCAAGGTCAAATAAAAGTTGTCTTCTTTCTTCTCCAATTTTTATCGTTTTAAGTTACCTTTTTTAATATATTATTTTAACTTTTATGTCTAAAGAGAGATATTTATTTGTACTTTTCAGGGGTCTGGTAGACTTTAATTAGTGTCCCCTGGAAATCATCTTAGTTAAGAGAAGATATAAGCTCCCCAGGGACTCAGCAAATGGTGATATTTCACTCCCTAGAGAATTCTGTCCAACATTAATCAAGTTTGTTGACTACTAACTATTTCCTGTGTGAATAGCTGTCCACATTAGCCACAAAGCTACCATCTTCTGGCATCACGTATTGTTAGAGTAACAATTTCAACCTAATGTAACCAAAGCTAGATGATTTCACATTTCATGCCAGGATCAAGAATAATATGTGAAAAATGCTTATAAATCTGTATTAATTTAATAATACAAAATATTTGTTTTATTCCTAAGACTTAAGCATTAAAAGTCTAGCCAAAGAAAAAAAAATAACACAAAAGTTATCTAATCATAAACCATTATCTCAGATTTTATTTCACCCATGAAGCCAAATAACATTTCTTTTCTTCTTGATGCATTTTGTATTTTGCACATAAACCACTATTTTTGTTAGAAACAGTGCTATTCTTTGTCAAAATCACATCCATATAATTTACATCACAATTAATAGGAAATCATTGAACAAAAAATGCAGTCTTCTTTTGCTTGTGGTTTCCTTGTAAGTGCTCTGCCTGAGAATTCCCATTCTTGGCATACTGAGGGCCATTATCCCACCCACTCAGTACTTGTGGATTATAATATTTTTTATAAACATTTTTGTACTAGGGTTCTTCATTTGTGACTCATGTCCTGTGTTTCTGCTTTTAGATGCTCAGCATATCTAAGCTCATTAGACTCTGCATTTGGCTTATAAACAAATGAAAGATTACATTAGAAACCTAGAGACTGTCATACAGAGTGAAGTAAGTCAGAAAGAGAAAAACGAGTATCATATATTAACGCATATATGCGGAATCTAGAAAAATGGTACAGATCAACCTGTTTGCAAGGCACAAATAGAGACACAGACATAGAGAACAAACATATGGACACCAAGGGGGGAAGTGAGGGGGTGTGAATTGGGACATTGGTATTGCCATATATACATTAATATGTATAAAATATGTGACTAATAAAAAAATATCAAATTGTACACTTTAAATATATGCAGTTTATTGTATGTCAATTATATCTCAATAAAATTCTTTTTAAAAAGGAAAAAAAAAAAGAAACCAAGGACAATGCTACAGGTTTGTAATATCTCTCTTTACATAAGCCCCCAAAACAATTTGGAGGTTCCTTAAAAAACTACAAATAGAACTACCATATGATCCAGTAGTCCCACTACTGGGCATATACCCAAAGAAAACCATAATCCCAAAAGAAACATGTACCATAATGTTTATTGCAGCACTATTTACAATAGCCAGGACATGGAAGCAACCTAAATGCCCATCAACAAATGAATGGATAAAGAAGTTGTGGCATATATATACAATGGAATATTACTCAGCTATAAAAAGGGATGAGATGGAGCTATATGTAATGACGTGGATAGAGCTACAGTCTGTCATACAGAGTGAAGTCAGTCAGAAAGAGAAAGACAAATATTGTATGCTAACTCACATATACGGAATCTAAAACTGGTACTGATGAACTCAGTGACAAGAACAAGGATGCAGATACAGAGAATGGACTGGAGAACTCGAGGTTTGGGAGGGGGCGGGGGGTGAAGGGGAAGCTGAGACGAAGCGAGAGAGTAGCACAGACATATATATACTACCAACTGTAAAATAGATAGTGGGAAGTTTTGTATAACAAAGGGAATCCAACTCAAGGATGGAAGATGCCTTAGAGGACTGGGACGGGGAGGGTGGGGGGGACTCGAGGAGGGGGGAGTCAAGGAAGGGAGGGAATACGGGGATACGTGTATAAAAACAGATGATTGAACTTGCTGTACCCCCCCAAAAATAATAAATAAATAAATAAATTTAAAAAAAAAAAAGAAAAAAAAAAGAAACCAAGGACAATGCTACAGGTTTGTAATATCTCTCTTTACATAAGCCCCCAAATTATTCCAGAGGTTTAGAAACCTCCAGAGCAATCCTGTGGATATTGATGAAGGAGTCATTTAGAACTTGGGGTGGCTCCTGAATTAGAAAAACTGAAGGAAGAAAATTAATTTCATGTCTTTGCCAAGAATCCCCAGGGGTTCTCAGGTTAGGTCAACATTTTCAGTGTCCCATTTCTCTGTTCTAATCTGCTTGTCTAGGAATCAACGAAACTAATGACTTAGGGGAGGGAGGTTTGGAGCCTGTTGATCACATAGACTCCTAAAGGAGTAAGGCTTTTCAGTTGATCCCCAGGCCTTTCTAGGTTTTCTATGTCATTTGAGTCTCCCTTAATCATCTTTAATCTTAAAATTTGTTGGCCCTGAAAGTTTCCAGTGCTTCATCAGCACTTTTCACTAAGGGCACCATTGACATTTGGGACAAAACAATTTTATTATTTTGTGGGACTGACCCTTCCACTATAGCACATTTGTTATTCATGTTCCTTCAGTCATTGTGACAACTCAATAGGGCACCCAACTCATTTCACAGCATTTCCAATACATCTCAATTTATCTACATCATCATTTCTTAAAATGCTTGTATAACAGCAAGAAAAATGCTTAGCACTTATATTCTTTATGTTATTAAGCAAAGCACCTTACATAATGGATATTGAACTAATAGTTGTTGAGTTAAAACAGTTAAGGATGGGATTGAAGCTCATAATCCCTGCTATTAGTGAAAAGAATGAGGGTGAAAAACTTTTAAGAGAGGCCTTCAACTGAGTGATGGTAAAATCCTAGGAACTGTAGATAAGGACAGAATTATCATTCCTGTTATTGTGGAATTTGAAACTTTTGTCCTGCTCTCCCTTGAGGGGCTCTATTTCTCATTCAGCTCTTTTCCTGGCATAGATAGGCATGTCCAGACCCCAATTCTGCATTGCTCAGTCCTACGTTGATGCCTGGAGTTCACCTTTGGAAATGTTAGGTTAGAGAAAATATAGTAAGACGGTGGTTAA
This sequence comes from Hippopotamus amphibius kiboko, assembly GCF_030028045.1. Taxonomy (NCBI): domain Eukaryota; kingdom Metazoa; phylum Chordata; class Mammalia; order Artiodactyla; family Hippopotamidae; genus Hippopotamus; species Hippopotamus amphibius. The sequence goes on along the minus strand of NC_080187.1, from coordinate 164,062,435 downwards.
TGAGTGTGAAGATTTTTTAGCATTTTCAACATTAGGCACTACCTTCTTGACTTTACCTACTTATTTTATATTCTTGTCTCTGCTAGAAAATCATGTGACCTTAACTCCTAGATATGGAACTTTAGATAAAGACCCCAGGCTATTCATACAGCAGACCTCCTGAGTGGGGCGCCTGTTGTGATAATCTTGGTTACCCCAAACCAACAAACTACTCAAGGAGCTTTTAAAGTGAAAGAATTAGGTTTAACAAGCAAAGAATACATTGATACAACCTCACATAATTTAGAACCTTAATATTACAATGAGCTGTAAAGTGGATTATCTTTTTAAAACATTTCCTGTTATTTTCAGATTGTTAGAAATTTAAGATCATTTTCTTTCTGATTAGTTTTAAACTGCAGGGCCCCAAGAACAACCTGATTCTTATTAAAAAAGTAACCACTCCCTTAAATATATTTTCTTCTTTGTTTGGAGACTGAGACATACTGCCAGTGTCTTTCCTTCCCCGTTCTCAGTTTGGCTCGGCCATAGAATGGGGACCTTCTGAAGCTATTTTCTAATAAACATGAGCAGTATCATCAGCCTAGAAAACACAAATGTAGTCTTTTCTCGTTTTTTTTCTTCCTCAATCTGAGAATCACCTCTAAGGAGAATTTACTCCCACTCTCTTTCTTTCTTTCTCTTCATTCCTCCTACCTTCCTAAGTAGGACAATTTAATTTGTCAAAAGTAACACCGTGATTTTGAAAGTTCAGCTCCTATTTGGACTAGCGTTACGAAGCCAGAATTCATAATCACGGGGAGCTGTCACTCTGCTGGTCTGCATGTGCATTAACTATTAATGGAGAAATATTTAAAACCCACTTGCAAAGGAAAAGCTTCCTTTTTTCATTTCTGCAGATCAAAGGTGGCATTATTCTTGGGCTCAGGGAAGCTCAAGATACCTCCTCCCCCATTCTATACATTTTATAGACTGAGTGACCTGGAAGCATCTCCATGGTGGGAGAGCTAGGGCCCAGACTGCGGCTGTTGCTGCTGTCCTGCCCGCTGCAGCAGAGGCAGCTGGTTCTGGATTGCCTTGTCAGGGGCTTCTTTCCTTGCACAGAATCCTGCCGTCCTCTGCCACCTACAAAGCATAGGTGACAGAGCCCCTGGCCGTCCTGGATTGGTGTGGGCTTTCAGAGACGCAGGGTTAATTTCAAGGGCCAAATGCAGAAGTTATAGGCGGGTGATTACTGTTATAATTGAACAAGAGCGGTTTTCAGATAGTATGAAGCTCACTAAAACACCACATTTATAGATGTATTCCTTGAGTGAATGGCTTAACTGCTCCTCATCAATAAAGTATTACATGATGTTACTTCTAAGGGGTTAAAAATAACTCTTTCAGCTTAAAAAAAAAAATACTACTAACAATGACTTCAACCAAGACGTGTATACTTTCAGGGGATTTACACTGAAGATGTTATACTTCCTAGAGGGTTAGTTACTCATGCTTTCTGCTTTTATGGGAAAAAAATGCATGTGACCTCTTTCTCCATTGGTATATATATATAAATATATCCTGTGTGAAAAAAGGAAAAGACCGTTAATTCTGTATAATACAGTGCTCACTAAACATATTAATTACATTTTAGTTTTTTTACTGGTTTGATGTTGTTTATAAGAATTCACAGGGAAATAATAAAAATATTTTTACTATAAAAGTACAAATCAGAACTGGGAAAATATACGTAGGCCAGATTCTATTTCTGAGAGAAGAGTTAATATGTAGACACATGGACTATAAGGTCCTACACAACTACTAAAGATGATCCTAAAAGTTTATTCTGGGTTTCCTGGTAGTGAAAGCAAAGAGGGAATTGTGCCCAAATGCTAAATTTATGTTTTCCGTGAGAAAAATCGTTGTACTTCCTTTGGAGAAATTAAGTTTATTTTGATACTTAGAAATGAAAATATTTTCTTTTAGGATTTTTTTTTATATAAGGGGTTAGAATGATATAGTAGAGAAATACCTAACCACAATATTTCTTACAAGTAGATTTCTGAACATAATACTTCACATAATACAAGTGAGTGAGTTATTTTTTTCTCTGACTCTGTTGCCAGGTAATGTTTAGAGACTTTGAGAACAGCTCTCACCCATAGGTGGCTCCTTTCAATAATAATTTGGCCAGATGGAATTAAGGAAAGGACATCAGTATTACATATTGGAAAAGAAGAGATTATTGGTAAAATGAATAAAGAATAGAAACATTGAAGAGATGGAAAAGCAGTTGAAATTAGTTAATGCAAAATTAACAAAAGAATAAAGGAGTAAGTTAAAATCATGGCTAGACAAATGAATAGACTAGAAAATGCTAAAAAATCAAATACAAATAAATTTTTCAAACCAAAACATTGAAAGAAGTTTCAGGGGGAAAAAAGCCAGCTATGAGAAAGGGGTAAATTTTTTTTTTTTAATTTTTTTTTTTTGGGGGGTACACCAGGTTCAATCAACGTTTTTATACACATATCCCCGTATTCCTTCCCTTCCTTGACGCCCCCCCTCGAGTCCCCCCCACCCTCCCTGCCCCAGTCCTCTAAGGCATCACCCATCCTCAAGAAAGGGGTAAATTTTAAAGGGGTAAATTTTAAAGGAGAAAATGTTACTTTAGAGAATTTGGATGTGTATTATAAGACAAGCCTTTTAAAAGAAACGTGTATGGAATGGGATAAGAAATTCTGGGGAATAAGAAATATAGTGTAAAAGAAGAAAAATGGGACATAGTTGACTTGTTATTTTATAAGTATTGATGCCAAAAAGATGTTGTCATAGCTATGAACCCATCATAGAAAACAGATTAATCACCCTGTTCTTATATTTTGTGATTTCAACCCTCTACAATAGTTCTCTTTCATTTTGTCCTGGACTATATTGATCTAAGTAATTTCAGATGTGGCTTGATACCTTTATGACTGAACTTGAGCTCTTAAAACTGCAATGGTAATCTGGTTCTTAGTCCAGGTCACAGGAGCTAGGATTAAAGTAGAAGAAAATCCATTAACTTTTTTTTAAAATTTACATGGTGATGTATAGAGTAGAAATACATGTCAAAAAATTAAATTCTGTTAATTAAGCCTTGTATTGGAATTTCAGTACCAAAATTTTCTACCTTGATTGTTTAAAATGAAGCAAATTACTAGTTATTGAAGCAGTCAAGGTAAAAATGTACCAGATATATCAGGCACAAGAACCTAATGAGAATTTTTTTACCTCTTTCCCAGTAGATTAATTGTAGAGCTTAATTGTATGTTAGATTAAAACTCCATTAAGATAAAAAGAATATGCTTAAAATCATTATTATATTTCAAAAAACATTATCTAATCATTTTTAAAGTGATCAGAACGGAAAAACCTAGGCTGTCTCCACTGCTCTCTAGAAGTGAATTTGTTGTTCCATTTTTATTAAAGTTCAAAAAGTCCTTAGATTAACTGTCATATTAATTTGATCTTTGATAAATCAGTGTTTGCTTTGAATACTTGAATATATATATATATTTTTTTTTCTTTACTTTTCTTTTCCTTTTTTAAGAGAGGGCAAAACTTATCCTGAAAATGTTTAGAAGAAGAAAAAGTAGATGGATGTGGTTTCTGAGCAATATATGAAACACTATTTAAGCTGGAGCTTATAATACCTATTTGCATTGCTTTTTTAAAAGGGGAAAAAAAAAAAAGAAGGATGTGAAGCGAATAGTATGCCAAGAAATAGCTGGCTCTGTGTGCAGAGGGGCAAGGAAGGAAAGCCCCGCCAGCAGTTTTTGTCTCTGGCGGGTGCGCTCCTGTCCGGAAGGTGCGCTGGCTCTCGGGGCAGCCTCTGCTGCATTGTGCTGCTTCTCTCTCCCCGGCCTGGCCTGCTCTGGCCTAGAGTGGATCAAACAAGCCGTGGGGAAAGTTCCCCTCATTTGCATCACTTCTAGACAGCCCTGTCGTACTCTTTGCTGACAGGAAATCACTGTCTTTGTCACCTTTTCTCAGGGCCCTCCTTTTGGCAGAGATGGGCCATGTGACCACGCTTAATCACAACCACAGGGCTGGCTCAGGGCTCAATGACATGTTTTCCTCAGCACTTCAATAAATGGGGTAGAGGCGTCCGTAGGAAATGACTACATTAATTTTAGAATGAAAAGATAATTAACACTTGAAGGACTAATGCTACAACCTATGGAATTATTATTCAAATTGAAGTTAATTTATCAAAAACTTGTGAAAACTATCCTCCCTAATGCAACTGTTTAAAAAAATAAACCTTGAATAGTAAGATGTGGGCATGTTGGAAGGAGAGTGGGAAGAAGGAGGGGAGAGAGGGGCTTTGGGTGGAGAGTGGAGAGAGAAGGGGGGATGCAGGGAGAGGGAAATCATAGCAGGCATTAGCTATGTTTGAGAAAGCAACTTAAATGGGCTAGAACTTCAACATTTGGGACTGAAGGCTGGAGCATGCAAAACACTTACTTAGATGATATGAATAGGACACTGGCAAACAAAAGCAGCAGTGTGCTCCTAGAAAACTGTGCTTAAAGGAGTTTCCTTGGCAACAGAAATGCAGTTCCAAAAGTAGACAGAACTTTCCTCAGAAAACATACTATTAATAACAACCTTCCGGAACAACTTGGAACAATTTGACGACTTGGCGATAATAATGCCAAGTGTTCTGCAAAGTAATCTAACACATAACTGTTATGTTTCCCTTGCCCCTAATTTTGCTGGACTCTACCTAGAACGCATTGCTTTTCAGTGGCACAAATGTGAAAATTATTTCTAAATGTTGTCATGGAAAAAGAAAACCAAAAGAAGTGCTAGCGGCCAACAGTGGCCAATGATTGTGTTCAGTCTTTTGGAACCTACCAGCGAACTTGGTTTAATGAGATGAGTTTATTCCAATTAAAGCTATTACATTTAATATCTCATACCAACAAAGATACTTTCACAAACAAATCTTGGTAAAGGGTTAACAGCCTGAGACTTGTGGTGATGTGAGGCACATCTTGAGGCCACTGGTTATATAAATGTAACAGTTCACTAAATACGTGCTGGGTGTTATTTTTAAAAGCATCATCATTTCTTGTCAGCCCAGAGAATAAACTAATCTTGGATCTACTTGGCCAATGGGAATCATTTGAATTCTCCTGAAGGCTATACTTTTGCCAGCCAAGAAAGGAAGAATGTTCCCCTATTCTAACCTTTGTTGAATCCTTGGATCTAAAGGTTAAAAGTAATCAATATCTCATTGTGCTACTTGGTTTCAGGGTAATAAGTAATAACCATCATGTTAAAATCCAAATGATTACAGATGGCACTTAAATGAGCTGACCTGTTTGGGAGATTTTATTAATTGCAATCAGGATAATCGTTAGAGTTTGCTAATAAAATTTTGGATTAAATTGTGAAAATTTCAGCCTTTAACTTTTGAAAAATGACTTTTACTTAATTAGATGTGAATGTGCAGTATTGCCCCTTGTGTTAAGCTGAGATATTTGGCTTTAATTCTACATATTTGTGGATTTCTTTCTAGTTTTTATAAAATAAATTAGAGGAACATTTAATTTTCTTATAAGAAAGGGTATTTGGTTCACTGCCGCCTTTGGCTCCTGAACTGCTCAACACTGTATAAATATATGTTTCAGGTCAGTGACTTAATGCAAATGTCCTTCACCTACTTTTTAGCATTTCCTGTTTTTAAATAACTTATCTTTAGCAGTTATATTCATATTTAGGCTAATCTGGTTTGAAGCTAGAAAAAAAGTTATATGATGTATAATTAAACTTTACAGGCAACCATGGTAAGAACTGGTGGTTATTTATTTTGTCAAAAAAAAGCACCAAAGTTTAAAGATGAAAACCAAGTATTATCATTGACAAAGGGGTCTTAATATAAAAAGGATAAATGTTAGGTTTAATGTTCCATGTAATTACATCAAGAAGGCATTGGTTATCCTAACTATAACTACAAGGAAGTGTATAAGGTATATATGCTATTGAATCCAAATATTTCATCTTTATTATCATTCTAGTTTTTGCAGTTTGTTAGGATTTCATGCATATATTCTTAAAGCAGGGAGGTGAGACTAGAAGGGTACATAAATGATGTTTTAGTTATTTCAAAAGAAGTCGTGGTACCCGTTCAGAATAGGCTAGTGAGCCCTGGTTGGGGATGGGGGGGTGTGTGGACAAAGCTCAACCATAGTACTTTCACAGATAAACTCATTAACCTCCTTCCTTTTTGTCCTTGTTTGACTTGTCTAACTTTAAATCCCATCCTAAAGATTCATTTCTTTGTGGTAAAAAAGAGTATACTCTACAGGGTGCAGGTTTTCACCCATATTCTATGGGCAGGAGGAGGATAATATTGAATTAAATGCCAATTTTAACATCTAGTTTAAATGGAAAGACACTGAGAAGGGAAGATAGAGTGGGGAGTGAGTAGAGAAAAGAAATCCAGAAAAGGGACCAAGGACGTGGATGTTATCTACTTCAGCATTTGATAAGAAGGGAAGGGGGGGATAGGGGGTAAGAGATAGGAGTGGGATAGAGGGACAAAAAAACTAACATTGGTCAGATCTTCCAATTTGACTATGTGAGTGCCATATGCACATTATTGTATTTAATGCTCACAATGATCATGGATTATTTTCCCCATTTCATGTGCTCTGAGCCTGAAATACAGAGATGTTAAGTGCCTAGTCTGAAAGACACAGAACTAGTTTCTCAGTCAGGTTAGGCTAGGGTTTGCTGAAATAACAAACAACCCCCAAATCTCAAAGGTTTAAACCTGCAAAGATTTATTTCTCATGTATACTACATGTCCATCACAAGTTGGGTATGGGCTATATTTGGCATTGTTATTACTCCAGGACTCAGACTAATGGACCAGTCACCTTCTTAAATATTCCCTCAATATGGCAAAGTGAAAAGAGACTTCTGGAGGGTTTCACTCTGGCCACTAAATCTTCTACTTGGAAGAAACACATCACTTCCTCTCAAAATCATTGACCTGAACTAATCGCATGGCTCCATCTTACTCCAAACTGAATGGGAAAATGTATCCCTACTATATGCTGGAAGGCAGAAAACTAGACATATTTGTTGAGCTGCACCAGTAACTACAAGAAATAAGTAAATAAGTCAGGGTCTCATCCTTGCCTTCTTACTGTTGCCCCATGTCCTCTTCTCTAAAACAGCTAAAATTCTTGCAAGAACATTATTTCTTCCCTCTACATGAGCTTTTTGTGCTAAAATGGTCCTAAATATTTAATCCTAAATATTTAAATGGTACATCTACAGAGAAAACATGATGGGTTTGGGCTGGTTCTTTAGCCACTCATCAGCCTTTCTTAAGCACCTCAGCACCCTGGGGAGGTGTTGCCACGTTAAGCCTCACAGGAGCCTCCTATATTTTGTCAGATTCAGGAAGGCCAAGGCTGAAAATATTTATGTCATTTTGAAAGATGCACTAATGGCAGCGTTTCCCTAGGAAGATTCAACCTCATGGATCCTGTTATTGCCAAAGGGAGTTATTGAAAAAGTATCCCCATGGAGAGATGCTCTAGAAGAATATCATTTGCAGAAAAACCACCTTCCAGTCCTGTCAAGAAAGCAAATTCATTTCTCAGAAATAAGGGCATTCCCAAGCATATTTTTAATAATGTGGGCATTTGTAAAGCTCATACATTCTTAAATAGGCACTTCGGTGACACTCCATCCCTAATGAGGCACAATGGGGTAAGCTAAGAGGGAAGAGTGGTCTTCCTGCTGAACCTTGATTCATTTACCTAAGACACAACACACACACACATTTTATTTTTCAAAAGCTAGGGAAGACTAAAATCGTTCTTGCTTTTGGGATTGATTTCAATTTTTCTTCCAAACTGTCTCAGACCGCAGAGCTTCAGCCTCTCTCTGGAAGGATATCTATACACCCCTGAACTCGTCTGAACTTACTATTTTAGTTGCTTCCTCAGTGGTTGAGTCCATGTGCTTGTAGACATTTGCATAAAGATTTGTGATTTGTGATAGTCCCCTTGTCATTTTAGCCATTGAAAACTAGGAAGCCTGTGGAAGAGGTGTACACACACAGAGCTATGCGCACACACTGGATGTGCGTTTACACATATGCACACATATACAGAGTATTAACATGTTGAATTACAGGAATCTTTCATCAGAATTGAATCTGGATGAAGTCAGATTCCTTGGACCAGACATACTGGCTGTCCCAAGACATTTAAATCATGCATGTATGAATAACTATACAGTCTCCTTTCATATATGCCAAGTTTCAGTCTGGAGCTCATTTCTATGTTATAAATCTTAGTATACTGGATTTTGCTACCTTCATTACAATAGAATTATCCCTTTCAATGCTCACAGGTGCCTCCCTGAGAGAGCCCTCCTTGAGAATAATTTAGCCATGGGTACTTTGTTATTAATTAAATGCACATTTTAAAGTAATATGATAGATTTGAACTTTGTGGACTAAATTTGAGAATGAATAATTATAATTTTTGTTAGATTTCATACTCCAAGAGAAGGGTTCATGTTTGTGTTGTTTACTGGTATATCTCTAGCGCCTAGCATAGTCCCTGACACAGAATAGAAACTCAACAAATATATGGTTAGAAACATTTTTCCAATAAGGCTTATTTAATACTCTATTAGATTCTATTAATCAAAGCTATCTATAAATTCATTACTTTTTTCAAGAAAACAATTTTGTTTTCATGCTGTGGTAATTGAATCTAAAACTTCATGGCCTTCTCTTATATTTTATATAAAAACAAAAACAAAATTTTCTCTCCCTGAAAAACCAGTGTGCATTAAGGACAGTTCTTAATGTTCAGAGTACTCAGGTTTGGCCCGGTTGATATCAGGGAGAAAAACAGGGTGATAGGGAGAAAAACATGGTCATAGGGAAAAAAAGAAGGAAGGAGGAAGGGAAGGACAATGACATCCATGTCTGAGACAAATGGTACAAATACGTACAACTAATCACCATAATCCTATGGCTAGTTTCCAACCGCTCAAACCGTAGTATTCACCGATGTATTCTGGATTATGTAGACAATCTCAGTATAATTGTTATACATATGAGGATAACATGAACCATGCAAATATGAAGCCTAAAAATAGAATAATAGGTGTAGGTGAACATGAACAGTTATTTGGAATGTGGAGTATATCTGCACAATTTGTTCTCGTACCATAGTTGGCAGGAGAGTTTACGGACGCTTTCATTGTAGAAAATCCGATTTGACTTCAGATGAGTGTGTGTGTCTAAAAATTTAATCATGAAGGGGTGAGAAAAATAATAAGAGATTTGGATTGGGCTGGCTCTTTAATCCAAGTCCATCATGATGAGGGTGAAGAGGGGAGAGAGTCTAAAAGACTGAATCATCTTTCCAAGGCTACAGCAAGCTAATTCAGAATATGAAAATTAAAAAACTAAATTTCACTGCCATAATGTCAAGAAAAAGCTGAGATGTAATTTTGAAACTTTCTCCCACTCTTGTATTTAAAATGTTTATACTCTTCATTATTTTAAAAAATAATCCTTGTACATGGTCATTTATACTTTTTACTTAGTGATTAATTGTAAGCTTTAATGATTTTAAGCAATAAAGAAAAGATTAAAAGATGTGCCATTTAAAATTAGAATTTGATAAAGATTTGTGATGAATTCACTTCTTGCCCCTCTTTGTGTCAACTTTGGCATCTTTTTGGGTTTACTGTCTTCCCATTGAACTTTGTCCTTCTTGCTCAGCTTTCCTCAGCTGGCACATGCTGAGATTTGAAAATACGCATGAAGAACACTTCTCTCTCTCTCTCTCTGATTGTTCTCTCCTCTTCTTCACTCTCTTCAGCCTGGTGATGCTAAAGACCCATTCTGTGAATCTCTGGTTTTCTTATAAGCCACAAAACAAAAATCCTCACGTTCATGAAAACTTAAATATAAATGAATCTCTAGAGCTGAGCTAATTGAATTCTTTCTCTACAACAAGGGAGTATAGCACAAGACCTCAGATTTGGCTAGCATTTTGTAACCAGTGTTTTGATGATAGTTTAAGAGGCTCCATCCGTCCAAGTTTGGGTTAGAAAAGGAAATAAAGTATGGAAACGCTGTCAGAGCCTTTTCTGTTTAGAGAAAGATCCAGGGATACCATGAATAATGCCAGAAATTTCATGTGACAGTCAGCTCTTGCAGGATTTTTGAGCTCACCAAGTTCAGGAAATGGTTATAGAAAGCTGATTGGAGCTCAGAGATTTTTTTTAAAATTAACTGAAGTAAATAATTCTGTTCCCTGTACATTGTCCACACTGCTGCTCAGACCTGTGCCCTCCTGGGATGGATATCTCCCCAGAGCTAGGTAATATTTGACACTCAGTAAATACTTTCTGAATTGAATCACCTGCTTAATGAGTGTTTTCTCCTGAATCTTCTAAAGTGAATCTTAGAGGTTTTGTACAGTTATCTGCCCATGGGAAGTGAGAATTTTACCTGGAGTTTCAGGACTGCAAGTGACCTCAAAATGACCTTCATTTCCTCTCTTTCAAAGATTGTTTCTTATCCATTCCAGATAGGAGAGAATTTGTCCTCCATTAAAGATCTTTCCAGAGGGAATTCACAACCTTCCATTAAAATGTTTAACAACTCTCCCTGCCTTGAAAGTCTTATATCTAGTATAAATCTCTTCTGTTGTTAGGTGTAATTGTCAAATCGGCCAGAATCCATGCTCTGTAATTAAATCTCTTCTGTTTTCTAATACAGTCACATATCTGAAGCTTTTTGCAGTTTTCAAGTGAAAAAAATCTTTAAAAAATCTTTTATTTCAGTTTTGTCTATACTCCATCTAACTGAAACCACTTCCATCCTCTTTTGTAGGAGAAAATAAGCTAATATTGAGAGACTACTGGTAAATACATGTGTTTGAGGGGCTTTAATGAATTCCATGGATTTCTGCATTAGGCTTTTCAACTTCCTCTTATTAACAATTAATAGTTCATGGATGGTTTGGAAGAGGAATGTGGGTTGTCTGAGATGGTATGACTTACAGTGTATACCTGGGGGAGAAACAGTTTAAAAAGGAAAAGAAAATAATATAAAAATGGACCAAAAAATTCCTCTTCCCATTTGGGGACAGAGCTGCTTTTTCTCCCAGTGGATGTGTGATGTATTATTTATGTAAGAGTGAGCATCATGTTTTTGGCTCACATTCCATTTGGAACATATATGGTATGACAGTTTCCTTGGCTTATTGTTGTATATGTGGCTATCTATTTTTAATATATTGCTTTTGTCTTTTTTTATGCTTGCTTTCATCTGTTGTTATGAAAACTGACTTAAAGCTTTTAAACATAAAAGAACTGATGGAGAAAGAGATGGTAAGAGACAAATAACATTTCAAGGGAGCATGAGGTAGAGAAACAGGAGCAAAGTCACCATGGAGGGAAACCAAAAGCAGCCTCTGCAGGGTGAATGGGAGGGAGGGTCAGAACAGGTGTCAGCCATCTCTGAGAAAAATGGTCAGGAAGCTACATAAAGCGTTTCTAAGTTAGTGGGAGCAGAGTACATTTTACACCAAATTATTTAAACTTTTTAAGGTGCAGTTTTTAAACCTGTGAAATGGGGATAGCACCCACCCTGAAAGATTGTTAGGATTCAATGAGGTATGTAAGGGGTTCAGCCCTGTGCTTAGTAAATACTATGGGCTCCATACATAATACAGAATCAGGAGTTGACAAACTACAGCCTGAAGCTCAAATTTAGATCATAGCCTGGTTTTTTAAATAAAGTTTTATTGGAACACAGCCAGACACATTCATTTATAATTGTCAGTGGCTATTTTTACACTAAGATAGCAGAGTTGAATAGTTTCAGCAATGACCATATGGCCCACATGCCTAAACTATGTACAGTTGACCCTTGAACAACCTGGGTTTGAACTACATGAGTCCATTTATTTGTGGATGTTTTTCAGTAAATAAGTGCCACAGTACTACATGATCCACAGTTGGTTGAATTCGTAGTTGCCAAATTTCAGATAGAAAGGGTCCACTGTAAAGTTATACTCGGAATTTTGACTGTGTGGGGGTCAGTTCCCCTAACCCCCAGGTTGTTCAAGGGTCAGCTCTACTATCTGGCTTTCCACAGAAAAAATTTGCCAGTCCCTGGTGTAAATAATAATTATCATTGCAACATTTTAGGAATATACGTTATTCTACAGACTTGAATGATTTTCCAATTCAGTTTTCTCTGTTGTGTTGCAATAATACATGTTGACTATCATTCTTTTGCCCAAGGTTCTAGTTTTTCTTTTGCAACAACCCAAAGTCTGCCTGTTTGTGCTTGCTTTTCAGTGTAGCATTAAACGGTTAATTGGTTCATTTCACCACCAGGTGGCCTCCTATACTCTATTGTGCTTGTGGGACCCAAAGGAAAGCAGAAAGTTGATCTAACACATTTCTTTGAACTTTGGCTGTCATTCTGCTCTTATTAGTATTTCTCTGGTGGCTTGACTGCTCTGAAATCATTCTATGAACCCTACATTTCATTTTTGGTCCTGAAACAGAAATTTACACTGACCTTTTTAGAAAATGAGTTATCAGAGTTAGAAACAATTAAAACAGTAAAAACAAAATAAAAATATTTAAATGCACACTCACACATACACACATACACCAGAGTGGAGTTTAAAAAAAAGGTTTGGTTATTACTCTAAGCACTTTACCATGGCTCAGTCCCACCCTCATATGCATGCTATCAGAATTAACTGATCTTGAAGCTTCCTCGGGAAAAAGCAGACCACTGTCACTCATATCTCCGTATATTAAATTCTCTTGAGGAGTGTGGATGGGCTTCATCTTAGTGCCTCAGTTTCTTTATGTTATTTTATTCTCTAAATCCTCTTTGAGTGTTCTTTGATCTTATTTTTAAGCTTCACTGAAGACCAGTGTTAGGAAGAAAAGATTGGAAAGCCCTGTGATAAAGCACAAGGAAGGTGGATTCTCCTTGGGCAATGATGCTTATGCTCTCAGTTTTCATTTTTCTTCATCTGTAAAGTGAGGGGGATGTACTGGGTAGCTCCAAGGTTCATTCCAACTTCAATATTCTCTCTTTGGTGAAAAAACAAAGATTGTTCTAATTAGTCATTGATTTTGTCTATAAGCAATCTGGTAAAAATCAGTATTTTAGGAACAAAGCTAAGGAAACTATATATTTGAATGAATATAAATTTTTGAAAACTTCCGTAATAGTGGTAATTTCTAAATGCCACATTACTATTGGTTCATTTCAGATAATAGTCATAAATACATATTTTATGAGCCTTCTTGGACCCTTTCCTTTCCATTTTACTTTTATTCAGAAGTAAATAACTATTCTTTTTTCAGATTTGTATAAAATTTTATTTACTTATTTTAATTAATTTTTATTGGAGTATAGTTGATTTACAATGTTGTGTTAGTTTCTGCTGTACTGCAGAGTGAATCAGTTATACATATACATATATCCACTCTTTTTTAGGTAACCACTCAACAGGTTCTCAACAGTATCCTTTGCTAAATCTGTCACGGAAGTTCAGCTTTCTCTTTCACGTCTTATTTTCCACATATTTTCATTTTCCTATCGTTTTCTTTAGGCAGAGTTACCAAATGCTCCTCAGAACTCTTGACAGCATAGAATAGATATATTTATTTATATTTCCATTGAAAATGGGTCACTTCACATGAACAACCTGTTCTTACCTTCTGCTTGTGTTACGGTGTGCACACCTCTGGTTTGAACTTCATTTGTCACGTTGGATGTCATGGCAAATATGGCTAAAGGCATTTAGCTGTCTATGAAGAAAGGACCAGAATGGTCTCTGGGGTATTTTGATAGAGAATAGGCTCACGTTTGAATTCAAAGTCATCCTTGGGAGACACAGTGACAGACAATCACTCTAATTCCAAATTCCCTACTGGGGCTACTTCTCTGGAGAGCTATCTGGTTAAAGGTAGATTCATATTTACATAGGAAAGAACTGATTTCAACTTTTTTCTACTTTACACACTGCACTAATTAGTATCAAGCCCCACAAATAAATTATGAAATTTGCATCATTCTGTGTGCCTATGCACAATATTTCCTACCTTAATTCTCTTTTCTCACATATATTTTTAAAATTACGTATGTCCATATGTTCTAATACATATATATTAGGAATTAATTGTCGAATAATTCTACCTTTACTTTAAAAAGTAAGGAAAAGTAAGGAATGACGCTCTCTGGTATTAGTGACTGTGAAGATCAGGCAATAAGCATTTGTTAGATATTACTGTATCCTATG